>NC_048289.1:14849738-15449738 GCF_009762535.1 Notolabrus celidotus
AGCACAGCAAGATCCATGTGGCAGGAACTGATCAATAAAGAAATCAGATGCAAATGGTATTGCAATACACCTCATCAAACTGAAACATATACATCAATAAATTTTGCTCATGAGCTAACAGTCATGACCCCATCCATCTACAGAGCAAAATGAGCTGCCATATGTTTAAAGAGGTGATGGAGGAACAGAAGATGGCTTTAAGAGAAGACAAAAAGAGAAGAAAATCAATTGATTATCAATCAATCGGTATGCAAGAGGAGAGGGGGGGGCGCGAAAAATGTAGTAGCTCCATCCTGCACAGATAATCGAAGATGCAAAGACAAGGGTCCCCACCCCCATCATGCTACATCTCCCTCTCTGTGTGGCTGTCACCTCCTCCGTGTTTATCTCAAACCCCTTCTTCTTCGTCTCCTTCTCTGGCTCCCCTTCAGTTCACTGTCTTCCCCTCTATTTCTCTCCTCTTCTCCATTTCCCTCATTCTGTCTCTCCTTCTCACTCAAGTCCCACCCGCCTGCATCCACCTCTTTTCTCCTCTCTCTCTCTCTCTCTCTCTCTCTCTCTCTCTCTCTCTCTCTCTCTCTCTCTCTCTCTCTCTCTCGTCTACTGCAGCAGAAAATCCAGCACAGACACCAGCATGTGTGTGTTTGTACATACGTGTGTGTGTGTGTGTGTGTGTGTGTGTGTGTGTGTGTGTGTGTGTGTGTGTGTGTGTGTGTGTGTGTGTGTGTGTGTGTGTGTGTGCCACTACGGTCGATCCACGAGCGAGCCTCACACGATCAGGCGCAAACAGGGAGGTGGGATTCTTCGGGTAATTTTTGGAAAACAAAAAAAGAAGCCCTGTGTGTGTCGATCGCTCCGATCACAACATTGATTGCTGATGCGTTACATCACAGCCATGCAAAACAAAAAAAAACCTAAAATCATTAGCAGAACGTCTCTTCATCCTGTCTCCCTTTATTTCCTCTCGTCTCCCTCTTCCTCCCTCCGTCTCCCTCTCATCTGTCTCATTGTATTTCCACATCAGCATCTAATTTTTTTCCATCCTAGCCTCTCTCCGTCTCTCTCTCTCTGTGTTTTTTTTTTTCCCACATATAATTTGCATCTCTAAGGAGGGACTGACCAAAAAGGTTCCTCTACAGCAGACAAGGGTACAAGAAAAGCAAGTGATCTGGGTCAGAACACTGTTTGACGTATAGCTCTGGCATATTAGACCTACAGGGAGAAATGGGGCTGTGTTCACCCTACAAACAGAGGCAGTGTTGTGCAGCCACTGAAATGAATCCCACCAACTATACCTGCTCTGTACTCTGCATAACCCCAGCATGGTGTCACACACACCATCTGCAGAAATTGCACTCAATGAGTGTTAGATCTAGTATGATTCATGACATCTGTGGTGTAAACTGTACATTACATAATAAACAGCATTCTTGCAGCAGGTACAGTAGCACTAAAACCAGAGTGAAAAGATGCTGCTGCCTCCTCCTGCTTCATGATCTGAATTCAGGATCAAATCTCTTTAGATTTTACTGTGTTCTAGCCTTGCTCCTGTCATGACTACAATTTGGATATCATGAAATCAAACTATCCCAATATATGATGCTTTGTTGAAACACAGGTCAAGAGGGGTAGGATAGGAAGAAATCAATTTGATCGAGACAAGAGTGACACTTTAAGAAGCACCTCCTGCCTGATCCTGAATCCAGAGAGGCAGATCAGGTGGCCTAGATTAGACTGTCCATCACGTTCCCTTTCCTCTTGAGGAAACTGAATCCCATATCTATACCTGATGCTAGAAGAGTTGTGTGTGTGGGTGGGTGTGCAGCTTTTGCCTTTATTTGTTTTGTATAAACAGTACTGCTGAGTGTGCAGTGATTTAGTTCTTTTTTTTCCTCTGCTATTTTCAGTGTGATTGCATGAATTGGCCACTGCAGGTGTCTGCTGACTGTCTGGTTTTGCATGTGCGCCTACAGGATGCATGCATTCTAAGCATCCAGGGGTCTTCAAACACCCCCAGAAGAGTGGATGGTAATAACAGAATGATTGACAGTGATGATCAAAATCCATCACGGGATTCATAAAACAACACAAATCAAAGCAGCTGTGATCAAGCAGCTGGAGGGTCTCCGAGAGAAGAAGCCCACTGTAACTGTTTTCATGTGACACGTATCAAAAACACTGCTGCCAGGAGTACTTGTTACTCATCCACCTGTTTGCTTTTAAGGGCTACATCATGGAGGGGAAACAGTGGAGGCAGATTCAACATAGAAACAAGTTATGCGTAAAAGCAGTAAAACCCGTGCGTAAAAGCCACGTACGATTCAAGTGGGACAGGAGGAAAGGTACAACAACCATACTGAGTGAAGCTCTACCAAGGGCAAATATGGGAGAAGACATGCACTTAAACACTGATATTTCTGCGTCCTGTGAGCCTCCTCATTGAGCTGCTACAATAAATAAGACCATGATGAAATACGGCGCACTGATGTGCATCATAAACGGACAAATACGACCTAATGAAGGCGTTTGGATGCAGGGAGCGTAGCGGATGGCGCGTTTGGAGACTGATATGTATTAAACCTGGTCAAGGAGCAGAATACAGCGATAGGAATTATGATAGCAATAAAAGTTGCATTCAGTGTGAATCCAGCGCGTGTGAACCATACATCAAGTGTGGGATATAGAGGGGATGTGTCCGGGTTTTGTTGTTTTAAGTGATACTTATTCCAGTAGATACAGCTGGAATACTGCGATACCATTTTCCATTTTTCCTGTGCTATCATCATTAATTATTCAGCATTAGTAAGTATATACCCTGATACATATGATAATAAAAGATATACTGTCACAGTTCAGCAGTCAGTCTTCCTGCAGGTAATTATACTGCAATGGTGGGAGAAGAGCATTTAAATCAAACTTTTTAAAAACTTAAAATGACTTCAAAAGTGATCGAATGTGCGAGGAACAACATGCAACAGTATCGAAACAAGTTAAGATGTTGGGGACTCACCCGGGCATATTTGGACGAATAGGGGTCTTCAAACAGTGCCCAGATTTTGGGCTGCCAGGTTTTCCACCAGCCTGCTTTCCTTGCATCTTCCTGCATGCACAGTCTTTTCAAGTCACCGTCCGCACCCCCAAGCGCCGGTTCGTCGTCCGGCGCGTCCGGCTCTGGATTCTCGAAGCTATCCAGCGCCTCCTCCGCATCCCTGTGCTGCCGGTAATTCATCCAGCAACACGCCTCCACGTCCGTCTCGTCGATGCCCCAGAAGGCCAGCTCCTCCTCGAACAGGGGGCCGCACACATCGTTGGGACAGTGCAACTTCCCGGTGCGGTAATAGTTGAGGATGAAGGAGAAGACTGACGGGTGGCGGTCGAAGAAGAACTCATCTAATTTGGGGTCGTAGTCGAAGTTGCTGAAGGCGTCCGGCTCAGTGAGCCACGATAAGCGGGTACCTGGCAGCGTTTTGAGGGTGCTTCGGTAGGTCTCATGCCGCACCCCCCCGCAGTTTATCACGATTTTCTCGCTTTCCGACGGACAAGTCATGTCTGCGCTGTAACATGCTTTGTTGGACGACTTGTTCCCACCCTTGCGCCCTTTGAAAGAGGATACACACACCGAACTGAGCATAGAGGACCGAGGGGGGAGGGAGAGGATGAGAGAAACCGAAGGGAGGAGGAGGGAGGAGTCTGAGGAGTCTGCGGGGAGAGAAAAAGGGCAGAAATTTTAGCAGAAGGGAGAAATAGATCTGGATTATCAACATTGCAATACAAATGAAGACCTCCACTCTTATGTTACATGTATGTGCAATTTTTCACGTGATAATCAGGTGAAGGAAGGGCACAAAATGACCTTGTGCAGGTGCAGAGGGTGAAAGGAGGGAGGAGGGGGAGGAAAGTTGTTTTTTTAACACAGCATCCTGGTGCAAAAACAACCTATTATCGCAGCACATGACAGCAGGTGGACTTGAGCACAGTCTTGAGTCAGCATCCAGCAAGTGACAGAGACACCCCCACACTACCTATACTGTATGTGATGTGTTTGGGGAACCAGCATTGACAACCCCTGCCTCCCACCACCACTTTTTTTAACTATGACTCCAGTCATCATCATACCTCTTTTCTCTCTCATCAATCTCTAAATTGATCCGCTCCATGCTGTGGTCGGTGTTCATTCAAAATCCTCCCCCTAATTAGGCCACTATGAGGCTTGAGTATGCCCCCCCCCCCCTCCCCTTTCCTCCCGTCCTGCTCTTCTACTCCCTTCCCTACCTCCCTCTTTTCTGGCACGAGTACCCAAGAGTGTGTGAAGGGATGAAAGAGTGGCAGAAAGATGGGAGAAACTGTGTAAAAACAGGTCCTGATGCCTTTCTAATGCAACCTGCGGCATCTTGTGTGTGTGTTTGTGTTTGTGTGTGTGTATGTGTGTGTTAATTGCCTCCCGAGAGTGCCATGTCCACACTAATGTTAGATCTCCTCAATCAGTCTGCATGTGTTGCTACACACACTGCTGCAGCCCCCTCCGCTAGCACCAAGCTTCATGTGATGCACAATTATGCCAATACTCTCTCTCTCTCTCCGCCACTTCTTCAATATACATATGTGTGTAAGAGTGTGTTTGGGAATAGAGAGGGGGAAGAAGGGAAGATAGAGGTTGAAAGAGAGAGATGGGGGAAAGGAGGGGGAGGCTATAAATCAGATATTTAAAGGAAGGATGGAGAAGGACAGGACAATGAGGCAAACAAAGACATAAACACAGCGGAAAGGACAGTCAGTGAATGCAGCACGAGCCCATGAGGCAGTTCAGTTAAAGTGTAATATTGTCTCTGCTCTATTAAAGGAAGAAGGGGGATGAAGAGTGTCAAGGGAGGAGGAGGGGGGAAGGCATGGAAAAGGAGAGTGCACTATAAAAGTGAATGAATTCTGCTGCAGTAAAAAGCCAGTTATTCATCATCTCTCTCTCTCTCTCTCTCTCTCTCTCTCTCTCTCTCTCTCTCTCTCTCTCTCTCTCTCTCTCTCTCTCTCTCTCGCTCTCTGAAGACACGCGTCTATACATGCTCCATATCTATGTTGTTAACCTTTTTTCTCTATTCAAAGAAATGCACCACTCTCCTCTCCTCCTCCCTCCCCTTCCCTCCTCTCCTCTCCTCTCCTGTGAGAGCTCACCGGCCCTCCCCCTCTCACTCCTACTTCCCTCTCTCTCTCCTTCACTTTCCCTCCCTCTCCCGCTCACTCTCATATTCCGCATTAAGGACTCACATTTCATTGAAAGAGGGGAATCGAGGCTTCATTCCCTCCAACACTTCCTCTTCACACAACTCTGTCCTATCTCTTCCCAGTGCCCCCCTTCTTTTTCATTCTTCTCCTTCACTTCTTTTCTTTCTAACCTCCTTCCTCTCATCTCTCTCTTACTGCATTTCACTGTGCTGCATCTTTCCTCCATTTCTCCCCTCTTTTCGCTTCACTCCTGTCCCGTTCCTTTCTGAAAGTAAGCTTTCAGCACTTTGGGTCAACTCTCCCCCTTCCCCCTCCTCCTCTCCACCGTCACACTTTTTCTCTTTGTCATGTAGGACACTGCAGTCTTTCTATTTCGTTCTTGTCTTGGCGTTTGACTCTGTCGTTTTGATTATTTTACTTCACTTTTTATCTGAGGAGACAACTTTTTGTTGATGGAAAAGTTTTCTTTCACTCTTTTCTCTGGATATCTTACTTTGACATTAGGATTTGGGTTTTTCTGTTTTTGATTTTAACCTTTTTTGGTGTGAGTTATTTTTATTTTGGAGATCCTGGAGAGACTTAACAGCACTCAGGTAAGATCTACTGAAATCAAGGTGAATGCATGAGTTTGGAAAGATTGAGGCCAAAATATTTGGCACTACAAAAACTAAATCAGATGTCCCTGAAAAAGAAGGACTATCAAAACACTGAAATATGACATGCCTTAAGTTTTCTACCTTTTACTTCAACTCTCCAGTCTTTTCTGCAGGAGCATCAAACCTGCCTGCTCGCCTGCTTTCATCTCAAAAAAGTGGTGAAGTCGTCATTTTCACAACTAAAACGCTGGGGTTGTTCAAAAGCAGTTCTAATTTTGTGAAAGAACAAAGTGATTAAGATGTGACGATGAGGACACTGCAGTGCTCTGTACCTTTAATATCTACTTTTCACCCAGTTTTTTGCAGTCTTGCTGCAGGACTATAAAATCTGATGACTTGCCAAAAATGAACCTGCACTCCTTAGTGTCGGGATAGCACTGCATCATTCTGCCAAAGTAGTTTAGTCTGCATCGTTGCATCTCAAAATAAGTGTATGTTGGACTAATTCTAATGAAGTAAGACAAGTAGGGGGTGACAAGAAGAGTATTGTTGTGTTTTATGTCTGATTTCTTGAAATCTTTTCTCTGGTATCAAACTCTACAGGATTTGCTGCAGAAGCATCAAACCCGCTTGCTTGCCAAAAATTCTATACCCCTATTTTTTCTAGTTGTACTGCACCACTCTGGAAAAAGTAGTATGGGATGGATCTTTTCAATTTACCCCCCCTGCCAAGAAACAGAACTTTCAATTAGTAAGAAAAGAAATAAGGACAAGAATATCGCAATGCAGGACGATGCACTACTTTTTTTCTCAACAAACAATTCTCTGCATGGTGGCGAAAGCACAAATCCCGCTCCTTCATGCGCCAAGACATATACTGCATCATTCTGAAAAAGTACAAGTCTATGTCCTTGCAACAAACAAATCAGAAATATTCAAGCCAGAACTAGTTTGATTTAGAAATAAATATATAAAGTTGTGAAAATCCAGACAATGCTTAAGATTTGTTAGTCAAAAAAGTCCTGCATCTCTAAGTGACAGGACTCTCTGCGTTGTCCTGCCAAAGTAGTTATACAATAGGACTGATTTCATGTAAGGTAACAGATAAGTACATAACAAATCCAAATACTGCAGTGTTCCATGCCCTTCAGATTGGAACCGTTTCTCAACTTCTGCATCAAATCTGCGTGGCTGCCACAAAATTGTCACAACTGCTCGCTCCTCTGCAACTTAAAGTCCTGAAGTCAGTTAAATCTGGACTAGTTTCATTAGGTTAGGAAGTAGTTATCTTAAATGTAACAGTTTAAGTGAGGTCAGGCAGGGAGAGTGGGGTAAGATCCCAGCTTTGTCCCGAGGGGGTTTTCCTGCAGGACCACTTGTGTTGTGGGATGGATTGGATTTCAGCACCATGGACAGCGACCCACAGTCTCTATTCTCTATGGGACATCATACTCTCTCTGACAGGACGCTTCACTTTTACACAAAACTTCATATGATCTCTGACTTTTATCCATTAGATGACTTTATGTGGCATTACTCTGCCACTGCGTCCCTTTTATTTTTACTTCATCAGCTTCTGTATCTGTTTGGTGGACTTCTGAATATTTTATACACAGACAGCCACAAGTCTGTAACTGTGGTTAAGTGCCTCTCTGTTCCGCCTGAGTTGTGTGCGGTGAGAGTATTGATTTTCAAAATATTTGGAAGTGTTTTTTTACTTACTGAGGGAAATTTGATTCTAATTGGGAGAGGATTCTGTCAGGTTCTTCTCACATGTTTTCACATTTTGAGGTCTAAAATGAAAAAATAAATGAAAGTGGGGATTTCTGAGCTTTGGACTTTGGAGTTAGGAGTTTGATGCTTTCTAGATGCAATTCAGGAGAATATCCGCAGTTTGAGGGTTTCTGCTCAAAAAGGGGGGAGGTAAGAGCATCTCTTAAAGGGCCAGCGCCACCACTGACAGCAATGCGATCACTTGAGAAGAAAAAATACCAGAAAGAAGAGAGGGGGGGGCAGGAGGTGGAGAGGGGCGGAGGGGGGGATGAGAAGCTACATCAGGTGAGCGTCGGGTATAAAATGGAGGAAGGAAAGTCGAGATAGAAAAAGGGAAGAGATGTGAAGGAAGGCGAAGAGGAAGAGGGTAAAAACTGAGGGAAAAAGCAGGAGGAGGAAGAGGGGGAGCAGAGGAGCTGAGGAGAAACAATCTCCCATTACCTCTCTCTCTCTCTGTCTCTCTCTCTCTTTATCTTTCTCTCTCTTTCTCTCTCCTGCAGCATTTCCTGCCTTGGCCACCATGTCCTGCGCCACCCTGCTACTACTGCACTGACATAGGTGGAAAGAGAGAAAGAGAGAGGAGGAGGAGGGAGGGAGGGAGGGAGGCAGAAACACTCACACACTCACCTGGCTGCAACAAACAAGCTCAGAAAACCATTTTGAGGGTGAAATAAGGCTTAATTGTCATGAAGCAGATCATTCCTGCAATGGGCTGATATAGAGAGAACAGGTGATGAGAGAGAGAAAATGTGCACATAGCCTGGGCAAGAAACTGACGCTTATATATATTAGCAGAAACACTGCAGCAAGAAGGGGGGGAGGGAGTGCAGGATTATGGGATGCATTGACTGTGAGGTACCAGCAGCAGTAACCGGGGGGAGGGGAGGAGCGTGCACACTAGAGAGAGTGTGAGAGAGGTAGAGAGAGAGTGAGATGGAAATAGAGGTAGAAAGGGAGAGAGAAAAACACAGAAAAAGAGGAGAGATCAAAGAAAAAGAGAGAGAGGAATTTGGGGGAGTGCTGACTATGCAGAGTAGAGAGCAGTTGGCAGAAAAAGCAAAAAAAAAACATTACCAATCTAAGAGGGAGTGAGAGGAGATGAAGGAGATGAAGGAGAGAAATAGGAGGGAAACGCAGGTGATATAGAGGGAAGATAAAAGGGGGGGGGGGGGGGGTGTGCAGGAGGAGAGGGAGGCGACAGAGGAAAAACTCAGGATAGCAGTTGAATGGCTGCTCAGGTGTAGGAGAGGAGGGGGGTTGAAAATGGTGTGCAGCACTAAAAAGATGAATAAAAAAAGTGCAGTGATGGAGAGAGAGGAGGAAATGAGAGGGGAAAGCAGTGTAGGAACGTGTGTGTGCATGTGTGTGAGAGAAAGAGAGTGGGGGAGAGATAGCACAAATTACGTATGTGTTTCTGGTGCGGAGCCATTTTTTTCCCACCCGCTACCTCATCAAAGGATGTTACCACAAGGCTTCACGCTGTTCCATCCATATTGCCGCCCTCCCTCTCTCCTTTCCTCATTCCTCTCCCCCTCATCTCTACTCTCTCTCTCTCTCTCTCTCTCTCTCTCTCTCTCTCTCTCTCTCTCTCTCTCTCTCTCTCTTCTCACACTCCCTGGTGTTGAGGAGACCCCAACAGGAGAAAACGTGGCACTGCAGTAGCGTGTTGAAAAAAAAAGCACTGCGGTCACCTCCCCCTTTTAGTGTGGTGTCACAACACACACTGCCCCCCTCCTCCTCCCGGTACTAAAATCATCAATGCTCCTCATGTGTAACTCCACGAGACGAGGACAAGCCAGATAAGGAAGGAGTGCGAGGGTAGTGGAGAGAAGTAGGTGGCGTTTAATTTGAAGAATGAAAATTGGTAAAAATATCATGAATGGATGCAGCGCCAGACAAAAAAAAGGGAAAAATCGGGAGGAAAATGTGGCCACACATGGAGCAGAACAAAACCAAAGCATTTGTCATTATAAAAAGACTCAATTCCCAAAACAGGCATTAGCGAGCCAATCAATTAAGCAAGCAGAAGGAGGAAACGGCCAATCTACAAGGGGCTGCTCCCCTTCTCAGCAACACCAGCAGGGAGATTCTCCAGGGGTTGGACCAATCCAAACACACTGCAGCAAAGACACACACTCCAGCAGCTTGTGCATATTGGCCAACCCCTAATCCCCCCCGCCTAAAGATTCTGCTGCTTCTCACTTGCCGTGAGCCCCTTCAGTGTACGTGTTCTCCATAAGAGAAGAAGAAGAATCACATGCTGCTGGTTTGCTCATTTCAGCAGGCAGGGGATGATTAATACATATGGCCATTTTCAGGAATAGAAGAGCAGAAATGAAGCTCAGAAAGCTCCACAGGAGGATGGATTTTCAGATTTTAGGGGGTAGATGTGCCCACAGGACAAAGTTTTACAAGTGACACAAGGAGGAGGATGGGAAAAGACGGAGTGAAAGAGGGATGATTGGTGCAAGAGGTCAGAAAAATCTGAAGCATCACTGAGCGCAGGGCAGAAAAGCAAAGGGATAGAGTGTCATGTCAGGAAGGAGGCTCTTTTTTTGGCACTGTGTAAAAATGTGAGCCTTTAGTGCGCAACTTTTTGAATCCAGCTCTTAGAGAATCTACATCAGGAGCAAATAGCTTTCACCCCGCGCCCTCTGTGGTGATTTAAACCTGTCAATATCTGAGTAATGACACTGCTTTTCCTGCATGATTAGGACCATTATGACCCAACAGTGCAATGATTCAAAACACAAGAGTAAATTAGGGTTTCAAGAGGACATACGCCGACCTTGTCGTTGCTCGGGCCCTAAAATGTGTTACTGCCCTGACCTCTGACTTTTAAAAAAAGCAAGGCTCTTAGCAAACAGAGGAAGGTAGGTTTTCAACTGAGGGATTAAAGTTAAAGGAAAGGAGGAAAACAGGGATGAAAGGTGAGGCTTAAAGTCAAGAATTTTGATTTTATTTAAAGACTAAATCAGGCGATTAATTTAATAAGAGACTGAGGGAAAGTTCTCTGCAAGAAAAAAGAGAGCAACCATCACAACTGAAGAGAGAGGGAAGGGTCAGAGGGATAAAAAAAACCCAGGGCACGACAGATCCGTAATCAAATCACGGCCTCGAAATAGATTTTATTCCCCTGGTTGCTTCAACAGCAGCGCCCTCTTTTTCTAACCCCATCACAACTCTACCCATCCTCTGACAGCATGCCACTGTCTGTCTCTGGTGGGGAGGGACTTTTTTATAGCTAAAATTGAAGGGGTGTTTTCTGGGTTACCCTCAATCTAAAAATAGCATCAGCTGTAGATTTATAATGCAGGATTTGAGGAGGAGGTGGAGGAGGAGGGTGCAAATGCAGGGAGAAGAACATGCTGGAGTTAAAGCGAGGCACGTGTTTGGAAGTGATGGGAGAAGAAGAAGAAGAAGAAGAAGAAGAAGAAGAAGAAGAAGAAGAAGAAGAAGAAGAAGAAGAGGGGTTATGAAACTGAGGATTGAGCGTAATGCAGGAGGGATGGAGCAATAAGACCGGGTTAAAGAAAAGCAAGTGAAGGGGAAGAACCATGTCTAGACTGATCTTTAACTGCCCCCAAAGACTTCCTGGAAGAGATCTCAGTGACACGATGTCCTTCCTGATGTTACGCTCCACTAACCCCCCCACCATCTCCATCTCTTCCTCACACCTTCTCCTCCTCCTCTCCTTTTTCTCCTATGTGTTTGTGAGTAAGCCCTCTTATCCTTCTCCTCCTATACGCTCCCTTTATCAAACCTCCATTTTTTTTCCCAAGGCCTTCACACTTACCCACTGCTGCTGCTGCTGCACAAACAAACACACATGCACGGACACAAACACACACAGACAACAGTGCAAAGGTACATGCAAGTAAAAGAAAGCGTGCTTACAAATAAACACACACATGGATACATGCAGACAGATACACAATGATGCCAAGAGGAGTGCACACACACTCACACACACACATTCCCCTCAGAGGCATGGAGCTGCTCTGATCTAGTGGTGTAGATGGGGAAACACCCACCATTTATGCAATGAAATCTTAGGAATTATAGAATTATGTTTGAAGGTGTGAATCAGTTTAATAAAAACTCTGGCTGCGTAAAAGTACAGTTTTCTTTTGAGTATAGCAGCAATAAATAATGCAAAAATTTCAAAAGAGATGATTTAAGATTCCACTTTGTTCATTTCTACACGTTATGGCTCTTTAAATATTTATCAAAGCACAAACAAGCGACAAGAACACACAAAAAACGCAGCTAATGTGGATTTAACGAGACTTGTTGAATGCAGGCTAGACGCTGTATTTTTTCCTCCCGTCTTTTAGAGCTGCCCAATAAATAACTGCTCCCTTACACTAGAAGGATAAACGCAGAATAAAGCAACCCAAAATACAGACATAGATACACAGACACGATTAATACTCACTTGCTTTTGGTTCAGGTTCGTTTGGAGCGCGTGCAGAGACACGCACATCAAGCTTACAGATCAATCAAAATGTAGTTTTTCTTTGTTAGATCGCTATTTGTCTTTAGATTTCACAGAGTATCCAGTTTCTCGCAGGCATTCAGATGATATATATTTTCCCAGAAACGATTAGAATAAATCAAAATAGGATTGCGCGCGACTGTTGCTTAGAAAAAAAAATCTCGTTATTGCCGGTTGTTACTTATAGCTTATGGTCATGCTGATGATGGCACAGGGATGAGTCTTTCGGATGAAATGAAGCAGAAGTCCCCCTGAAAACTGGCTCTTTTTTTTTTTATCTCTTTGCTATTTCCCTCGGTTTCAGAGCCCCTCTCCCACCTCTTTGTTATTGCCAAAAATAATTGCCAGCCTTTGTTACAGTGTCTCTACGCTTCCAGGCACAGGGTTAGCTACCATTCAGCTTCTTCCTCTGTCTCCCCCTTTTATTCCAAAATGTTTCAATGGAGATGCCTGTCTCTCTCTCTCTCTTTCTCTCTCTTTCTCTCTGTGCCTGTTTTCCCTCTCTCAGCCTCTCTCTGTTCCTTTGGAGGAGCGTCACCTTCTGCACTATTTTTTTCCCTCAGACGATACATGTGGGCGGATTAGAGAAGAAGACAGAGGGGTGGGAGGACCCCGGTGAATACAGAGGCTAATTTTCTCAAGGCTGGTGAACTTCAGAGACACATATGCCGGGAACATAGACCCAATAAGACATCTGTGCGAGGACAAAAACATGTTGATTTCATACCACGTGTTTAATTTTTTCTCTGTGTTTCCCCCCCCTACATTGCCTACACATGCTCACTCTATTGGACGGACGCACAAACACCATTTTGTCTACAGGTTTCCAGCCTTGGCTGACATCAGCAGTCATGTGGTACAGCAGAGGAGCAGGTGGGTGATATGACACAGTGTGGAGTAATATGTTCAATTACAATAACACTGATAACAAGAAGAAAGATGAGGAGCAGACACTGTTTTGATGGAGTTATCTCTGCTCTGAAGACAAGCTGCAGGAACAGATTCATCAGATTATCAGCCTCATGAAATGACTTGTATTTGGACCTTTTTATACACAAGCCAGAAAGTCTGTGTTTTGAGCACAGCAGGCCTTTTGTTTTGAACCATATTACAGCAGAAGTACAACGACTAGCTTTGTTGCTGATGCACTTCTCGGCAGGAAACTCATCAGACATTGCCTCATAAAAATTACAACAGTAGTAAAAGGGCATGGGGCTATTGCCTAGCTGCCCGTAGCATTTTCCTCTGACCACAAATGTTCTCCTAAGAGGAAAGGGTGGCCTGAAAGAGGTTGAGTAAAGAAGAAAGATGCATGGGATTTTTCTAAAGCCAGTGAGAATTAATAGAAAGATCACGTTACAGTGTAATTATCAATTTAAAGCTGCAAAAGGGCAGTTTGTTGTTCCGCATTTAAGACAAAATCAAACATTCAGACATGCAGGGCCTCCAAAGCTGACAAGAACAAATTCTAACATGATGAAGGTCAGACTTCTCCATGTACTGTAAGTCTGCAGTGCTAATTAGAGGCTCTACATTTTCCTCCACTATGATGTTGCAGTGCATACAAAGGAGGAAAGAGGTGATCTACTAAGTGTGGAATATTTACTTAAGGTATTATGCTTAGAATGTGCACAAAAACAAACACTTAAGAGCATGAAAAATACAAAAAGAAGGCCTGGATCAGCTGCTTTTCCAGATCCTGGCTGCCTAGTATTAAATTATTTCTGCATTTGTTCTCCTTCTATCTTTGTGCTATTACTCTGTGAGCCACTTTACACTGTTGTCAATGTTTTTTGGGTCATGAGGCCACACGATTGCAGTTTCTGCCCAAAACGCAGCTACATGTAGACTTTATGTCACTGAGAATATGAGCTACATTCACATATGTATGAAACTACATGTACACAGTGGTGGAGCCAGACAGTTTTGACTTGGGTAGCCAAACTGGGGCACTGACTGTTGAAGGGTTGGTCAGGTGTGGAAAACATTAGGGGCTTACCCAAAACTGAAGAGGGTTACCTCCAATAATCCCATCTACTTAAACTTATTTTTATAAAATAATTCTAGAAATGTTACATTTTGTAGATTTCTAACGTTGACATTAAATATGTAGCTCGACAGAGTGTCAACATTTAAATCTGCTGAACTGAACTCTTTACGGATACAAAATGAAGATGATTGTCTAAAATCAAAGCATCAACAAAAACAATATTTAAATGCAAAGAAACTACTGTCTCTGCAGCTTGTTGAAACACAACAACACACAATAGCTGATTTTAATATAAGTAATGTCTCTGACATGGCAAGTAGCCAATCATGTTTAAGAATTTCAGGAATCAGTTTTCAATGGTGGCCATGGCCACCCCTGGCCAGCCCCTGGCTCCATCACTGCATGTACAGCCAATTTTTCTGTGTAGATTAAAACCATTTATGCATGGCTTTCTACCAATACCTGTATGCATGTGAGGTTTTATACTTTTTACTGCACCCTCAGGAAACAATGCATAACTGTGTTCTGCACCACATCACTCCCTGTTCATTTACAATCCCTCACACATCCCCTGCAGCAGCATATAAGGTCAAACAAGATTTATACAGGTGTTGCATTTGGAAATAATTCAAGCTCTTGAAACAGAAACGGAAGTTGGTAAAGTCTGTCGGACACTTTATGCAGCAGCTGTAGCATTTTACAAACGGTGAGTTACTTAAATGAATTGACAAGACAAGTGCAGCCATGCTAGCAGGTCTAAAATGTGAGCTTGCTAAGGGCTAAATGCTAAACTGAGCGATGCGAAGATCCACGTGTAGGCTCACATTAACAATGCTGTGTTAATATTGAGCATGTTTACCATGTAACCATTTTAAGCCTGGTTTATACTTCTACGCTGAATCTACACCATAGCATAAGATGCAGGTTTACATACAGTAGCTCTGTACTGTACCTACACAGAAGCCTATAAACATAGCCAGACGTGCTCCTCCTCGAAATGCAACTACGCGTCAAAACAACGCAGATTATAAGCCCTGGGATTAGATTGCATTGTAACATTTACAGAAACACTGCCTACATCAGAAGTCTTACAATCAATCTCCTCTGACATATCCTCTCTTTCCTTCTTGGCAATAATTGCAGTGTGATCAACTCCAACTCCTTGGATTCAGTCGCCACGGTCTTCTGTGTCCAACAGGCAGAGAATGTAGTGGGACCAGGACATGGTTGTATAGTGAGCATAGAAATCGCACTGGCAACTGGCATTGGGCGGAGTATTGCAGAGCAACACGGACACTGCAATGCTTGAGTATGAAGTGCTCGTCATGGCTTAGGCCACCACGGCGTAGCCACGACGTACAGTCAACGCAGAAGTATAACCAGGCTGAAGTTTATTACCAAATTAGCATGTTTGTGTACTTAGTAGAAATTGTTTACTTACTTTTTTATTTATTTTATATCACTTGTAAAGGGGCCTTGTACAATATTGAACATAAGTGTTACCATTTGATGCATTGTACCAGAGTTAGCTTGAAGCCAATTTACATCTGCAGTCCCTTGGCAGGTCGCAACAACTGGGGCTGATGAGAATGTAAGTTTTGCAGGTTTTTGGACCCCCAAAAAAGTATCACCAAATTTTGATTTTGTTTTGAATTATTGTCTTTAAGTTCATACCATGAGTAGAATATTATATGTCAATCTATTTAGTAGCAGTTTCGTGGTACTCAAATCCAGGACTCATGACTCTGCTTGGACGTGAGCACTGACTGCATTAGGACTCAGAAGGAGAGGAGGTGTCTGATTTATTCATTGCTAAGATTGTTCATTGTTTTTGCTAGTTCAGGCTCTGATCATTTATTTAGTTGAGATCAAGGGCTGGCCCAGATATTCAACCTTAAATTGTGTAAAAGCTTTGTGGGACTTAACCGAGAATTAACTCAATATTCGGCATATATGGCTACGATCTTTGCAATAAACGAATGTGAATTCAGCCTCAGCATCACCACAACAGCACAGACAAGCAGGAAGTAGTCTGCAGAAAAGAGCTGACACTGCTTCTTCATCAACCCTCCATAAATACTGAATGTCCAACTTAGTATGTTCTAAGAGAGAGCATTAGCGGGCAAAGACACATCCACAGTCAGGCGGTTGGCGGCATCATCATGCTGCTCATGCATAAGGAAGTAGAGACTGAGGAGATGTACTGTGGTCACGAAGACAGAAGCAGGAAAAAGCTGGTCTGAGATAATAGAAACAGCCTAACTCAATTCTATACGTGTTGTATATCTACCTTGTTCTGTGTACTTGCACATTTAGGGCCTGTACTGTAGTGTGAACAGAAAGGATCACTGGCCTTGAGGATGCAAACAGAATGATTGACAGTGAGGAACTGTTGGGTCAATAATCTGTATTGATGTTGTCCATCACTTATCAGAAATAAGCGTCCACTGACTCAGAGCGGTGAAAAATGTCCGTTCAGAGATGAAACTTGATCTTCAGGCCTGTAACCTATTGTATGTGCAGTGGAGGAAGGCTGTTTGGGGATGTAGAATTGGCTTTGGTTTAAGAGCTAAAACAAGACACACAAATCAAACTTTGCAGAGCTGCAGACTACACAGAGAATGTCAATATTGACTCCAATCTCCTCCGAGACTGAAACAATGTGCAGCAGTATGGAAGACTGTAAGCCACATTTTATTGGATTATGAACTCAGCAGCAGATTAGTGAAATCAGTAATGTCTTCAATACCATCATGAGATTTGTTAATGAGTGGATGCAGTCCTATTAACATGTTATTTCCAGCACTGCAGCTAGGAAGAGGGAGATTCCAGCAAGCTGCCCTGCAGAGAGACTGTCAGCTTGTGTGGTTCTGGGACTATTTTCTGCAAGTCACCCCTGTACAGTAATGAGCAGTGCCTGATTGTTGCTTTAATTGGAAACTAGGGACAAAAGATCATGTGTTATTGTGCAAGAATTGCGCCCTTTTTAGAAAAGGCTTACTGGAACCACAACTTTAAAAAAAAAAAATGAGTACATTCCAGTGATTTATTTTGGAGGGGTTTTCAGCTCTGGCATTTCACTGAACAAGATGTTCTTCCAGATTCAGCCTGATATCTCAGCCAATGATTGCACAAACCTGAAAAATATTCCTAGAAGCTTTTGGAACAAGACAGGGTCCCATTTCCTGTCTCATTTCAGCAAAAACAAAATCTGAATTATACTGAAATATATGATTGATTGAATGTAACACTGTGGTTTGATATTTACAATAAAATCACGTTTAAGTTCTCTTGTGCAATGACTCATTATTCTGAAGTATTTGCTGTTGCTCGATGTTATTCTGTATCTTAGATATCACACACATTAGGGCTCACAGGACACACCTGACAGGGACTTATTTAGAGGGGCCCTTATAAGAAGAAGAAACGTACTTTATTAATCCCAAGGGGGGAAATTCAATTTTTACACTTGTGTTATTTTTGGTCATGCTACACGCACAGTTTTGGTGTATATACATACAATTTAATGCACAAACATGCAGTGGACATGCACTTAGGGAGAGATGTCAGAGTGAGGATGTTGCCATCAACCAGCGCACACTGAGCACTTGGGGGTCCGGTGCCTTGCTCAAGGGCACCTCGGCAGGCAAGTGAACCAGCACCTCTCCAGCCACCAGTCCACTTGCCAAACTTCATCCATGCTGGGACTCGAACCGGCAACCACTCATTATTAGTTATCATAACAAACTTTAAAACAAGAATGTCTAATCAATCATTGCTTAATGTTTAGATTAAAAAACTACAGAGGTTGTCTCCTTTTGGATTTTGCCTTCTTTTTCAGGCAAATTCTTTCATTCATTCTTAAATACACACAGAGTGCGTTTTAGGTTGATTTTTACTTCTGGTTAGTTTTGCATATAGTTTTTTTTTTTCTCATTAATAATTCAAAGCAGTGATAAATTCTGCGACAACTATTAAGTGCCTCAACTTCACAATCCTTGTTTCGTCAATCAGATTCTCAGTTTGGTGCTACAAGTAAATTAAACCTGAATAGAGGAAGAACAGCACATTGAAGCTCCAACCATTAAAAGGTTTGTGCTTCATTTGACAGCTTGAGTGACTTTACACTTACAAATTGTTATATAGATCATCAAATATATATGTACAATGTTGTTAAAAGAATAACTCAGACAATCCAATAGTAGCACAATAACAGCTGCAACACTCCTAGGAGGACTCTTTGATAAGTGCAATAGAGTATATTTCCTTAAAGTTATGAGGATGTTGAACAGAAAGAAGCAAGAAAAGAGAAAGTATATATTTTGTAAGATTCTAACTTTGTACACACAATACCTTGATCAACCCTACAGATATGCCCACTTTGGGAAGGAAGATGTAATAGAGAGTTCATATGGATGCGGATTGAATAACTTAATTTATATTCATGTTATCTCTTCACAGTTAGTCTTTCATGGAGACACACAGGTAACAGATCTCATCATGATGGATGTGGAACAGGGTCAAAGCTGCTTTCAGAGTTTATGTACTCTCTCTTGTGTTCAGTTTGTTTAATGGTCCAACAAACGAGAGTTTATACACTCGTATGTTCACGAATAGTAAATAAACATTGTTTTCAATGTGTGGTCAAGACTGGATCCTTCTGGAGGTTGACTGATTTGAAATTTAGAATGGTACTGTTCACACATATTTTTGTTGTTGTGATATTTATTTAATGGTAAACATCCCATTCTAGTGCCTTCAATTCAACTGAAATAACCATTATACAAGTTGTTCCAATTCATTTTTAAGCTCAAATAATTCTATCAACCCTCCTGTTATGTTTGTTTCTTAGGGACAGCAATAATGTTCCTGGGTCAACTTGACCCGGGGCATATTTAATGATATAAAAGTGTCAAAACCCCCCAAAAAACCAATAAACATTTTTTAATCTCATGATTAACTCCATTACTAACCATTTAAATCAATATTTAGTGCAATGGTGTTTTTTAATTCTCACAGATCATAGTTTAATGAGGACAATTTACTTGTTTTCATGAAAGTTCAAGTTAAAACGTTTTTTAATGTACTTTTTTTTTTTTATGAAGTGATGTTGATAAATGAACAAAAGACACCTCTTCTGTCACAGATTTTGATGCTGTATTTAGCTGGTTTGGAAACCATAAATTGCCTAAAATGGAAGGAACCTCTGAATGCCACTCGCCTTTCATCCATTGGGACATTAGGGCCTGGGTTATAGAGCAGTGGAAGTTGCTCTACCCACTTGTCCCTCACTGTTCTAATGGCTGCCAGCTGGTCTCTATTCGATCCCAGCTCCTATAGTCAAATGGCAAAGTGTCCTTGGGCAAGGAATTTTCATGTTATATGTTATTAACGTTAACTAAGCCAAGCAGAAGAAGTTTCAAAACGGAAACAATTATTTTAACAAATTTTTTCAGGTTTTTGAACTTTAAAATTGGTCAATCGACCCGCAACATAACAGGAGGGTTAAAGATGTTTTAAGTTCAATAAACTCTGACTGTTGACACAGAGAAGCACAAAACTTTTAGTGAACATCAAGTACAGATCAGTTCTCTTTCCTCTTGTGAAACAGGAATGAGTTGTATGTTTAGTGAAGCCTCCCTCCTTAAAAGACTGCTTTTAGCATTCATTATTTATCAGTAAGAGGCCCCCAGTCTGTCTAAGTTGTTCCTCCAAGTTAAGATCCAGAAAACAGCCTTAACACAACACAAGAAAAAGAAGCTGAACGTTGTTCTAACCATCCTTATTGATACATCTGAACCTCATTTTTTACTTATATGCTGTTATTTTGTTAACACATTAAGTTTATTAGTGTATAAATGTTCATCGTCTGAACGGAACTCTGTAATGTTTCGTAACATAACACCTGGTGTTTTCATAAAGCCTTATTTCATTAGGCAGACGAGCCAGTTCCCGAGTTCAGAGTCACGCCACTGTGTCCTGTGCTGCTTTTCATTTACCAGAAGCCTTCACAACATCTGCCGGGCTCTATGTAGAGTCTAATTTAGTGCTCTGAGGCTGCAGACCAAGGGCAGCAGCTATATTCCTGCAATGTACGACACACTGGGCATCTGCTTCTCCGCAGCAAATCACACTGACACTCTGCAGGCACACAGGGAGTCTAAGTCACTTACTTCAGCACCACGGCTGAAACAAAACAACACAAATAAACACCAACAATGAGCTGGTGTAAGATGGTGCTCGATTTAATTACAGTGATTAAATCTCAGTTGATGCATGCTTTGTGAAGTCATGATGATATGCTGATAATAAAAGTACTTTTGTATGAATTACATCTTTCCAATATGACACCAGTATTAGAATCAGAGGATGCAACAGAAACTAGAGAGCTTAACTTTGCATCTTCATATAATAATGTATACTCTGACAAAAGAAGGGGTGATCAGCCATCAAACACAGGCTTTAAAGACGAAGGAAACATCTGTCGAAGACTGCGCAACTTTTGGAAGGCAGAAAGGAAAGTTCCCACGAAACTCAGATCATATTCACCAAATCCCACAACTCCATTCTGGATTCAGGCTAAGGCTGATCCAAGTATTCACTTCTGTAACTAAAACAATGGCAAGGAGTTGTTACAAACCATAACTGCAACATGACTGAGAAAAATAATTTCTCTCTTGTTTTATTCATACTTTTACATAAACACATTAAGGCAACCAGGAAATATTAATTACAAACCAAGTCATAAGAAACCAAACACCTGAACAAACAGTTGATATAACTTTGGTTCCCCAGTGAAGAAACCATGTAGCTGAGAGCTGTTTGGAAATGATCCTGAGATCTGAAGAGCATTCCATGGAGGAAACTGGAAAGCTCATGATTGGAACACCTGCCTCCAACCAGTAGGGATAAAATATTACGAAATGATCATTGGAGATATTCAACAGGAAACATCTGAAAAGGATCAATATGGGCCCCCTTATTATTATATCTATGTGAGCCACAGCTTAAGCAGCTCAGCGGGAACACATCTTCTCGTAAGTCTGACAAGGCCAGTTGGGAACCCCTCTGATTTTATATTTTGACTACAGAGCAGAGTTATGAATGTAAATGGACACTACAGACAGTCACAGTATCAGAAATGTGCGTAGTGTGCTGGAAGCTAAGCTAGGAAGCTAGTTCCAAGAGCCAGCTTCAATGGCTTCTACTTCAATACATGTTCAATATAAAAAGACAGATGACATGAAAGCTACCAAATAGTGAAGTCAAAGCATTTAGGGTAACTAGCTCCAGTGAAGGTCATAAGACCTGCCTCCTCCATGTTGACAGATGGGACATGGGTCAAACTTTAAAATCAAAAGAAACATCAAATACATTTATCTCAAATTTTATCTAACATTAAATAAACGGTTGTGATTGGCCGAACGTGAGTCAGGCTGATGTGAAATCTATCTGAACCAGACATGAGCCTCCAGGTAAGTGTGGTTGCCAGGCTAAGCTTAAACATCACGGAATGACAACTCTTGTTTGTGTTTCTTGTTTCCCAAGAACAAACACAAACTCATAATAATTTCAGTCATCTCTGTTCTGATCCAGGCACCGTCCAACTTCTTGAAGTTTGGAATTCATAATCCCATGTGCTTCTTGCCCTTGTTTTGGGGAAACTTGGGCTTCCTCTCACCCTTCTTGTTTAAGTCTTTGTTTTTCTGACTGGCTTTTATTTCCGCCTCCCATTGTTTTTTAGCCAGAGTGTAGAGCCTCATGGTGGCCTGTGCATCCTGGACCTAGTAGACAACACAGGAGAGAGATAGGTGATCAGTTTAAATGTTCAACAGCAGATACAGTATATAATAGCTCTGAACAAAGTGAGTAAGACTTGTTTTTGGTGTGTTCATGACTTACAGATGAATGCTCCCCCTGTTGGACTTTAACGTTGAGTATTTCTCGACAGAGAAGCTTCAGCGATGGTCGACCACTCTAAAAAGTTATGGAAATAATCATATAGCATGTTCAGCATGATTCTGATATTTGGTTAATGGACTCTGTTAAGGCTTATGGGGGGTCCATAAAAAGCAGTTTAAGTACCTTTACAGTCTTCTTAAAGGGTTTGTACTTCTGAGTGTCCCGGATTTTCTTTTTTGGATGATCCAAGAGCAAAATCTGAAACAGGCATTTGAGATTTGGTGAGTGTGAACATTTATTTTGAAAATCATTCAATTCAATCAAGTTTCCTCCAGGATATTATATCCAGTTCACCTTTAAGTCATTGTGGATGGCATGTCCAACAACTATTCTGCCTTGCAGGATCTCTGCAACCTCCCTCTGCACGGTCTGCACATCCTCTCCTGTAATAAGGTAAAAAAAAAAAAAAGGTATAACATCTCATAGAGACTGTTTTAATAAACCATTAAAAAAAAACTTGTGTTAGATCTTCATTTAGCTGTTTGTTGCTCATTCATGACTCACCGTCTTGGATATCCTCTGGTCTGACGCCACTGACAGCTGTTCTGTAGTCTGTCACCTTCTCTGTGGGTTTCACAAATTTGTCATAGATGCATTTCCCGAACTGATTCACCAGGGACACACGCGCCAAGATGCTGTCCTCTCCATCATGACCAACTCCCACCATCTCGCAATCAATGGCCACGGCTCTGGTGAGGCTGACGAGTGGCAATTGGCAAAAAGGGTGATAAGAAAAATTGTCAACTGCCACGTAGAAGTGCCAGAGAAGTTAAGGGTAGGGAAGACCTGACGTCTGTTTCTGATGCCTACATTTGTATTCATGTCTTTCTCTTTGAGTGGATTGTGATGACATCTTTTAAAAACAAGGTGTTAATCCTTGATCTCTGATAAACACCATTTCATCTGGGCAATTTATATTCAATGATAATCCTTTTCTACTCAAAGTTGCAGTGTGTTATACTTCCGTATGTGTCTGCATGCATTCAAAGTGGCTGCACATTTAGATTTGTATTCACAAACCGTATTGCTAGTGAGAAAAACACAAACAGATGCAAATGAGATCATTGCAATAGAAAGATAAAGGTCAATTTGTAGTTTTATTATACCCAATAAATAAAGTGTTTTTAAGGAGGCAGCTGGTTAGCCTAGCTAGCATAAAGATTAGATGCAGGTGGGAATGAGTTGGCTTTGTTCTTTCCACAGGCAATGACCTCCTGGAGTCAGAAAGAGTCTGTTTTTTTTATTTAAAGGTGATGATATGCAGATTTTGTTAATTCCAGAAAGAGCCAAGTTAGTTGACACTTTCTTTCAGCCAGATTTGGGAGTGTTGTGAAAATGTAATTGCAAATTCCCTTTACACTTGTAATACTTATCTACCTGCAAATGTTTATAAATAAACCTAAAATGTAAAAGACACCAGTGTTGTCTTTAAAAAGCTCAAGCACAGATCCTCAACATGTTCTGCTCAGAGCATGATGTTGGCTAGCCTGCAGCACATGCTGAATCAGTTTAATCAAGATACACCATATACTGTTGAAATCATAAAGATGTATGTTGGTGGATGTAATCATTTAGACTAATCTGCATTTAAATGTCCCAATAGCAAAATTTTAAAATTGTGGCAGGTAAGACTTCTACTTTCTCTGTTCTCCACTCTATTTACTTCCTCTCTACGTCACACCACACCTGCTCTCTCGCTTTTACTCCCTGCAGCTGGGTGTTGTAAATTTGACTACAGAGCTAATTATTCTTTTAAGCCTTCTGTACTTTTGGACACTTTTGTCAACTGTAAAATGTATGAGGATGGCATCAAAAAATATTGTAAAATCATTTTGACAACCCTAGTTTGCATTTTTTTTGCTTACTTGATTTGATTCATTCCAAGCTATAATAAAACAAAAGCTGTCAGTATATTTTAGTCAGTAAGAACACCCTTGAAGCTGATTTGTGGGGTTGAAAAAGGGTACTCTTTGTCATCACTCACCCCTCAAAGGCCTTCTCCTTGACCAGAGCGCTCTCTGTGTCATTGCTCTTGTGAATTCCCTGTTTTTTCCTCATAATCTCGGCTGCCTCTGCTCCCACTGTTGCCTCTATGTCATCAGGGTCCACATCATCAAACCAAAGGTCCTCCCTGTGACAAAGATAAAGTCAGCATCCACAATTCTTCTTCACCTAAATATGAGCAGTAATCAGAATAGTATACTCACTCTGTAGGTTTAGTCTCTACAACTACAGATATCTTCTTCTTTTTTGCTGCCAACTCATCGTTTGACTTTCCACTGTCCTTTTTCCTTTTTGGAGCAGCAGGCTGCCCTCTCTCTGTAACAGCATAAACCTTTGAGGTCACCTCAGAATCCTTAGAGACAACTCTTTCAGGAATTGTTTTGTGATATACTTTTTTCCCTTTGTCTGTCTGCGTAGGATGGACATTATTCTTGGACATATTTTTTAAGGAATTGTCTTTAGCCTCCTTTTTTTGTAGAGCACCATTCTGTTTTGGTACCACAGGCTGCTTCTTCTCTGGTTGAGAAACCTTCAAAATCTGTAGAAAGTTAGACACAGTTGTGAACAATTGACAGGACTAGGTTTGGCATAAGCTAATTCAAATATATACACTACCACTCATTTAAATGTTTTTTATTTATTTTAATTATTCTAAAAACTGTAGATTAATACTGAAGGCATCAAAACTATGAAAGAAAATATATGGAATTATTTAATTAAAAGAAAAAGTGTTGAACAAACCAAAATATGTTTTATATTTTAGATTCTGTGAAGTAGCTCCCTTTTGCCTTAATGACAGCTTTGCACACTCTTGGCATTCTCATTCAGCTTTATGAGGACGTCTCCTTAAATGGTTCTGAATGAACATGTGAGCCTTGCCTTCTTAATGTGTTTGAGACCATTAGTTGTGTTGTTCAGTGGTAGGGTTAGTACACAATGGATAGCCCTATTTGACTACTGTTATAATCAATATGTTGGCAAAACCATATTATTTCATAGTTTTGATTTCTTCAGTATTAACCTACAATGTTAAAAATAATTAAAATAAATAAAAACCATTGAATGAGAAGGTGTGTCCAAACTTTTGACTAGTAGTGTATGTTAACTTGATGACAAAAAACTGTTAATGACAAACCTCTTGTAAAGTCTTCCAGTTAGAAGAGAACTGTTGTACATCTTTAGGTGGTAATATACGTTGAGGTTCAGCTTTTTTGTCTTGCTTTGGAGGCTTCTTCTTTCCAAACTTCTGTTTCATCCAGTTTTTTCTTTTCATTTTCGCTGTCCTGTTTTTCTCTGTGGATTTGGGTTGTTGCGTTTTAGCAGGAGGGTCTTTTTTCTTTGCCCTCATCTCTGACATTTTGGCCACTGTAAAAAAAACAACACACACATTTAGTTACAGTGGTGGACAAAATTATAAGAACACATGGCATATTTAAGAGGTTTCAGTTGTTTGGTTGAATTGTCCATTAAAGTACCCATAAAATGATAAAACATCTACAAAGTCATCATTATGCTCTATAAACCATAGAATAGAGCCAGCATAACGAGGTAATTTTCCTTACAAAAAACAAGCTAGGCTTATTTCACTGTCAATGTCACACAATCATGTTCCATCACAGAAGAAGCCAAATCACTAGTGTAATCTTTGTCAAGTCTGATCGTGGTTAAATTGATAGTGATGCTAGAGTCTTGGGACACAGCTGTGTGATTATTTTGAATGTAGAAGGCCTATCCTGCTAATTAAGTGCTTGGTAAGCCATGGCTAAGGTGAAGAAGTTCAGCTAACAAGCAAGTAACGGGGTTTGAATAAAGGCCCTTCATCATGCTGGCTGGAGTTACGGCTGCATAGCCAAGGACTTGTGATGCAGTCCAAGCACTGTAGAGTACACTTTAGACCGCCATGATGTCACCAATTCAAACCAGAACTGAAAGGGGAGAGGTAGAAAAAATAAACTTTCAGACAGACATGTGAAGCAGGTGACTTAGTGAAAATTGATGGCATCATGGATAAGAAAGTATACCACAACATTCTGGTGAGGCATGAAGTACAATCTGGGAGTTGTCTTATTGGGCCTGGATTGATTTTCCAAGAGGACAATGACCCTAAAAAATATTCTAACTATTGCTGGAGCTACCAGCGACATAAGGAATATACTGAGACACTGAATATGATAGACTGGCCCCCTCAAAGTCCGGACCTCAACCCCTTAAAGCAAATTTAGGGCGAGTTGGAGAATAAACTGGACAGATCTATTGTTATTAACCTTTATTTAACCAGGTAAAAACCCATTGAGATCAGGATCTCTTTCACGAGGGTGACCTGGCCAAGAGGTCAGCAGCACATGACAGTACAAATTAAAACATACAATTTATAAATGCATAGTGTTTTACAATATGAATAAGAGGTGTGGAGGCTGTAACAAAACAACAAACAATAATTTAAGGTTTAAAACACAGGCACTGTTCAATGCTCTCACGTTGTCTGTCCCTCAGGATAGAACGGCAGGCTCCAAGTGAAATAAGTTCAGAGAGTTTCAGTTTAGTCTGTAGAGCATTCCATGCCATGGGGGAAGCAAAGCTGAAAACTCTTTTTCCAAATTCAGTCCTTTACCCGAGGAACAGATAAAACAAGAGTTGTACTCAAAGGAAAGCATTTGGTTTGAGTTGTAGAAGGCATGGGATAACATTAGTGTTGAAGTTCTCAGGAAATATATTGATACTATGCCAGAGAGATGTGCTGCTGTAATTGCTGCAAAAGGTGGACATACCAAGCAGGACTCACTTCATCTGATATATGTTGTGCTCAGAGCAACCATCTGCATGTTTCATGAACATTATATAATGAGATCATGTTTTGGAGGCACAAATAAGGTCAGTATATTCAGATATGTCAGGTGTTCTAATAATTGTATCCACCACTGTACATTTCATGATAGTATGTGAATGAAGTCTGTTAGCCAACCACAGCCACGCTGGTTCGCTCGAGCTCCGTCACTGTGCAACAAGATAACGTCTTATACGTAACGGATGAAACTTTCTCACCGACAATTGTTCCTCCGGGGAAAGTTTACCGACGAATCGCTGCAACGACTTCGGAGTGTTTCTGATATATTCTGAGAATTGTTAAGCAACTGCTACATTTTCACTCAGGTGCTCCAAAGCCATGCTGAAACTTGTATTTCCGAGATGTGCAGCAGCCAAATGTGTCCGGTAAAAACACAACACCATAACATCCGCAGGACAAGCGTGTTTACTTAGTAAATAAATCAAGGAACTCGTGGGATTAAGGTGTAGTTTTTGTTTTGATTTTGCTGACACTAACATTTCTGTGAGTTTTTCCATACAATAGAAAATGTATTTCACTATGTATATTTTTCCTTATTCCAAATGCGGAACTGTTTGTTTGGCAGGAATTTACCGACGGACTGATTATCGGACTACAGGAACAGCTTTGGAAATGATAGGAAGTGTTCAGTGTTTTGTTGGAAATTTACCAGATAATGTTGTCGTATTCGACTCATTTTTTGTTTTTTGATATTGGATTATATAACTTACGTTTTGATGAATCTGCCGTGTTGCGTGATTTGAAGACATCTTGCTAACTGAGCATGTTTTGCTCCGTTGGCAGGAACATATCTGGTAGCGAGTGTTTGACAGACTTTAATCTTGTTGGCTGTGAGTTAATGAGGTAAGGAATCATACTTATACATATTAAAAGGTACACAACGCGAGCTTATTTTGTGTTTGAAGCTGTATGCCATAACTTTGTGCTGCCTCTGACTTGTACCTTTATGTCTATTTTTGTTGTAGGTGATTCAGATCATGGTGGAAAACTCTCCATCTCCTCTGCCTGAGAGAGCCATTTATGGGTTTGTTCTTTACCTTGGCTCACAATTTGGCTTCTGTGAGTATTCTTTATGACAATCTTCCAGTATTAGGTATTAAACTGTTCTAATTAAAATAAAAACCTTTCAGGGGCCTAAAGTTGATTTCATTATGTATTGTTTTTTCATTTGAATGCAAATAAGAATTTATTTCTGTGGGCTTGAAACAATTTTGATCAGCTTTTGTTCCCTGGTAAATTATTAATGCTTAAATATCACCAAAAATAATACAAGGATTTAAAAAAAAAAAATCACCAGTTTGTACCTACCACTTGCATAAAATTTACAAAAAGGTGAAAATGTTACAATGTCATTTAGCAGACACTTTTATCAAAAGCGATGTACATAAGAGCACAAGAACAACACAAGCAAAGATCTAGACAAGAGGAAACAAGATCGGTATGGGTAACAAAGTGCTTCAAGTCAATTTGGGTGCAGGTGCTGTCAAGCAGTGTAAAGGCAATGCACAAAAGTAAATAAGGAATTTTTTTTTTTTTAATTCTTTTAAATAAGGAACATCTACAGTGAGGCAACCAAACCATTTAAGACCTTCCATTATCATCATCAACAATTAACATCACCACAATAATGACCAAAGTACCAAGTGCTGGGTCACTCAAGAGCTGAACACAGATTCCCAGAGTAGAGCAGGACAGTGCGAGTCAACTGTAGCTGGACGACATGATCTGCCACTGGGGACCACAGTGGAGAACAGTCTAGCTAAGTGCATAGATAAAACAGTAAACAATAAATGTAAATTGCAAAAAAAAAAAAAAAAAAACGTGCCAAAAAAATGTGATGCTAACAGAATTAAATTTCTGTCAGAGGCAGATGTTGTTAATATTTCTAAAATACAAAACAACAATAGCAGCAAAATGTAGTCATTTAACACTCGGGTAGTCTTACCACAACATTATTATGTTGCTACACAGGCACTGTATGTGTGTATGTATACAGTTTATTTGCCATTTCATGTCATCAAACTTTGTGAATTGATATTCAGGAAAAATAAAAATGTGTTGAATGACATGTTCTGTCTCAATTCCTCCCACAGTTCTGTATTGCCTGTGGGCATTTACACCAGAGGAGTGGCTTCATTCAATAGGACTCACATACTGGCCTCAAAAGTAAGCAGAAAACGAGGATCAGATGCTTATCGATTAACAAGTTTCCTCACTTGACTGTTAAATCAAATAGTGTGATATAAAACTACTTAGATATAACATGTGAAATATAGAATACTTAAGGTTTGTGTTATGCTAACTGAACCTTTTGGGGTTTAGATATTGGGCCCTTGCTGTGCCAATCTATCTGCTGGTTGCGCTGGTGATCGCTTTAGTGGTGCTGTTGGGAGTGAACATGAACAACACGGCTCCTCTGGACTCTGTTGACAACTTCACAGGTGAGGACAATTTCACAGGTGAGGACACTTCAGTAAGCTAACTTTCACTTACTAGTTAGGTGACAATACAACAGTGAGGAAACATTATGATAGTATATTCTATTTATACTTTTACTTTCATAGCACATACCTCTTATACTTAAGTATCCATGGTTCCATTAGTCCAACTCATGTGTCCAAGCATTAAATGCCAAGCTGATTTTCTTTTGGAGTTAGACTGTACCGACTTCAACACCTGTGAATGTCTCTTTTGCTACAGATGTGTATGCTCAAGGTCAGAGTACAGAAGACCGCCGCAAAGGGGGAATACCAAGGCTGAAGGATGTTTCCATTAGTGAAGTCAACCAAATGTTTTATTTGTCATCTAAGCTATAACAAACATAAAACAATTTCAGCTGGAGGCAAAAAGAGGGGAAGCTGCTGGGGATTTAATGTAGTGTTGCTGTTCACATTTTGTTGATATAAATGTTGGCTTTATTTATTTAACCAATGCAGCATGGATAAAAGGTGTGATGGATAATATTTCAGATGTTTAACAGATCTAAATCTGGTAAATTATGTGCATTGTCTGAAGAAGTTTATCATATGAATATATTAAACACATATGTATTCTTTTTTTAAAATATATATATATAAATAAAGATTTATCTTTTGTGCAATAAATACACTTTTGGCCTCCCTTTTTTAACAACAATGTTTTGATTTAAATTGCCTGATGAGGGTTCTTCATGTTTATGTCCTGTGATGTTCTGCATTTGACAAGATTTCTAGATTCATGAGATTTGTTAAACCTGCTCACAGATCTAAAATCATGTCATGGGTATGAAAATGTTCAAAATAGATTTTTTGATTCGTTGTGTTTACACTACATTGTGTGTTTTCCCCTTAGTTCCTCGGTTGCATGTTATTGGATTTTATTACAAATATATTACTTTATTTAATGTGTAGTTGTTGAGAAAAAATGTTTCCCATTTCATGAACAGACGTGGACCTGTCGTTTTTATTCCTTCCCACTGGGTGGCGATATCGAACAACTTTGCGCACTTCCTAAACCTTGAAGACTGAGTCCCTGCAACTTGCCTCTGTGTAATATTTTGGAATCATCTGACAGTCGTTGTCCTTACTTATACTAAACTAACAGCATCATTTATTAAATTGCGTTCGCTTTCCCAGTGTGGCTCGCAGTCCAGGAGGAGCTCCTTGGAAATGGCGACTTGGATTCTGGGTCAGTGAGCTGTTTCGACGAGTTTGACGATGAAGCTTTGTTTTGGATGTTCCACCTCAACAGACCCTGGCTGCACCTCAAAGCTCTTTAGTTCCATCCTCGCGTGTCTCGTCCACCAGAGATGCGAGGAAATGAAATGCGAGGTGAGAGGAAACGAGGAGATTTATGAGACGTCCTTTCCCCCAGAGCGTCACGTGAAGCGACTTCGGTTTGTGGTAACAGCTTTTAATAGCTGTTTTAGGGGTTCCCACGCGTCCTGGAAAACCTGGAAAATAGTTGACCACTTTTCCGGTTCTGGAAAACACCTGGAAAATGGGAGAAAAAGTAAAATGTCCTGGAAAATCACGGATTGTCCTGGAAAATGATTCCAACATGACTGCGTGCGACCTGACAAGGTTAAAAAAGCACATCCCCATTCAACCTTTGTGGCCATTTTTGTCATTTAGTTCTATTTAAGCACGGATCATCTGATTATTATTATTATTTATTTATTTCAGTAAGGCAGCTTCCAGATTCCTTTGCAGATGCCTTTATGTTCAGTATTTTGACAACTTGGTGACCCTTTTCATGGACAAACACGGGGACCAAAAGTTTTTTCACTTGTGCTGATGCTGTGTGATATCTGTTGGGTTTTTTTCAGCTTTGTTGCAATACATTCAGGCATTTCCTGTGAATAAAAGTATTTTATTTATTGAAAATCAGTCTGTTCTTCCTACATTTCTTTATGCAATTTCAAAACATTCTTCTGTCCTCTGAAGTTTTCCCCCTCATAATAATATTTATAATCATTATAGTTATACACACTAAAAAATTTAAGGAATAAAACTTAAATAACATTTGAGAGCAGCACACATCTACAGCAAATATACAATGTATTTTGTCAAATTTACAGCGTTTAACCAAACTTAGCATGTAGAATTAAACATTAGCTTTTCATTTAGTGCATTGAGACTGACATTCTAGTTAAGCTTGGCTGCCGTTGTTAAACTCTTGGAGTGCAGTAGCGTTCACATATATCTCGTCGAACATATCATCGTCATTCTCATAGATGTTCTCTTCGCTCTTCTCAATTTCCTGCAGAGTGTCCATGATGCATTGGTGCAAGAAAACATACTGGGACTGAAAAAAAAAGAAACCACAGCAGCTGTCACAGCAGTCATTTGAAAAGCAGAACTTTGAGAGTGGAGTGATATAAGCAATATGATATGCCTGACACTTCCTTTTGCACATTTTACCACAGGGTGAAATGGTTTACCACAATCTGCTGTTTTGGGTAGATATGCACAAGTCTCAGGTGATCTTATCAAAACCATGGCATTGGATCTATTTATGTGTGTGTTCATACTTTGTGTATGTGTGTAAAGAAAACACAAAAATGAGCAGATTTGTATGTAAAAGTTAAAATGGCCAGTAAATGAAAATATTAACTTATTGTTTCAGAGGATGCAAATGCACAACAACATTAACATTTCAGTTTTACATGTGTTTTAGTATAGGGAGCAGCAAAACAGACCCAACCCTGCATGGATAACCTAACAAAGGAAGTGGAACCACAGCCTGTGGCAAAGTTCATATTTTTACCTCTGTTTGCACCATGTGCTGTCGACTCAGCCTCATTTTGTGCACAAAGGCGTTGATGCCCACTGCTCGCTCTTTCTCAAGTTGCTGAAGTAGAACATCCAGGGCAATGATGGTGCCTGCCCCCCCCACTCCAGCACTGAAAGAGACAAGACAAAAAATGTGATCTCATTCTTGTCAGAAATTATGCTTGTGAGGTACTTCTAATGGATTTGAAGCAAATAGTTTTCTACTCATGCTACTCAAAGACTAAGTTATAAAAGCTGACCATTAGCTTTCCATTATGTACCTGCAGTGAACCACAGTAGGTGCTTCAGTCCCTTCTCTTTCAATGTGCTGTCTCACCAGTCCTCTGAACTGGATCAGGACTTGTGTGCCCTGTGGAACTCCATGGTCAGGCCAGGCTGTGAAGTGAAAATGCTTCACTGTACACTCTGAGTAGTTTTTCTGTGAAAAAGAAATTTAAAATACTGTAAGTCTATAATTCTTACAGAGTGCATGTAAATTTAAGTTGTCACGCTTCCTTCTCTTGGAAGTCAATTTTGTACAAACCAGCTTTTCTGCTGTCAGTTCTACCAAAACACGTTTCATTACTTTTTTTAAACGGTACTTTTTGCTGTTAAAGAGTTAAAGGTGTACACAATTACTCTTTTGATTTATACTGTTTTACTTTATTATCTAAAGCTTATTAAGGTATATCATAAATGCTGTTCATATGTTTACGTACATGTTTCAACATGAATTCCCTCAATGTCCAGTAAAGCTCCTTCTTCTCAGACCTGAGCGTGACCGCAAAATCTCCAAACAGGCAGGGTTTTCTGTCTTCAGGCCAGTATTGCTCACACTTAGTCTGGGGAATGGATACAGAAAAGAAAATATTAATGATTAGTTTATCTAGCAACCTGAATCTACATTGAAATGCTCCCTTGCTCACTCCTCCCGCCTGTAAAGCAACAGTGACCTTCAAGGACAAGAAGCTCCTGTGATGCCTGAGTATGATCCTCCATTTATCAAGATTTTAATACCAAAAACATATGGCACTACAGATGATTCTGCACACAAAGACCAATCTCTTCTTGTGTCATTTTCCTACAGCCACTCAGTAAATTCTAAAACGCTAATGTTACCAATGTGTCCATTCTAGACTAATGTAGAAACATGGCAGTGGTGACCTCTATGAAAGGGGACCCACTCCTTATTTAGATATAAAAGCCTCATTCTAACTCATGAGTATGAAAATCCATTTCTACCAAGTCTGTTCTTTTAAGTGGTTCTAAATTCTACACACTGTACCTTTAAAGGTGACATATCATGCAAAATGGACTTTTTAATGGTTCTCTACCTGAAATATGTGTCCCTGGCATGTCTACAAACACACCGAGAATGAAAAAAAGTCCTTTCTGCCCCTGTTTAGATTTCTACACCTTTCTGTAAATGTGTGTGAAACGAGCCATTTCAGACTTCCTTGTTTTTGTTACGTAACAACAATATCTGGTCTGTCACGGAGTCAGAGCTCGGAGCTTGTTCAGCCCATAGACTGTATAAAATAATACTGAATCCCCCCTCTGTTTTTCATTACCTGCACACATGTGTGCTAACAAGGAGCTTAGGAGGGAGGCATTCTAGTTGTAGGCTGTCTTAATAAACACAAAGGTCGGTTTTACTCCCCACTTCTGCAGATTTGAAGATCTAGTGGATGATTTTTATTTGTCATGGATAAGTGCTAGTGCTAATTAGCATAGCTACATAGCTACATGTCGTAGCTGTAGCTGTGTACCAAGACACACGTCGACATACTGATAAATAAAACAACAAGAAACACTAAATCTGTGACCAATGGTTCAGAAAGGTCCTGCTGCAGGCGCCTCTCCGTCAGGATCAGATTCTGGATCAGATTCAGAGGGTTGAAGTAACGCTATCTGTGAGCAGCCGTGTATATTCAGCCAACATGTAAACATTAGATCAACGTGCCAGAGAGCCGAGGGCACATCCACTTCCTGAGGGGGCGTGGTCAGAGAGAAAACAGAGTGTTCTGAGGAGGACTGAAGAAGAGGGTTCTTCAGGCATGCCAAAATCTGATTTCAAAGTGTTTTTTTTGAGCATAAACTTTAAAGACATGTTTTGGGGACCTCTTAGACCAATATATATTGATGAAAAAAGCGTGATATGTCACCTTTAAAAAGTACTCATAGGAAAGGAGCAGAATGTGAGGACACAGTAGGACACTTTAACTTTAACCATTTGTGAAAATGTCAGCCATAAGAGCAAATGATTCACTTCACATACAATCTGACATTAAAGATTCAACTTCTACCTGAGGACTCACCTTTCCACTCTCTTTGCAGTTGGTTACCATGACAATGCCTTTCACTCTCTGCTCCCAGATCATCCTCCAGAAGTCATTGATTGTGGAGGGCAGAGGACCCTGAGTGGCAATGTACTCTCTGTTATTGTTGTAGCCCTGAGAAGACATTTTTGGTCACTGCATGGTGGTGTTCAATTATTACAAAAAGCCCTTTATTAAATGATCATCAGTTAACGAGTGATACCTACTGGCATATAATTGGCATTAATGTAGTCTGACATCCCATTTGCACCTGATGAGGTTAGCTTCACACGACACCAGTCATCTAGCAAGGCATAACAAAAAATGGTTGCACCACAACAAAGAAATAAACATCCACATCTGGAATGAATCAGTGGATCTGAACCATTGTATGAGTGTTTATAGCCCTGATAGCTTGATCCAGCTGTCAAAGCGCAGGCTTACATGGCAGGACGTTGTTGAAACGATTCCTCGGTTTGTTTTCAGGAAGATTAGCATCCTTACGTGTCTGCTCTGTGCCCACAGGCATGAGGCTCTTGAATGACACAGCAGGTGATTGACACAAAGGTCAACAGATAACAAATTAATGCTGAACTTTAAACAGGAAGTTTTTACATATTTACTGGAAATCACAAGAGGAAGATTGAGAAACAATAAACTGTTTTTATATACCTCATATTCCTGGCTGAAACCTCTATTCTCGTCTGCACTTAAGTGGTAGACATGGTCGGCAAATTTTGTCACAGAGATAACTCTGAAAAAAAATGAATGAATATAAGAAAAGTAGTGTCACATAATGCAAGAAATTGACATACATAAAGACAGAGTAAGGATTGACATTAATCATGAATAGAAAATATTTTAACAGCATTACTTTTACAAGTTAATGTTTTCCAATACCTACTTTTCTTTCTTTTTCCACATTTTAAGAGACCGAAAGCGTAGTAAACATCAGAGAGAATTATAAAAATTATACTTACTTGGGCTTTTCATTGGTTTGTTTGGTTCCACCAATGAATGGTTTATTTCTCCTGTGGGGAAAAAAGGAATTAGTTTCAGTAACTGAGTCTGATTCAGTACAGTTTAGATTGAGATAATTTGACTACGGTCACTGAGGCAGAGCCAACCTGATTAAATCTGGTCTTTTCAACAAAATGAAGGCAGCCAAAAAGACCAGAACAAGAAAAAGGAGCACACCCATTACTGACCCTGCAATGACCCCTGCAGAGAGAAAAACCTGAAGTAAATGCTCTGCAAGAGAAATTAGATACGAATATGCGGTTCCTATTTATATCATAGTGAACCACTGAATAGTCTTTGTATTAGAAAGAGAAACAAGAGGCAAGTTTGATACTAAACAGTACAATGAAAAGTAAGAACCAAAGTCAATGAAACTTGTACTCAGAGTAAAGTTCTATACTCACCCCTTGGATCAGTGGAACATTGAAAAGCAAACGGTGCAGAACTCCTTTCTCCAGATAGTGTAACAACAGACATCGCATATGTTTTTGCAGGTTGGAATCCAGGTATTATGACATGTTGTTCTCTGTTATTTGAAGAGTGAGTTTCCCCATTCACCTCCACCTTCACTCCAGTCCAGATGCCAGCCAGTGTGTCCCAGGCAATGTAGACAGAATATCCAGATGCCCAATACTCACAGTGAGGCTTTATATCTGGAGGAACTGCATGAAACAAAAGGAAAAAATATTTTGTAGGACCTTCAAAAACACAACACATCCACCAATTCAAGCATTTAACCACTAAACACAGAGGTTTGATAAGAATTCCCTTCAAAAAATGCACACAATATAAAAAAAAGAACGGAATTGTTGAGAATCATTCAAAATTGTTGTAAATAGCACTTTCTTCTACTTGTGTGAAAGGAAGGGTATTTTGTTGAAGTGTGCACGCATGTTTTCCTCAGGGTTCATTAATTAATTTCAGGAACATGAAGGAATATGATCAAATGGATTAGTACTTACTGATGGTCACTGCGTGGCTACACTGATTAAAGTGTATGGAGTTTTTCTCATATTCCAGATACACCTCGTAGGTTGCTCCAGGATAAAGGCCAGTAAACGACACAATGCCATCTTCAGAACTGACATGAGTTTGGGATTTGTTTGTTGCTGTTGCATTTGTAAACAAGCCTTCAATCGTTCCTTTGATCGACGAGTTTGTAACATGCCAGTTTACATTTGCACAGTTTATGGCTGCAATGAATGATAGCAGATGATTACCTTTGGTTGGTATAGTTTGCAGAAAAAAAAAACACTCAATCTTTCCAGAACCAGGACTTGTATGTTCTTTGTCATCAATACTTTTAATTCAAACAGAAAAAGCTCCTGTAACAGCTGTTCTGTATGTACCTGTGACTGTGAAGTCTTCGTAAGCAGTGCTGTTGAGTCCAAAGAAACCTGTGCTCACGCTGAATGGATACTCTGTCCCAGGCTTGAGAGAAGAGATTACTTGTGATAAAACATCCTGTGATCCTTTATGGTTGAAAACCTTTCCATTTATTTTGAGAGAGTAGCTCCAGTCTTTCCGCACACTCTTCCACACCAGGGTTACACTGTCCACAGAGCGTTCAGTCACATTAACTGAAGCCACCATTGAGGGAACTGATGAGAAAAAAAAGCCTTCACTCACTGCAAATAATGTGACTCTGAAATCACAATCTTCAAACAATCACTGTGTGTTAGAACATTTAAAATTAAGAAAACGAATACAAAACCAATTAAACATGATGGACTGACTGAAATCATGTTCAGTCATACTTCAAATCTTTTAGTTTTTGTGTCCATATTTCTATTTCCTGGCAACATTGCTTTTTGTCAAACTAATTTAAACTGGTCTGTGCTATATAAAACTAAACCTGGAGAAACACTGCAGAGTGATGCTGGTTTCAGTTTGTCCAACTGATCTTAACTGGTCTGTATTAAGAGGAGCTAGAATGGACATAAACATCAGGGAAGGATCACATTTTGGAGACAAAAACATGGATATAAATTAAGAGTTCATAATTTACATTGAACATTATTTTATTGACTGTCATTAATAATTAGAGAACAACACATTTCAGAGGAAAAACATCTTACCAGTGACTGCAGTGTATTTGACTCCACTACTTCTGACGTTTTCAAACACAGTGAACAGATCAAATACATATTTTGTCCCGCTTTGCAGTCCAGAGACTGTGTATGTCACTGTATCTTGTCCATCTGGTGCAGTAACATTTATCTCTCTTCCATTGACCACAAAAATGTAATCGAGTAGTTCATCCACTTTTTTCCACTGCAAAGTGATGCTGCTCTCACTCTGTCCAACTACTGTTATATCTTCTGCGTTACGAGGAGCTGGAGAGTAAAGGAACATGGCAAAAGAGACGCCATACATTTAGATTTTTATAACAAAAAAGCTGACAGGATACCCCAGGCAAAATGTTCTTTTTTCAGCAGTATTTTAAACAAAAAAAAGTCATTATATCATATGTTAATGATGTTAATATTGCCGATAATACAGTTTGTATCAGGCACAGTGAAAACATTAAGAATGAAAAATCCTGCATTTGACCTGTGACTGCAGAGAAGTTAAGTCCACTGCTACTGACATTATGATACAGAGCAAAGAGACTGAAACTGTGTTTAGTCCCACTTTTGAGTTCGTGGACTGTTGTTGTCACCAGTACTTGTCCTGCCACTGCAAGGACTTCTACCTCTCGTTCATCGACCTTAAGTCTGTAGTTAAGGAGGTTCTCCACTTTATTCCACTGCAGAGTTATACTGGTGTCATTTTGTCCAACTATTTTAAGACCCCTTGGGTTTGGAGGAGCTAGAATGTAAAACGACATGGTGAAGAAACTGTTGAAAAATGTTATCTGCATACATTTTATTCTTATCCTGTTTTTGATGCTTCTTCTGTTGTTTTTCAAACTAACTTGGTTGCGTATAAACCCATTATTAAGGAAAAGGCAAACATTGAGAGCTTGAATTTTTTTTCAGTAATTTATCAGCAACATATAAGAAAAATTAAGCATTGTACATATCAATGAAAAATTTGAACTGTATTAAAATGTGTTTTGGGTTATTTCTAGATCCTGTTTGAGGCAACAAGAGAGGGAAATGATTCTCTTACCAGTAAATGCGATGATGGTTACTCCACTGCTTCTGACATTTTCAAACACAGTGAAGAGGGTGAAGTTGTATCTTGTTGTATTGATGAGATTTTGAACTGTCACTTCATGTCCTTCTGATGCAGAGATGTCTATCTCATTTTCATGGTACACAAGTGTATAATCAAATATGTCATTAACTTTGGTCCACTGCAGAGTGATGCTGGTTTCAGTTTGTCCAACTGATCTTAACTGGTCTGTATTAAGAGGAGCTAGAATGGACAGAACAAACAGGGAAGGATCACATTTTGGAGACAAAAACATGGGTATAAATTAAGAGCTCATAATTTACATTGAAGATTATTTTATCAGCTGTCATTAATAATTAGAGAACAACACATTTCAGAGGAAAAACATCTAACCATGACTGCAGTGTATTTGACTCTACTGCTTCTGATGTTTTCAAACACAGTGAACAGATCAAATTCATATTTTGTTCCGCTTTGCAGTCCAGAGACTGTGTATGTCACTGTATCTTGTCCATCTGGTGCAGTAACATTTATCTCACTTCCATTGATCACAAAAATGTAATTGAGTAGTTCGTCCACTTTTTTCCACTGCAAAGTGATGCTGCTCTCATTCTGTTCAACTACTGTTATCTCTTCTGCGTTATGAGGAGCTGGAGAGTAAAGGAACATGGCAAAAGAGACGACATACATTTAAATTTTTATAACAAAAAAGCTGACAGGATACCCCAGGCAAAATGTTCTTTTTTCAGCAGTATTTCAAACAAAGAAAAATCACTATATCATAATGTTAATGATGTTAATTTTGCCGATAATACAGTTTGTATCAGGCACAGTGAAAACATTGTTTTCCAACCTAACTTGGTTGCGCATAAACCCATTATTAGGGAAAAGGCACTTTAGGCACTGACTTTATTTCAGTAATTTATCAGCAAAGTTTACGAGGCCCTTGGATGTAGAAAGTTATTCAGTTCTCCCAATGGATATACAATGTCTCCATTGCAATTTTCATTTTGTAAATCTGATGAATGTAACCTGTTGTTTATGTCATGAATAAATGTGCATACAGAAATTATCCATGCAATTTGAAAATGCAAAATAAATCACTTGATCAGAACTCTAAACAATGATATGAAATGTTACTTACAGCTGAACGTGTCAGCTGTTGTTCCAGTGCTGTTGGCTCCATTAAATGTAGTGATGACAGTGAAACTGTATCTTGTCGCAGCAGTCAGAGGAGTGACCTCAAATGAAATTGAGCCTCCACTGGTATCATTGATAAATGTTTCCTTTGCACCGTTGTGTTCATATTTCAAAAAGTATGTTGGGATGTTGTTGACTTTGTCCCATGTCAGAGTTATACTTGTTTCAGTTTGCTTCGTCACTTCAACTTCCTGGACATTATCAGGGGCTGAAAACAAACGGTTGACATTTTCATTACTGTGAAAGGTTAAAATATTTTGTTCTCAACAACTAACGTTTATGACAGGTATTATTTATAATAAAGAGGACTACAGACATGTCACCAGCTATGTCAAAGGGAAAAGGCAGCTCACACTTACGTCCAGTTGTAGTTAAGATGGTGGTTGGCTGTGTTGGTACTGCTTTTTGTGTAATTACATTTTCCACTGCTCGGGTTGATGTGTCCTTTGCTGATTGTGCATTGGTGTCAGTGACAACCTGGACACAGAATTAAATACTTTAAAAACAAATAGAAGGAATTGTAGAAAAGCTCATTGGTCATACATGGTTGGGAAAACTTGAATGTAATCTGTGTTTATCTTCAAGAAAGGTTACTTAACCATCATGGTGTCATACCCTAAAATACATTTACAGTAACAGCAACCTATCCCCCAAGTTTAGAACAACATGACTGTTTAGAGGTGTTTTACTCTACTTTTAAGTTGAGAATTATGCAAAACTAACATTAATGACAGGCCTAAGGACCTTTTCACAGAAACATATTTTACAGTTGGAGCCTTAAGGGGACGTCTGAGGACTAAACTGTAAATTTTTCCAAAAATATTTTCAGACTTGTCTTTAATTTACCTCTAACTCTATATTCACACTCAGTGACACACCTCAGATACACATCTAAAAGAGCTGGAGGGAAATATTAAAGCAGAAATAACTTACAAAAGCAGATTTTTAATTCTAAAATTGACAGAAAGTCACATTCAGTAAACCCAGATATTTGTGGGTAATTTGTAGTTAAAAAATAAATCTCCCATAGGCTTCATATTGTACCAAATGATAACCTAAAAAATGTCATACCTTCCTAAAATGTGGACTATTATAAAAAAACATCACCATATTATCTTAAATTAAATACACTCATAAAATGCTGAATGCACAGCTTTTGTTTATGTTTTATTTTGAGTCATTTCCTCATACATGTTTCTTCCTCAGAGGAAGTCACTGAGAAAAGATAACTAAATAATGAATTCTCATTTTAATATTTCACAATCTGAAAAAGTCCATCATTTTCAAGTTGTCCCAGTCTTGTTGTTTTATGTCTACTTATATTTCAAACATTGTAATTCTGTGATTGAATCCTCACTGTAGTTTAGATTCTATAGTTGGCTTTTGTTGAGGGTTACCTTCTCTGGACTGAAAGTTAACTATCTGATTACTATCAAAGCAGAAGGTTAAAGAATTACTTACCCAAAGTAGACACAGGAAGACACACAGCAGCAACTTGTCAGAGATTATCTTGAAAGATAAAAGCTTCATTTTGTAATGATTTAAAGCTATGTTCAGATTGTGAACTAGTTTTTTTTTCCGTTGTCCCATGATAAACTTCAAGTTTCTATCTTCAGTATTTTCCCAGGTGTGTTGACAAAAACAACAACACTAATGACTGGAGAAGAAACTCTCCTTTTTGGCCTTGTACAACCAGAGACACTTGCCCCGCCTGTTACTCCCTTATTAACAGCGAGAGTGCCTTAGATATCTATCTGCGGTCATTACTTTATATTGGCTGTATTTTTATCACGAGCACCTCAAGGTTTATGGCCATGTAGCTCTAAAGTGCATGGGTTCAAAAAAGATGCGTATTTAATGAATCCCCAGTCAAACCACTATTTATTCTCCTTTGAAAGAATTTTCACAGCAAAACAGATTTGCTTTTCCTTTCTTCAGGCCAGAGATACTATAGCCTCCTTGTGGTTGAGATCTATACGGAACTGTGCTTTGAAAAAAATTGCCGATGGTGACTGTTTATGATGCAGAAGTCAATAAGCAATGGTAGCATGACAGGGAAGTTAATCATCATAAATGATCACAGTTTTCCCCTCACATTACGTAACAGAACATGATCTGTCTTTTAAAGAGAACATTTATAATGAGGCTCTGTATATTGAGCATAACCAGTAGTTATTTTTAGAAGTATATCCAAACAGTCTCCATGCAAATTTACTGTTTTTACTATGTTTTGCATGAGATTTTTCATTTTATGATGACTTGCACTGTCTATGTACCAACAGGTGAACTAAAGTAGTGCTCATTTAGAGCTTTAATCAAATGTCATCAGGATTTCACAAACAGATTTTATAAATATTAGTTGGCTAAACTCAGGGATTAAAGCAAAAAAAATAATTTGACTGAAAATGTTTTTGACACCAAATCATACTACACGACCATCAACCCACCATGCCAAAGACTCGCGACCCCCACAGTCCCTCAAAGTGATTTAATGTGGCTTCATTTAGCTGGTCTGCAGAAAGTGAGCCTACCTATATGAGCATGTGGCTGTGTTCACTGTGCCTTTATGAATTAACCTGCTGCTACTGATGCTTTAGATAATTAACTGTTCACTAACTCTAAACTTAGGAGTCATCTGGCAACAAAGAAAGGCAGAAAACTCATTACACTTTATATTTTCAAGGTTTTATTTCAAGTTTAGTTACCATTTCTGTCCATATTTTTTACTATAATGGGTAAAATTTACTATTTTTAGATAACTTACTTAAAAAATTCTGGAAGACATCTCCCGACCCCCCATTTGTGTCTCGCAACCCTGGAGGGGGACCCGACCCAGGGCCGGCTCTTCCAATAGGCAATATAGGCAAATGCTAAGGGCGCCGTGGCCTCTAGGGGGCGCCACAAAAGAGGGAAAAATACCTTAAATATAATTGTATTAAAACTAGTTATTACTATTAACTCTTCAAATGGAAAAGCTCACATTGATTCAAATGTAAAGCAATGGGGCGGCGGCGTCCCCCCCCCCCCCCCCCCTCCTCCCCCTCCTCCTCCGGCTGATTGTTACCTGCTCGCTCTCTGTGGGGGGAGGGGCGAATTTATTGATGTGACCCCAGAAAACATGTCAAAACGACCGAAACTGTCCGGAGCACAGTACTATCATTATTGTTATTATTATTATTATTATTATTATTATTATTATTGTTATTATTATTATTATTCACTTATTTACAAGTTTTTATTGTGTAGTTAGGGTATTTATATGTTATTTCATATTTTTTTGTATTTAAGTATGTAAATTTGGTGACATGTTACCTTACAAATTAAAGACATTGATAAAAGCAATGCTATTCGATTTCTTTTGTAAGTGCATGTTAATCGCCGATGAAGGGGGGGCGCCATTTAAAATCTCGCCTAGGGCACCACATTGGGTAGAGCCGGCTCTGACCCGACCCACACTTTGGGAGCCCCTGCTCTAATAAAGCATTTGGCAGGGAGGAGGTGTGCTTCATTCACCACCCCACTTCATTTAACCAAGCCCATGTTCATTGAACCAGGCCCATCTCCACTTATTATTGACAGTTTTGTCAATGGTCAAAACGTCGGAGCCTTCTACAACAAACAGCGCGTCCATGCTGGCATACTAAATTAACCTGAAAAACACTCAAAGTACTAAGAACTGGATCTAAGAACTGAAAACACCATCAGGGGCAGCTTCGTCGGTCCAACTGCTGTCAAAACTCAAGGAAAGAGAAGCCAGCCGCTGACTACATCTACAGAGTCAGGCAGACATGGTCGCTTCTGTCGAGTCCTCATAAACTTATTTTTATCATACATTCATCCAAAAAAATCACGAAGCCATAAAAGATATGAAGATATAAAAGTTAGCTCGCGCTATACGGTATTGTGTAGCCTACTATAACCCCTGCATCAACATTAACTTCACAGAGACTAAATAAGTAACAAATAAAAACGTACCTCAGGGTACCCAAAGGCTGTCCTCGTTTAGTAATATATTTCCACATATTACGTTAGACCAGGGGTGTCAAACTCAAATACACAGAGGGCCAAAATAAAAAAATCGGTGCAAGTCAAGGGCCGGACTGGTTTAATGTTTATTGCAAAACTTATTGAAATGAACTTATTGCACATATTGAACATTGAACTAGCAAAGCTTAAGTTATTGCCTATAAAAATTTTAAAAATGAAAAATATGTTGCATTCATTTCTTCTGCAGCTTATCTAATGAATAAGCTTTACTAATTTCTTATGAAAATATTTTTCCACAGGCCAACAACATTAGCAAAAACAATTCTGCAAAGAAAAACTAAAAATGCCCTGTGGTAATGAGAAAAAGTGCAAAAAGGAAACATATTAAAGCTCAGTCTGCTGCTCTGTGATGCACACTAGTCTAAGCCAGATACTCAGCATCTCATCTTGGATGCAAGTTCATCAATGTTTGGGGTCAGGCTCTGAGCTGAGGAAATCCTCAGGATTGAGTGAAGGTGTTCATCAGTAAGAAACAGCTCTCAGGAACAGATGGGTGACGTCACGGATACTACGTCCATATTTTATACAGTCTATGGGAGGTGTGTTTGAAAAGTTAACATTAGCAGTTCTGTACAGGTGAAAATAGCATGTCTTTATCTATAGTCTTTATCTACCCTACAACGAAAAATCAGGGAGGAAACATCGATTTAATCCTGCGTGGACTGACGGGTATTTATTTATTTTACCACCAAGTCCGAATGCCAAACCAATGTGTTTACTCTGCAACAATGCGTTGCATCCAGTTCCGGCACCTTCGATTAACAAGTGAAATGATTTGCAGTTAGTTGAATACATAATCATTTCAAATAGAGATGCGCCGATTGGTAGCTCTGCCACTGGCGAAACCGGCCGGTTGTCTGTGGATCAAGTATAAGAGGTATGTGCTATGAAAGTAAAAGTATAAATAGAATATACTTTCATAATGTTTCCTCAGTGTTGTACTGTCACATAAGTAGTAAGTGAAAGTTAGCTTACTGCAGTGTCCTCACCTGTGAAGTTGTCCACAGAGTCCAGAGGAGCCGTGTTGTTCATGTTCACTCCCAACAGCACCACTAAAGCAATTACCAGCGCAACCAGCAGATAGATTGGCACAGCAAGGGCCCAATATCTAAACCCCCAAAGGTTCAGTTTGCATATCACAAACCTTCAGTATTCTTTATTACCCGACTTTCTGAAATAGCAAATAAACTACACACATACAGTGCCTGTGTAGCAACATAGTAATGTTGTGGTAAGACTGCTTGAGTGTTGAATGACTACATTTTACTGCTATTGCTGTTTTTTTATTTTAGAAATATTAACAAAATCTGCTTCTGACAGAAAGAGTAAATTAAATTTTTTCAGCATCACATTTTTTTTTTCACAATTTGCATTTATTGTTTACTGTTTTATATTCACCTTTTTGTAAATTTTATGCAGGTGGTAGGTACAAACTGGTGATATACACTGAACAAAAATATAAACGCAACACTTTTGTTTTTGCTCCCATTTTTCATGAGCTGAACTCAGAGATCTAAGACTTTTTTAAGACTTTCCCAAATTTGTCTCAATCTGTGTTAGTGAGCACTTCTCCTTTGCCAAGATAATCCATCCACCTCACAGTTGTGGAATATCAAGATGCTGATTAGACAGCATGATTATTGCACAGGTGTGCCTTAGGCTGGCTACAATAAAAGGCCACTCTAAAATGTGCAGTTTTACTGTATTGGGGGGTCTGGGGAGGTCACAAAACCATAGAGTTGATCAGGTTGTTGATTGTGGCCTGTGGAATATTTGTCCACTCCTCTTTAATGGCTGGATATTGGCAGGAACTGGAACCCGCTGTCGTATACGTCGATTCAGAGCATCCCAAACATGCTCAATGGGTGACATGTCCGGTGAGTATGCTGGCCATGCAAGAACTGGGATGTTTTCAGCTTCCAGGAATTGTGTACAGACCCTTGCAACATGGGGCCGTGCATTATGCTGCAATATGAGGTGATGGTTGTGGATGAATGGCACAGCAATGGGCCTCAGGGTCTCGTCACTGTATCTTTATGCATTCAAAATGCCATCAATAAAATGCACAGTCTGTGTTCGTTGTCCATAACATATGCCTGCCCATACCATAACCCCACCGTCACCATGGGCAACGCGATTCACAACGCTGACATCAGCAAACTGCTCACCCACACGATGCCATACACGCTGTCTGCCAGCTGCCCTGTACAGTGAAAACCGGGATTCATCCATGAAGGGAACACCTCTCCAAAGTCCCAGGCGCCATCGAATGTGAGCATTTGCCCACTCAAGTCGGTTACGACGACAAACTGCAGTCAAGTCGAGACCCCAATGAGGACGACAAGCATGCAAATGAGCTGCCCAGACGGTTTCTGACAGTTTGTGCAGAAATTCTTTGGTTATGCAAACCGATTGTTGCAGCAGCTGTCTGGGTGGCTGGTCTCAGACGATCTTGGAGGTGAAGATGCTGGATGTGGAGGTCCTGGGCTGGTGTCGTTACATGCGGTCTGCAGTTGTGAGGCTGGTTGGATGTACTGCAAATTCTCTGAAACGCCTTTAGAGACGGCTTATTGTATATGAACATTAAATTCAAGGGCAACAGCTCTGGTGGACATTTTTGCAATCAGCATGCCAATTGCACGCTCCCTCAAAACTTGTGACATCTGTGGCATTGTGCTGTGTGATAAAACTGCACATTTCAGAGTGGCTTTTTATTGTGGCCAGCCTAAGGCACACCTGTGCAATAATCATACTGTCTAATCAGCATCTTGATATTCCACACCTGTGAGGTGGATGGATTATCTCGGCAAAGGAGAAGTGTTCACTAACACAAATTGAGACAAATTTGTGAACAATATTTGAGAGAAATAGGCCTTTTGTGCACTTAGAAAAAGTCTTAGATCTTTGAGTTCAGCTCCTGAAAAATGGGAGCAAAAACAAAAGTGTTGTGTTTATATTTTTGTTCAGTGCATGTTGTTGTAGACAGTTGTCAAACTGTTACTATGCCTACTTAAATACAGTAGGCGTATATGATAAGATTGTATTCAGCTCCTATACAGGCTAGTTTAAGAAAAAATAGGTTGGAGCTAAAACTCATAAGTAAAAATGTATTGACTTTCAGAATAGTTTAGCCAACTAACATTTATAAAATGTGTTTGTGAAATCCTGATGACATTTGATTAAAGCTCTAATCGGCACTATTTTAGTTCACCTGTTGGTACATAGATTAAAATGAAAAATGTCATGCAAAACATTGTTTAAACAGTGCATTTGCATGGAGACTGTTTGGATATACTTCTAAACACAACTACTTCTTGTTCTCAATATACAGAGCCTCATTATAAATGTTCTCGTTAAAAGACAGATCATGTTCTGTTACGTAATGTGAGGGGAAAACTGTGATCATTTATGATGATTAACTTCCCTCTCATGCTACCAGATAGAAAACATCAGTCATGATATTCTTTGACATTCCCCACTTTTATGGACTTCTGGATCATAAAAAGTCACCATTGGAAATGTTTGTAAAAGCACAGTTCCTTATTGATCTCAACCACAAGGAGGCTATAATATCTCTGGCCTCCCAATACAGCCTGAAGAAAGCAAAAGCAAATCTGTTGTGCTGTGAAAATAGACAGTTGTTTGACTGGGGATTCATTAAATAAGCATCTTTTTTGAACCCATGCACCTTAGAGCTACATGGCCATAAACCTAAAAGTGGTCATGCTAAAAATACAGTCAATATAAAGTAATGACCGCAGATAGATATGTAAACATGAGACATTTGACTGTTAATAAGGGAGTAACAGGCGGGGCAAGTGTCTCTGGTTGTACAAGGCCAAAAAGGAGAGTTTCTTCTCCAGTCAGTAGTGTTGTTGTTTTTGTCAACACACCTGGGAAAATACTGAGAAAGAAACTTACAGTTTATCATGGGACAACGGAAAAATAATTAGTTCACAATCTGAACATAGCTTTAAAACATTACAAAATGAAGCTTTTATCTTTCAAGATAATCTCTGACAAGTTGCTGCTGTGTGTCTTCCTGTGTCTACTTTGGGTAAGTAATTCTTTAACCTTCTGCTTTGATAGTAATCAGATAGTTAACTTTCAGTCCAGAGAAGGTAACTCTCAACAAAAACCAACTATTGAATCTAAACTACAGTGAGGATTCAATCACAGAATTACAATGTTTGAAATATAAGTAGACATAAAACAACAAGACTGGGACAGCTTGAAAATGATGGACTTTTTCAGATTGTGAAATATTAAAATGAGAATTAATTATTTAGTTATCTTTTCTCAGTGACTTCCTCTGACGAAGAAACATGTATGAGGAAATGACTCAAAATAAAACATAAACAAAAGCTGTGCATTCAGCATTTTATGAATGTATTTAATTTAAGATAATATGATGATATGTTTTATAATAGTCCACATTTTTAGGAAGGTATGACATTTTTTAGGTTATCATTTGGTACAATATGAAGCCTATGGGAGATTTTTTTTTTTTATCGACAAATTGTCAACAAATATCTGGGTTTACTGAATGTGACTTTCTGTAATTTTTCAGAATTAAAAATCTGCTTTTGGAAGTTATTTCTGCTTTAATATTTCCCTCCAGCTCTTTTAGATGTGTATCTGAGGTATTTCACTGAGTGTGAATATAGAGTTAGAGGTAAAATAAAGACAAGTCTGAAAATATTTTTGGAACAATTTACAAATTAGTCCTCAGACGTCCCCTTAAGGCTCCAACTGTAAAATATGTTTCTGTGAAAAGGTCCTTAGGCCTGTCATTAATGTTAGTTTTGCATAATTCTCAACTTAAAAGTAGAGTAAAACACCTCTAAACAGTCATGTTGTTCTAAATGTTAGGGTATGACACCATGATGGTCAAGTAAACTTTCTTTAAGATAAACACAGATTACATTCAAGTTTTCCCAACCATGCAGATTGTATTGACCAATGAGCTTTTCTACAATTCCTGCTATTTGTTTTTAAAGTGTTTAATTCTGTGTCCAGGTTGTCACTGACACCAATGCAGAATCATCAACAGACACATCAACCCTAGCAGAGGAAAATCCAACGAGACAAAAAGCAACAACACAGCCAACCACCATCTTAACGACAACTGAACGTAAGTGTGAGCTGCCTTTTCCCTTTGACATAGTTGATGACATGTCTGTAGCCCTCTTTGTTATAAATAATATCTGTCATAAATGTTAGTTATTGAGAACAAAATATTTTAATCTTTTACTGTAATGAAACTGTCAACCGTTTGTTTTCAGCCCCTGATAATGTCCAGGAAGTTGAAGTGACGAAGCAGAGTGAAACAAGTATAACTCTGACATGGGACAAAGTCAAAAACATCCCAACATACTTTTTGAAATATGAACACAACGGTGCAAAGAAAACATTTATCAATGATACCAGCGGAGGCTCAATTTCATTTGAGGTCACTCCTCTGACTGCTGGGACAAGATACAGTTTCACTGTCATCACTACATTTAATGGAGCCAACAGCACTGGAACAACAGCTGACACGTTCACCTGTAAGTAACATTTCATATCATTGTTTAGAGTTCTGATCAAGTGATTTATTTAGCATTTTCAATTTTCAATTTGATCATTTCTGTATGTACATTTATTAATGACATAAACAATAGGTTACATTCATCAGATTTACAAAATGACATTTACAATAGAGACATTGTATATCCATTGGGAGAACTGACTAACTTTTTTTTTACATCCAAGGGCCTCGTAATGCAGTTGATTTCAAGTCCATAGACCAAGAAGAGACCACAGTAACTCTACAGTGGAAAACAGTGGAAAACATCCACTATGTTCTTAAGTTTGACTCAAATGAGAAAAACTTCAAAGAATCAGAGGACACTGTTGTGGAAAGGACAATCCCAAATCTCACACCTATGACTGAGTACAACTTCACCCTCTTCACTGTGTTTGAAAATGTCAGAAGCAGAGAAGTAAACATCATCGCATTTACTGGTAAGAGAATAATTTCCCTCTTTTGTTGCCTCAAACAGGATCTAGAAATAACCCAAAACACATTTTAAAACAGTTTACATTTTTCATTGATATGTACAATGCTTCATTTTTCTTAAACTTTGCTGATGAATTACAGAAATAAAGTGCAAGCTCTCAATAGTTGCCTTTTCTTTAATAATGGGTTTATGCGCAACCAGGTTAGCTTGGAACAAAAACAGAAAAAACATCAAAAACAGGATGAGAATAAAATGTATGCAGATAACATTTTTCAACAGTTTCTTCACCATGTCGTTTTACATTCTAGCTCCTCCAAACCCAGGGGGTCTTAAAATAGTTGGACAAAATGACACCAGTATAACTCTGCAGTGGAATAAAGTGGAGAACCTCCTTAACTACAAACTTAAGGTTGATGAACGAAAGGTAGAAGTCCTTGCAGTGGCAGAACAAGAACTGGTGACAAAAACAGTCCACGAACTCAAAAGTGGGACTAAACACAGTTTCAGTCTCTTTGCTCTGTATCATAATGTCAGTAGCAGTGGATTTAACTTCTCTGCAGTCACAGGTAAAATGCGTGATTTTTTATTCTTAATGTTTTCACTGTGCCTGAACTGTATTATCAGCAATATTAACATCATTAACATATGATATAGTGATTTTTCTTTGTTTGAAATACTGCTGAAAAAAGAACATTTTGCCTGGGGTATCCTGTCAGCTTTTTTGTATAAAAATCTAAATGTATGGCGTCTCTTTTGCCATGTTCCTTTACTCTCCAGCTCCTCGTAACGCAGAAGAGATAACAGTAGTTGGACAGAATGAGAGCAGCATCTCTTTGCAGTGGAAAAAAGTGGATGAACTACTCGATTACATTTTTGTGGTCAATGGAAGAGAGATAAATGTTACTGCACCAGATGGACGGGATAAAGTGACATACACAGTCTCTGGACTGCAAAGCGGGACAAAATATGTATTTGATCTGTTCACTGTGTTTGAAAACGTCAGAAGCAGTGGAGTCAACTACACTGCAGTCACTGGTAAGATGTTTTTCCTCTGAAATGTGTTGTTTTCTGATTATTAATGACAGCTGATAAAATAATGTTAAATGTAAATTATGAACTCGTAATATATATCCATGTTTTTGTCCCCAAAATATGATCCTTCCCTGTTGTTTCTGTCCATTCTAGCTCCTCTTAATACAGACCAGTTCAGATCAGTTGGACAAACTGAAACCAGCATCACTCTGCAGTGGACCAAAGTTAATGACATATTCAATTATACACTTGTGTACCATGAAAATGAGATAAACATCTCTGCATCAGAAGGACATGAAGTGACAGTTCAAAATCTCCTCAATACAACAAGATACAACTTCACCCTCTTCACTGTGTTTGAAAATGTCAGAAGCAGAGGAGTAACCATCATTGCATTTACTGGTAAGAGAATCATTTCCCTCTCTTGTTGCCTCAAACAGGATCTAGAAATAACCCAAAACACATTTTAAAACAGTTTACATTTTTCATTGATATGTACAATGCTTAATTTTCCTTAAACTTTGCTGATAAATTACAGAAATAAAATGCAAGCTCTCAATAGTTGCCTTTTCTTTAATAATGGGTTTATGCGCAACCAGGTTAGCTTGGAACAAAAACAGAAAAAACATCAAAAACAGGATGAGAATAAAATGTATGCAGATAACATTTTTCAACAGTTTCTTCACCATGTTGTTTTACATTCTAGCTCCTCCAAACCCAGGGGGTCTTAAAATAGTTGGACAAAATGACACCAGTATAACTCTGCAGTGGAATAAAGTGGAGAACCTCCTTAACTACAAACTTAAGGTTGATGAACGAAAGGTAGAAGTCCTTGCAGTGGCAGAACAAGAACTGGTGACAAAAACAGTCCACAAACTCAAAAGTGGGACTAAACACAGTTTCAGTCTCTTTGCTCTGTATCATAATGTCAGTAGCAGTGGATTTAACTTCTCTGCAGTCACAGGTAAAATGCATGATTTTTTATTCTTAATGTTTTCACTGTGCCTGAACTGTATTATCAGCAATATTAACATCATTAACATATGATATAGTGATTTTTCTTTGTTTGAAATACTGCTGAAAAAAGAACATTTTGCCTGGGGTATCCTGTCAGCTTTTTTGTATAAAAATCTAAATGTATGGCGTCTCTTTTGCCATGTTTCTTTACTCTCCAGCTCCTCGTAACGCAGAAGAGATAACAGTAGTTGGACAGAATGAGAGCAGCATCTCTTTGCAGTGGAAAAAAGTGGATGAACTACTCGATTACATTGTTGTGTTCAATGGAAGAGAGATAAATGTTACTGCACCAGATGGACGGGATAAAGTGACATACACAGTCTCTGGACTGCAAAGCGGGACAAAATATGTATTTGATCTGTTCACTGTGTTTGAAAACGTCAGAAGCAGTGGAGTCAAATACACTGCAGTCACTGGTAAGATGTTTTTCCTCTGAAATGTGTTGTTCTCTAATTATTAATGACAGCTGATAAAATAATGTTAAATGTAAATTCACTAGCAAGGACCACGCCACACGAGAATATAAGTTTGAACATGTAATGATTTATTGTGCGTCGTATAGCCCAGCGGATGGAGACTCAGGATGGGGATTACGTCTCAGCGTTATCCTAGCCGGAGCTGATCTTGATCCCAGGCAGTACCTGGAATTAGACAAGGGCACAAAAGAGCGTTGAGTAGTAAGGGGTAAGAAAAAAAAGGGCAATTGAAGCAGAGCAAGGTGAGGGAGGGCGGGTCGAAGAGCAACAGACGAGTGGTTGAGTAGTCTTGCTACGTTTAAGTAGGCTTGTCAGGTGATTGGGGGTGTGGTTTAGGCGTGGTCCTGCTCCCGAATTTAAGTTAACACCTTAACTTCATTTATGAACTCTTAATTTATATCCATGTTTTTGTCCCCAAAATATGATCCTTCCCTGTTGTTTCTGTCCATTCTAGCTCCTCTTAATACAGACCAGTTAAGATCAGTTGGACAAACAGAAACCAGCATCACTCTGCAGTGGACCAAAGTTAATGACTCATTCGATTATACACTTGTGTACCATGAAAATGAGATAAACATCTCTGCATCAAAAGGACATGAAGTGACAGTTCAAAATCTCATCAATACAACAAGATACAACTTCACCCTCTTCACTGTGTTTGAAAATGTCAGAAGCAGAGGAGTAACCATCATCGCATTTACTGGTAAGAGAATCATTTCCCTCTCTTGTTGCCTCAAACAGGATCTAGAAATAACCCAAAACACATTTTAAAACAGTTTACATTTTTCATTGATATGTACAATGCTTAATTTTTCTTAAACTTTGCTGATAAATTACAGAAATAAAATGCAAGCTCTCAATGTTTGCCTTTTCCTTAATAATGGGTTTATACACAACCAAGTTAGCTTGGAACAGAAACAGAAAAAACATCAACAACAGGATAAGAATTTAATTTATGCAAATAACATTTTTCAACAGTTTCTTCACCATGTCGTTTTACATTCTAGCTCCTCCAAACCCAAGGGGTCTTAAAATAGTTGGACAAAATGACACCAGTATAACTCTGCAGTGGAATAAAGTGGAGAACCTCCTTAACTACAAACTTAAGGTTGATGAACGAGAGGTAGAAGTCCTTGCAGTGGCAGGACAAGTACTGGTGACAAAAACAGTCCACGAACTCAAAAGTGGGACTAAACATAGTTTCAGTCTCTTTGCTCTGTATCATAATGTCAGTAGCAGTGGACTTAACTTCTCTGCAGTCACAGGTAAAATGCATGATTTTTTATTCTTAAAGGTTTTCACTGTGCCTGAACTGTATTATCAGCAATATTAACATCATTAACATATGATATAATGACTTTTCTTTGTTTGAAATACTGCTGAAAAAAGAACATTTTGCCTGGGGTATCCTGTCAGCTTTTTTGTTATAAAAATCTAAATGTATGGCGTCTCTTTTGCCATGTTCCTTTACTCTCCAGCTCCTCGTAACGCAGAAGAGATAACAGTATTTGGAGAGAATGAGAGCAGCATCACTTTGCAGTGGAAAAAAGTGGATGAGCTACTTGATTACATTGTTGTGATCAATGGAAGTGTGATACATTTTACTGCACCAGGTGGACAAGATACAGTGACATACACAGTCTCTGGACTGCAGAGCGGGACAAAATATGAATTTGATCTGTTCACTGTGTTTGAAAACATCAGAAGTAGTGGAGTCAAATACACTGCAGTCACTGGTAAGATGTTTTTCCTCTGAAATGTGTTGTTCTCTAATTATTATTGACAGTTGATAAAATAATGTTAAATGTAAATTATGAACTCGTAATATATATCCATGTTTTTGTCCCCAAAATATGATCCTTCCCTGTTATTTCTGTCCATTCTAGCTCCTCTTAATACAGACCAGTTAAGATCAGTTGAACAAACAGAAACCAGCATCACTCTGCAGTGGACCAAAGTTAATGACATATTCAATTATACACTTGTGTACCATGAAAATGAGATAAACATCTCTGCATCAGAAGGACATGAAGTGACAGTTCAGAATCTCATCAATACAACAAGATACAACTTCACCCTCTTCACTGTGTTTGAAAATGTCAGAAGCAGTGGAGTAACCATCATGGCACCCACTGGTGAGAAATCGGTTTTCTTTTATAATATTCAAATAAAATTTGTATGATAACATCATACATTAATAACATGGCTGTTATTAATATTGTGTTAAATCAATTCAACATGTTTTTAATAGGTAAGAAAAACAGTATATCCTATCCTAAGAACATGCCAGATTTGACTCCTCTCTTCTCCGTCATTTTGAATCCCAGCTCCTCCTAACACAGAAGAGTTAAACGTACATGGACAAAATGAAACCAGCATCACTCTGCAGTGGAAAAAAGTGGGTGCCATCCTTGAGTATAGAATTGTGTTTGATAGCCGTGAGATAGTTGTCCTTGCATCAGCAGAAGATGAACGAGTATCAGATCAAATCCTTGGACTTGAAAGCGGGACAAAATATGATTTCAGAGTTTTTGCTCTGTTTGAAAACGTCAGAAGCAGTGGACGAAACTTCATAACTGCCACTGGTAAGATGTTTTCTCCTTCACATGTCTTGAACAAGAGCCTAAACTGAGCTCTCAAATCATATCTAACAAAGGAATGTTTTTCTTTCATTATTTCTTACTGTGGCAGTATTTTTGTTCCTCTAGTGTTTCTCCAGGTTTAGCTTTATATAGCACAGACCAGTTTAAATTGGTTCGACAAACATCAATGTTGCCAGGAAATAGAAATAGGGACACAAAAACTAAACGTTTTGAAGTATGACTGAAGATGATTTCAGTCAGTCCATCATATTTAATTTATTTTTGATTTTCTTAATTTTAAATGTTCTAACACACAGTGATTGTTTGAAGATTGTGATTTCAGAGTCACATTATTTGCAGTGAGTGAAGGCTTTTTCTTCTCATCAGTTCCCTCAATGGTGGCTTCAGTTAATGTGACTGAACGCTCTGTGGACAGTGTAACCCTGGTGTGGAAGAGTGTGCGGAAAGACTGGAGCTACTCTCTCAAAATAAATGGAAAGGTTTTCAGCCATAAAGGATCACAGGATGTTTTATCACAAGTAATCTCTTCTCTCAAGCCTGGGACAGAGTATCCATTCAGCGTGAGCACAGGTTTCTTTGGACTCAACAGCACTGCTTACGAAGACTTCACAGTCACAGGTACATACAGAACAGCTGTTACAGGAGCTTTTTCTGTTTGAATTAAAAGTATTGATGTAAATTGACAAAGAACATACAAGTCCTGGTTCTGGAAAGATTGAGTGGGTTTTTTTTCTGCAAACTATACCAACCAAAGGTAATCATCTGCTATCATTCATTGCAGCCATAAACTGTGCAAATGTAAACTGGCATGTTACAAACTCGTCGATCAAAGGAACGATTGAAGGCTTGTTTACAAATGCAACAGCAACAAACAAATCACAAACTCATGTCAGTTCTGAAGATGGCATTGTGTCGTTTACTGGCCTTTATCCTGGAGCAACCTACGAGGTGTATCTGGAATATGAGAAAAACTCCATACACTTTAATCAGTGTAGCCACGCAGTGACCATCAGTAAGTACTAATCCATGATCATATTCCTTATGTTCCTGAAATTAATTAATGAACCCTGAGGAAAACATGCGTGCACACTTCAACAAAATACCCTTTCTTTCACACAAGTAGAAGAAAGTGCTATTTACAACAAGTTTGAATGATTCTCAACAATTCCGTTTTTGTTTTTTCTTACATTGAGTGCATTTTTTTAAGGGAATTCTTATCAAACCTCTGTGTTTAGTGGTTAAATGCTTGAATTTGTGGATGTGTCACGTTTTTGAAGGTCCTACAAAATATTTTTTCCTTTTGTTTCATGCAGTTCCTCCAGATATAAAGCCTCACTGTGAGTATTGGGCATCTGGATATTCTGTCTACATTGCCTGGGACACGCTGGCTGGCATCTGGACTGGAGTGAAGGTGGAGGTGAATGGGGAAACTCACTCTTCTAATAACAGAGAACAACATGTCATAATACCTGGATTCCAACCTGCAAAAACATATGCGATGTCTGTTGTTACACTATCTGGAGAAAGGAGTTCTGCACCGTTTGCTTTTCAATGTTCCACTGATCCAAGGGGTGAGTATAGAACTTTACTCTGAGTACAAGTTTCATTGACTTTGATTCTTACTTTTCATTGTACTGTTTAGTATCAAACTTGCCTCTTGTTTCTCTTTCTAATACAAAGACTATTCAGTGGTTCACTATGATATAAATAGGAACCGCATATACGTATCTAATTTCTGTTGCAGAGCATTTACTTCAGGTATTTCTCTCTGCAGGGGTCATTGCAGGGTCAGTGATGGGTGTGCTCCTTTTTCTTGTTCTGGTCTGTTTGGCTGCCTTCATTTTGTTGAAAAGACCGGATTTAATCAGGTTGGCTCTGCCTCAGTGACCGTAGTCAAATTATCTCAATCTAAACTGTACTGAATCAGACTCAGTTACTGAAACTAATTCCTTTTTTCCAACAGTAGAAATAAACCATTCATTGGTGGAACCAAACAAACCAATGAAAAGCCCAAGTAAGTATAATTTTTATAATTGTCTCTGATGTTTACTACGCTTTCAGTCTCTTAAAATGTGGAAAAAGAAAGAAAAGTAGGTCTTGGAAAACATTAACTTGTAAAAGTAATGCTGTTAAAATATTTTCTATTCATGATTAATGTCAATCCTTACTCTGTCTTTATGTATGTCAATTTCTTGCATTATGTGACACTACTTTTCTTATATTCATTCATTTTTTTCAGAGTTATCTCTGTGACAAAATTTGCCGACCATGTCTACCACTTAAGTGCAGACGAGAATAGAGGTTTCAGCCAGGAATATGAGGTATATAAAAACAGTTTATTGTTTCTCAATCTTCCTCTTGTGATTTCCAGTAAATATGTAAAAACTTCCTGTTTAAAGTTCAGCATTAATTTATCTGTTGACCTTTGTGTCAATCACCTGCTGTGTCATCCAAGAGCCTCATGCCTGTGGGCACAGAGCAGACACGTAAGGATGCTAATCTTCCTGAAAACAAACCGAGGAATCGTTTCAACAACGTCCTGCCATGTAAGCCTGCACTTTGACAGCTGGATCAAGCTATCAGGGCTATAAACACTCATACAATGGTTCAGATCCACTGATTCATTCCAGATGTGGATGTTTATTTCTTTGTTGTGGTGCAACCATTTTTTGTTATGCCTTGCTAGATGACTGGTGTCGTGTGAAGCTAACCTCATCAGGTGCAAATGGGATGTCAGACTACATTAATGCCAATTATATGCCAGTAGGTATCACTCATGAACTGATGATCATTTAATAAAGGGCTTTTTGTAATAATTGAACACCACCATGCAGTGACCAAAAATGTCTTCTCAGGGCTACATCAATAACAGAGAGTACATTGCCACTCAGGGTCCTCTGCCCTCCACAATCAATGACTTCTGGAGGATGATCTGGGAGCAGAGGGTGAAAGGCATTGTCATGGTAACCAACTGCAAAGAGAGTGGAAAGGTGAGTCCTCAGGTAGAAGTTGAATCTTTAATGTCAGATTGTATGTGAAGTGAATCATTTGCTCTTATGGCTGACATTTTCACAAATGGTTAAAGTTAAAGAGTCCTACTGTGTCCTCACATTCTGCTCCTTTCCCATGAGTACGTTTTAAAGGTACAGTGTGTAGAATTTAGAACCACTTAAAAGAACAGACTTGGTAGAAATGGATTTTCATACTCATGAGTTAGAATGAGGCTTTTATATCTACATAAGGAGTGGGTCCCCTTTCATAGAGGTCGCCATCTTGCACTGCCATGTTTCTACATTAGTCTAGAATGGACGCATTGGTAACATTAGCGTTTTAGAATTTACTGAGTGGCTGTAGGAAAATGACACAAGAAGAGATTGGTCATTGTGCGCAGAATCATCTGTAGTGCCATATGTTTTTGGTATTAAAATCTTGATAAATGGAGGATCATACTCAGGCATCACAGGAGCTTCTTGTCCTTGAAGGTCACTGTTGCTTTACAGGAGGGAGGAGTGAGCAAGGGAGCATTTCAATGTAGATTCTGGCCGCTAGATAAACTAATCATTTCTATTTTCCACATCCTGTACCTTTAAAAACTTTGAGTCCTTTTTTAATCTTTTAATTCTGTTCTGTATCCATTCCCCAGACTAAGTGTGAACAATACTGGCCTGAAGACAGAAAACCCTGCCTGTTTGGAGAGTGTGCGGTCACGCTCAGGTCTGAGGAGAAGGAGCTCTACTGGACATTGAGGGAATTTATGTTGAAACATGTACGTAAACATATGAATGCATTTATGATATACCTTAATTAGCTGTATCTTTAGATAACAGAGTAAAACAGTATAAATCAAAAGTGTAATTGTGTACACCTTTAACTCTTTAAGACCAAAAGTACCTTTTTAAAAAGTAATTAAATGTGTTTTGGTAGAACTGACAGCAGAAAAGCTGGTTTGTACAAAATTGACTTCTAAGAGAAGGATGCATGATAACTTAAATTTACATGCACTCTGTAAGAATTATAGACTTACAGTATTTTAACTTTCTTTTTCACAGAAAAACTACTCCGAGGAGCATTCAGTGAAGCATTTTCACTTCACAGCCTGGCCTGACCATGGAGTCCCACAGGGCACACAAGTCCTGATCCAGTTCAGAGGACTGGTGAGACAGCACATTGAAAGAGAAGGGACTGAAGCATCTACTGTGGTTCACTGCAGGTACATAATGGAAAGCTCATGGTCAGATTTTATAACTTAGTCTTTGAGTAGCATGAGTAAAAAACGATTTGCTTCAAATCCATTAGAAGTACCTGACAAGCATAATTTCTGACAAGAATGAGATCACCTTTTTTGTCTTGTCTCTTTCAGTGCTGGAGTGGGGAGGACAGGCACCATCATTGCCCTGGATGTTCTACTTCAGCAACTTGAGAAAGAGCGAGCAGTGGGCATCAACGCCTTTGTGCACAAAATGAGGCTGAGTCGACCGCACATGGTGCAAACAGAGGTAAAAATATGAACTTTGCCACAGGCTGGGGTTCCACTTCCTTTGTTAGGTTATCCATGCAGGGTTGGGTCTGTTTTGCTGCTCCCTATACTAAAACACATGTAAAACTGAAATGTTAATGTTGTTGTGCATTTGCATCCTCTGAAACAATAAGTTAATATTTTCATTTACTGGCCATTTTAACTTTTACATACAAATCTGCTCATTTTTGTGTTTTCTTTACACACATACACAAAGTATGAACACACACATAAATAGATCCAATGCCATGGTTTTGATAAGATCACCTGAGACTTTTGCTTATCTACCCAAAACAGCAGATTGTGGTAAACCATTTCACCCTGTGGTAAAATGTGCATAAGAAAGTGTCAGGCAGATCATATTGCTTTTATCACTCCACTCTCAAAGTTCTGCTTTTCAAATGACTGCTGTGACAGCTGCTGTGGTTTCTTTTCTTTTTTTTCAGTCCCAGTATGTTTTCTTGCACCAATGCATCATGGACACTCTGCAGCAGAATGAGAAGAGCGAAGAGAACATCTATGAGAATGACGATGATATGTTCGACGAGATATATGTGAACGCTACTGCACTCCAAGAGTTTAACAACTGCAGCCAAGATTAACTAGAATGTCAGTCTCAATGCACTAAATGAAAAGCTAATGTTTAATTCTACATGCTAAGTTTGGTTAAACGCTGTAAATTTGACAAAATACATTGTATATTTACTGTAGATGTGTGCTGCTCTCAAATGTTATTTAAGTTTTATTCCTTACCTTTTTTTAGTGTGTATAACTATAATGATTCAAAATTATTATTATGAGGGGGAAAACTTCAGAGGACAAAAGAATGTTTTGAAATTGCATGAAGAAATGTAGGAAGAACAGAATGATTTTCAAGAAATAAAATACTTTTATTCACAGGAAATGCCTGAATGTATTGCAACAAAGCCGGAAAAAAAAGCCCAGATATCACACAGTATCAATTGTCACCTAAGCTATAACAAACCCAGAGTAATTTCAGCCGGAGGCAGAAAGAGGAGGAGCTGTTGGGGATTTTATTGTGGTGTTGCTGTTCACATTTTGTTGATATAAATGTCAGCTTTATCTATTTAACCAATGCAGTATGGATAAAAGGTGTGATGGATAAAATGATTTTTCAGATATTTAATAGATCAGGCAAATGATGTGCATTGTCTGAAGAAGGTTATCATATGAATATATTAAACACATATGAATGAAACCTCATCAGGTCATTTAAATTAAAACATTGTTTGTTACAGCCCTTGGCAAATGATGAGACGTAGTTTGACAGGTGCAATATATTTATTTTCTTTCAGCACGCACCGTGAAACTAAAAGCAAACAAATAAAGAACATTTCAATTCATAATATCACACACACCATAATGTTTCCTGTATAAAAATAGATTAACTTTCACTTAAACTCAGACATACCTTGCTTCGCCTACCAAGGGTGCAAACCATTCATAAGGTTGGAGAACCATTTCGACCACGGACCACTACGAAGCCTCCCCGACTGCACACACACCACTCGCACCGATCACTGCTGCTGCTCTGCTGCTGCTCTGCTGCTGCTCTGCTGCTGCTCTGGCAGCTGAGCAGCAGCTGCTCAGCGGCAGTGATCAGCTGATTGCACAGAGATGCCGCTGTACATTTAAATTCAAGAGCAGTTCCGGGGTATCCGCTTCCGACACGGAACATTTAACATTTAATTATAACTTAATTTGATGGGCGTTTCTGGCCACTTACATTGTTGTTAAAGAATACCAAGTTTATTTATTGCACAAAAGATAAATCTTTATTTATATATATTTTTAAAAGTATACATGTTTATGTCCTGTGATGTTCTGCATACGACAAGATTTCTAGATTCATGAGATTTGTTAACCCTCCTGTTATGTTGCGGGTCAAAATGACCCTTTTTAAAGTCTATTTTAGGCAATATATGCCTTCCAAACCAGCTAAATGCAGCATAAAAAATATGGGCAGCATGTGACAGAAAACGTGTCGTGTTAATTTATCAACATCACTTAATAAAAAATAAAAAATTCAAAATGTAGAATAAAATAAACAAAAATCTATGTCATGTAAAACTATTTTATTTATATTTAGGGCTTCCCAATGTACATTAAAAAAGTTGTAACATTCATTTTAATGAAAAACGAGTGAGTTATCCTCATTTAACCATGATCTGTTAAAAATCAAAGAACACTATGCACTAAATATTGATTTAAATGGTTAGTAAATAATGAGATTTAAAAAATGTTTATTGGGATTTTTTGGGGTTCTGACACTTCTGAATCATTAAATATGCCCCGGGTCAAGTTGACCCAGGAACATTATTGTTGTCCCAAAGAAACGAACTTAACAGGAGGGTTAAACCTGCTCACAGATCTAAAATCATGCCATGGGTATGAAAATGTTCAAAATAGATTTTTTGATTTGTTGTGTTTACACTACATTGTGTGTTTTACCCTTAGTTCCTCAGTTGCATGTAATTGGATTTCATTACAAATACATTTCTTTATTTAATGTATAGTTCAGGGTTCCCACTCTTTTCCAGAGATCATTTTCCAGGACATTTCAAGGACATTTTCAGTAATGATCAAGCTGGTATGACAGTCTAAATTTAGTTCCTAATTTAGTTCCTAAATAGTCTAATATGTTCCTCTCAGTGGAAGTCTACATTGAAGACATGCGGTCTATGGCTATCCATGAAATCATCTCTTACATGCCTAAAAATTATGGCAAATTGATTATAGAATAATGCAACCACAGATGTACAGCACTTCACTTTATTAGTGCAACCAAGGAACAATGATGGGCAACTCTCATCTCAGCTTTCTCTTTTCTCAAAAAATATATAATTAGCTAAGTAAAAAAAAAAGCCAGCGAAGGACTCTGGAAGCTGCCTTACTGAAATAAATAAATAAATAATAATAATAATCAGAGGATCAGTGCATAAATAAAAACCTAAATAGATCTGAATGACAAAAGGCCACAAATGTTGAATGGGGATGTGTTTTTTTTTTAACCTTGTCAGGTCGCACACAGTCATGTTGGAATAATTTTCCAGGACAATCTGTGATTTTTCAGGACATTTGACTTTTTCTCCCATTTTCCAGGTGTTTTCCAGGACTGGGATACTGGTCAACTGTTTTCTAGGTTTTCAAGTTTTTCCAGGACGCGTGGGAACCATAGACTGTATGGTGGGAACCCTGATAGTTGTTCAGAAAAAATGTTTCCTATTTCATGAATGGTCTGCATGGGCCTGTCATTTTTATTCCTTCCCACTGGGTGGCGATAGCGTACAACTTTACGCACTTCCTAAACCTTGAAGAAGACTGTGGGTCCCTGCAATTTGCCTCTGTGTGTATTATTTTGGAATTATCTGGCAGTCGTTGTCCTTACTTATACTAAACTAACAGCATCATTTATGAAATGGCGTTCGCTTTCCCAGTGTGGCTTGCAGTCCAGGAGGAGCTCCTTGGAAATGGCGACTCTGATTCTGGGTCAGTGAGCTGTTTCGACGAGTTTGATGATGAAGCTTTGTTTCGGATGTTCCACCTCAACAGACCCTGCATCGCTTTCATTCTAGATGCTACCCGCATCCGCATGAAAACGGCGGCTCTGAAGAAATCCACGCTGTCTCTCGACGAGATGGTTATGGTGACACTGAACTATTACGCACACGGAGCCTCCTCCACCTCCATCCTGCAGAGGGTCGGACAGACCCAGTCGGACTGCCTCGCCATCATTAGTATCATATCCGGGGTCATCGCAGGCATGTCGGATCAGTTTATCTCATTCCCACTGGCACACGATGCCAAATGCAAGGTGGCATTCAAGACGGAGAAGTTATGTGGGATTCCCAACGTGCTGGGCGTCCTGGCTGCTGCGCACTTTAGAATCAGAGCCTCCCCATACGAGGACACGTTCAGGTCCTTTGTGAACTCTTGGGGGTACACATCGGTGGTGAGTCAGATCATATGTGACTCCGACGGAAACGTACTGAGTGTGGAGAAGTGCTGCTTGGGTAGGACGTTTGAGCAGGAACTGTGGGAGTCGTCTTTTAAAGGGAGGGAAATGGAGGAGGAAATACACGGACCCTATTGGGTTATTGGTAAGAAACAGATTAAAGGAGCAGAAGATAGTGAGTGGGAGTCTGTTTGATCATAGGTAGAAAACATGCATGACAAAACATGAATCCTACTCAAACCTTGCCAGTGTATTTTTAGAGTGAATTTCAATGTAAACTAAAGCTCATGTACATTACCTCATAAGTTTCCCTCAAATGAACCCCTAAAGCTCTGATGAAGAGTGTGTGACTGGTGCTGCAACAGACAGACATTAGAAATAGGTTTTAATGCCTCTTAGGGACCTACAAAAGCAAACAAGGCTGTCGGCATCAAGGCCGTAACCAGGATTTGACAAATACCAGGTCAAAATTTGGTAAAGATTGCACACAATTTTGCATACAGATGGCACAGTATGCACTATTTTCTGACACTGAATACCTCAACCATGGATATTTATCCTCCCATTTGTTGCTGTATTGTAACAGTCTCTGACCAAACTTCCTTTGGGGGTAACTGTGGCTTTGATTAATCTGCTTGTTGTTCAGAAGGCTTTACTTCTCATCATTTAGCTTTTTATTTTTGTACCTGGCAGGATCCCATTCATGAAGACAGGCTCCCCCCCTCTTCTGTCATCTCTCTTCCATCTTTGTCTCCCTCAGTGCTGCTCTCCCTCTCTTGTCCCTGTGAGTCTGCTTCACTCTTTCCCTCAGCCTCCTTTTCTGTGTCTCTCTGCTGTTGATCTGCGTTATCAACACTTCTGCCTCCAAGCTGTTCTCTTTCCGTTCCTTCATCCACTGTCTGTCCCCATCTCTCCTAACTTGTCTCTCCTGCTAAATTGTAAGGAGGATCGTGAAGTTAAATAAAATACACCTCCTTCATATCAACATTGAGACACATTTAAATCATTCAAATACTAAATAGTGACAGCACAAGAGTAAAAGTAAAATTTAGGTTATACAATGATCCTATTACTCTTACAGTTGGTATGTTGTTAAATTTAGGCTATATAAGTATGATTGCCACAGAAAACCTCTATGGTCATTACATTGTTTGAACTGGATGAGGACAGTATTGTTTGTTTAACATCAGTGTGTGTGTACAGTATATGCTACGAGGATAATCCTGTCCTGGGTGGGGAACTGTGGGCAGCACTTGACTTCTCACTCACCACTTTTCTTATTTTTTATCCCCCTATCATCCTCTTCCTGTCCTGTTGGGAATAACGTTAGATGTAACCGAGAACTTTTATTGCGTTACCTTGGCTGTTGTAGCGGTCTGTACATCAGAAATCGGTACAAATCTAGCAGATTTTTGAGACAGCCCACCCACAAACCGCTACGATTACCAAAGATTGTAGAGTATATTTGCAGTCATTTATATCACCTTCTTTTTGTCACTTGAAAAAAATACAGAGGACATGACCTCGGTGTCCTCAATGGTAGTTACGGCCATGGTCAGCATAAAGATTGAGGGCCCGTGTCCACTGACAATTTACAATGGCAGCACCCACAACCTCTATTTTAGAGTGCTTCATACAAGCTTACTGTCTATAAGTTGTCCTGCAACACTTCCACTCCCCTTAGTAATAAACAGTGAGTCCATTTTAAAAAGCACTGAGGGTTTCTTATTTGCATTTTTTTTTAGATGAAATGTGTTCATTTCTCTGGTTGAAAAGATAAGATAAGATATTCCTTTATTTTGTTCCACAACAGGGAAATTTAAAGTGTTACAACAGCAAAGTAGATAATGCAAAACAGTATAAAGTAAACAAGAGCCTATGAAATAGTAATTATTAAAAAATATTAGCAATTAAAATTAAATAAGTACAATAAGCATATCTTGCGAACGTATATACACATCTAAATAAGTAAATTTACAAATGTTTACAAAACCAGGGATGCGGTGAAAAAGTGTGCACAGATTAGTAGCAGAGTAACAAGTTATTCTAAAACAGTCATATTCCAACAGAATACAGATATTAAGACTGCAACATTTTGTAAACATACTGTACAATCCAGTCATACTGCATCTCATGGTTATTCATTTACAATTTACAAACAGAAGTCATTGGTGACAGTAGTTCAGTTTCCACTCATGTAAATGTGTGCTCAGTAGATGATGCATGTCTTTTTAGTGGGTATTCAGCTACAGAAACGGTTGACTGCTTTATGACAGTCTAAATAGAACACTCATCCCGGGTTGAGTAATTGTGGTTTCCTTTGTGTAGGCGTACACATTCAGTTCTCCAATTCTGAGTATAGATTCAAAGGTTGTTACCTTGCTAGTCCAGTATTAGGTTAATCATTTTTTCTGATGCTGTTTTAATTGTAATCTCTTGTGTTTTTTTTAAAGGGGGGAAAGGCTACAACTTAAGCAAACATGTCCTGACTCCTTTGTCAGAACCTGCAAATGATAGCGAGACCCGCTTCAACGAGGCCCACACAAAGATCCATGATGTCATGCAGACAACGCTCTGCTGCATGAAGAAACGTTTCAGGTGTTTGATGCAGCTCGGTTTTGCACAAGAAAGTTCTTTGAATAAAAAGTCTAACATCATTAAGGCGTGCAGCGTCCTGCACAACATCGCCAAGAAGTTCTCCGTGCCTCCCCTGTCTGTTGCTGGTAAAATTGAGCCCCTGCATCAGGGCAAGGCACGTTCAGAGCCAGAAATCAACCCTGAGGCTTTGAAAGCCAGACAGGAACTCATCAAGGCTAAATTTCTCAATGTCTCAAGTAGCAGAATTCCACAGAGTGAAAGAATCACAGAGAACGTGTGAGCAGAACAGGTATAATTACTTTGTGAAGTGACAACTTGGTGACCCTTTTCATGGACAAACACAGGGACCAAGAGTTTTTTTCACTTGTGCTAATGCTGTGTGATATCTGTTTTTTTTTTCAGCTTTGTTGCAACACATTCAGGCATATCCCGTGAATAAAAGTATTTTATTTCTTGAAAATCATTCTGTTCTTCCTACATTTCTTCATGCAATTTATAAACATTCTTTTGTCCTCTGAAGTTTTTCCCCTCATAATAATAATTTACAATCATTATAGTTATACACACTGAAAAGTTAAGGAATAAAACTTAAATATAATTTGAGAGCAGCACACATCTACAGTAAATATACAATATATTTTGTCAAATTTACAGCGTTTAACCAAACTTAGCATGTAGAATTAAACATTAGCTTTTCATTTAGTGCATTGAGACTGACATTCTAGTTAAGCTTGGCTGCCGTTGTTAAACTCTCGGAGAGCAGTAGCGTTCACATACATCATGTCGTCATTCTCATAGATGTTCTCTTCGCTCTTCTCATTCTGCTGCAGAGTGTCCATGATGCATTGGTGCAAGAAAACATACTGGGACTGAAAAAAAAGAAAAGAAACCACAGCAGCTGTCACAGCAGTCATTTGAAAAGCAGAACTCTGAGAGTGGAGTGATATAAGCAATATGATCTGCCTGACACTTCCTTTTGCACATTTTACCACAGGGTGAAATGGTTTACCACAATCTGCTGTTTTGGGTAGATATGCACAAGTCTCAGGTGATCTTGTCACAACCATGGCATTGGCTCTATTTATGTGTGTGTTCATACTTTGTGTATGTGTGTAAAGAAAACACAAAAATTAGCAGATTTGCATGTAAAAGTTAAAATGGCCAGTAAATGAAAATATTAACTTATTGTTTCAGAGGATGCAAATGCACAACAACATTAACATTTCAGTTTTACATGTGTTTTAGTATAGGGAGCAGCAAAACAGACCCAACCCTGCACGGATAACCTAACAAAGGAAGTGGAACCACAGCCTGTGGCAAAGTACATATTTTTACCTCTGTTTGCACCATGTGCGGTCGACTCAGCCTCATTTTGTGCACAAAGGCGTTGATGCCCACTGCTCGTTCTTTCTCAAGTTGCTGAAGTAGAACATCCAGGGCAATGATGGTGCCTGTCCTCCCCACCCCAGCACTGAAAGAGACAAGACAAAAAAGGTGATCTAATTCTTGTCAGAAATTATGCTTGTCGGGTACTTCTAATGGATTTGAAGCAAATCGTTTTTTACAATATTTCTCATTTGCTAAAACACATTTCTTAACATCCACCACGCTTTTCTCAACACTATAAGCACTAAACCCAATTATCAAACTACATTCACCAAACCTCTGAATCTTCCTGCAAAACCAAACAATGTTGTCAGATCATACCTAAAGTCAGTCAAAATTAAAAACAATACTAAGCAGTCCTTACACAATACGTGAAATTTTTTTAAAACACAATGCTCAGGACATGAAGCTGCAGAAATAATATTTATTGTTCAGGAGGCTAAATGAATAAAAAAAAGAAATCCTCTTTGAATGTAGAACCTGTATACAGTAAAATTAAAGACAAAAAATATATAAATGAGAAGCACATTACAGTGTAATCCACAAAATCAAACTGAAGTGCTTACAGTATCTACAATCATTCAGACACGTATCAGGTCTTCGTGATGGGTCAGGCCACAGGACTTCACCCACATCACAGGCCACATTCTCCCTGGTCAGGTAACGGGGGGGAAAAAACCCTGGCGTGCCGGATCCAGGCTTATATTAGTTTCCTCACATCATTAGCCACAATTGTGATCAATTTTGAGTCATTGTGTTTAAAGCTGTGACACCTGTGCTTCAAATGTGTTTAACTTTTGCTACCTGTGCTTACCATAATGCAACACAACTGCATCACAGTGCAACATGTGTTTTAGTGAGTGAGAATGTGTTTGCAAGTTGTGTCTAACCAGGTGAAAAGTGCTTATGGTTTTGCCAAAAGAGTGACTGATTCAATACATGTTTTCAGGCCGCTAAGGAATTTGGTTCAGACAATAGGGTTTAGTGTTTTAGCAGTTGAGAAATACTGTAATCATGCTACTCAAAGACTAAGTTATAAAAGCTGTCCATGAGCTTTCCATTATGTACCTGCAGTGAACCACAGTAGGTGCTCCAGTCCCTTCTCTTTCAATGTGCTGTCTCACCAGTCCTCTGAACTGGATCAGGACTTGTGTGCCCTGTGGGACTCCGTGGTCAGGCCAGGCTGTGAAGTGAAAATGCTTCACTGTACGCTCCTCGGAGTAGTTTTTCTGTGAAAAAGAAATGTATAGTGGAGTTAAAATACTGTAAGTCTACAATTCTTAATGAGTGCATGTAAATTTAAGTTGTCACGCATCCTTCTCTTGGAAGTCGATTTTGTACAAACCAGCTTTTCTGCTGTCAGTTCTACCAAAACACGTTTACTTATTTTTCAAAAAGGTACTTTTGGTCTTAAAGAGCTAAAGGTGTACACAATTACACTTTTGAGTTATACTGTTATCTAAAGATACAGCTAATTAAGGTATATCATCAATGCTGTTCACATGTTTACGTACATGTTTCAACATAAATTCCCTCAATGTCCAGTAGAGCTCCTTCTTCTCAGACCTGAGCGTGACCGCAAACTCTCCAAAAAGGCAGGGTTTTCTGTCTTCAGGCCAGTATTGTTCACACTTAGTCTGGGGAATGGATACAGAACAGAATTAAAAGATTAAAAAAGGACTGAAAGTTTTTAAAGGTACAGGATGTGGAAAATAGAAATGATTAGTTTATCTAGCGGCCAGAATCTACATTGAAATGCTCCCTTGCTCACTCCTCCCTCCTGTAAAGCAACAGTGACCTTCAAGGACAAGAAGCTCCTGTGATGCCTGAGTATGATCCTCCATTTATCAAGATTTTAATACCAAAAACATATGGCACTACAGATGATTCTGCACACAATGACCAATCTCTTCTTGTGTCATTTTCCTACAGCAACTCAGTAAATTCTAAAACACTAATGTTACCAATGCGTCCATTCTAGACTAATGTAGAAACATGGCAGTGCAAGATGGCGACCTCTATGAAAGGGGACCCACTCCTTATGTAGATATAAAAGCCTCATTCTAACTCATGAGTATGAAAATCCATTTCTACCAAGTCTGTTCTTTTAAGTGGTTCTAAATTCTACACACTGTGCCTTTAAAACGTACTCATGGGAAAGGAGCAGAATGTGAGGACACAGTAGGACACTTTAACTTTAACCATTTGTGAAAATGTCAGCCATAAGAGCAAATGATTCACTTCACATACAATCTGGAATTAAAGATTCAACTTCTACCTGAGGACTCACCTTTCCACTCTCTTTGCAGTTGGTTACCATGACAATGCCTTTCACCCTCTGCTCCCAGATCATCCTCCAGAAGTCATTGATTGTGGAGGGCAGAGGACCCTGAGTGGCAATGTACTCTCTGTTATTGTTGTAGCCCTGAGAAGACATTTTTGGTCACTGCATGGTGGTGTTCAATTATTACAAAAAGCCCTTTATTAAATGATCATCAGTTAATGAGTGATACCTACTGGCATATAATTGGCATTAATGTAGTCTGGCATCCCAATTGCACCTGATGAGGTTAGCTTCACACGACACCAGTCATCTAGCAAGGCATAACAACAAATGGTTGCACCACAACAAAGAAACAAACATCCACATCTGGAATGAATCAGTGGATCTGAACCATTGTATGAGTGTTTATAGCCCTGATAGCTTGATCCAGCTGTCAAAGCGCAGGCTTACATGGCAGGACGTTGTTGAAACGATTCCTCGGTTTGTTTTCAGGAAGATTAGCATCCTTACGTGTCTGCTCTGTGCCGACAGGCATGAGGCTCTTGAATGACACAGCAGGTGATTGACACAAAGGTCAACAGATAACAAATTAATGCTGAACTTTAAACAGGAAGTTTTTACATATTTACTGGAAATCACAAGAGGAAGATTGAGAAACAATAAACTGTTTTTATATACCTCATATTCCTGGCTGAAACCTCTATTCTCGTCCGCACTTAAGTGGTAGACATGGTCGGCAAATTTGGTCACAGAGATAGCTCTGAAAAAAATGAATGAATATAAGAAAAGTAGTGTCACATAATGCAAGAAATTGACATACATAAAGACAGAGTAAGGATTGATATTAATCATGAATAGAAAATATTTTAACAGCATTACTTTTACAAGTTAATGTTTTCCAATACCTACTTTTCTTTCTTTTTCCACATTTTAAGAGACCGAAAGCGTAGTAAACATCAGAGAGAATTATAAAAATTATACTTACTTGGGCTTTTTATTGGTTTGTTTGGTACCACCGATGAATGATTGACTGTGGGGGAAAAAGGAATTAGATTCAGTAACTGAGTCTGATTCGGTACAGTTTAGATTGAGATAATTTGACTACGGTCACTGAGGCAGAGCCAACCTGATTAAATCCGGTCTTTTCAACAAAATGAAGGCAGCCAAACAGACCAGAACAAGAAAAAGGAGCACACCCATTACTGACCCTGCAATGACCCCTGCAGAGAGAAATACCTGAAGTAAATGCTCTGCAACAGAAATTAGATACGAATATGCGGTTCCTATTTATATCATAGTGAACCACTGAATAGTCTTTGTATTAGAAAGAGAAACAAGAGGCAAGTTTGATACTAAACAGTACAATGAAAAGTAAGAACCAAAGTCAATGAAACTTGTACTCAGAGTAAAGTTCTATACTCACCCCTGGGATCAGTGGAACATTGAAAAGCAAACGGTGCAGAACTCCTTTCTCCAGATAGTGTAACAACAGACATCGCATATGTTTTTGCAGGTTGGAATCCAGGTATTATGACATGTTGTTCTCTGTTATTAGAAGAGTGAGTTTCCCCATTCACCTTCACCTTCACTCCAGTCCAGATGCCAGCCAGCGTGTCCCAGGCAATGTAGACAGAATATCCAGATGCCCAATACTCACAGTGAGGCTTTATATCTGGAGGAACTGCATGAAAGAAAAGGAAAAAATATTTTGTGGGATCTTCAAAAACACAACACATCCACCAATTCAAGCATTTAAATACCAAACACAGAGGTTTTATAAGAATTCCCTTAAAAAAATGCACACAATGTAAAAAAACCGAATTGTTGAGAATCATTCAAAATTGTTGTAAATAGCACTTTCTTCTACTTGTTTGAAAGAAAGGGTATTTTGTTGAAGTGTGCACGCATTTTTTCCTCAGGGTTCATTAATTAATTTCAGGAACATGAAGGAATATGATCAAATGGATTAGTACTTACTGATGGTCACTGCGTGGCTACACTGATTAAAGTGTATGGAGTTTTTCTCATATTCCAGATACACCTCGTAGGTTGCTCCAGGATAAAGGCCAGTAAACGACACAATGCCATCTTCAGAACTGACATGAGTTTGTGATTTGTTTGTTGCTGTTGCATTTGTAAACAAGCCTTCAATCGTTCCTTTGATCGACGAGTTTGTAACATGCCAGTTTACATTTGCACAGTTTATGGCTGCAATGAATGATAGCAGATGATTACCTTTGGTTGGTATAGTTTGCAGAAAAAAAAAACACTCAATCTTTCCAGAACCAGGACTTGTATGTTCTTTGTCAATTTACATCAACACTTTTAATTCAAACAGAAAAAGCTCCTGTAACAGCTGTTCTGTATGTACCTGTGACTGTGAAGTCTTCGTAAGCAGTGCTGTTGAGTCCAAAGAAACCTGTGCTCACGCTGAATGGATACTCTGTCCCAGGCTTGAGAGAAGAGATTACTTGTGATAAAACATCCTGTGATCCTTTATGGTTGAAAACCTTTCCATTTATTTTGAGAGAGTAGCTCCAGTCTTTCCGCACACTCTTCCACACCAGGGTTACACTGTCCACAGAGCGTTCAGTCACATTAACTGAAGCCACCATTGAGGGAACTGATGAGAAAAAAAAGCCTTCACTCACTGCAAATAATGTGACTCTGAAATCACAATCTTCAAACAATCACTGTGTGTTAGAACATTTAAAATTAGGAAAATCAAAAATAAATTAAATATGATGGACTGGCTGAAATCATCTTCAGTCATACTTCAAAACGTTTAGTTTTTGTGTACATATTTCTATTTGTTGGCAACATTGATGTTTGTCGAACCAATTTAAACTGGTCTGTGCTATATAAAACTAAACCTGGAGAAACACTAGAGGAACAAAAAAATACTGCCACAGTAAGAAATAATGAAAGAAAAAAATCCCTTTGTTAGATATGATTGATTTGAGAGCTCAGTTTAGGCTCTTGTTCAAGACATGTGAAGGAGAAAACATCTTACCAGTGGCAGTTATGAAGTTTCGTCCACTGCTTCTGACGTTTTCAAACAGAGCAAAAACTCTGAAATCATATTTTGTCCCGCTTTCAAGTCCAAGGATTTGATCTGATACTCGTTTATCTTCTGCTGATGCAAGGACAACTATCTCACGGCTATCAAACACAATTCTATACTCAAGGATGGCACCCACTTTTTTCCACTGCAGAGTGATGCTGGTTTCATTTTGTCCAAATACGTTTAACTCTTCTGTGTTAGGAGGAGCTGGGATTCAAAATGACGGAGAAAAGAGGAGTCAAATCTGGCATGTTCTTAGGATAGGATATACTGTTTTTCTTACCTATTAAAAACATGTTGAATTGATTTAACACAATATTAATAACAGCCATGTTATTAATGTATGATGTTATCATACAAATTTTATTTGAATAATATAAAAGAAAACCGATTTCTCACCAGTGGGTGCCATGATGGTTACTCCACTGCTTCTGACATTTTCAAACACAGTGAAGAGGGTGAAGTTGTATCTTGTTGTATTTGTGAGATTTTTAACTGTCACTTCATGTCCTTTTGATGCAGAGATGTTTATCTCATTTTCATGGTACACAAGTGTATAATCAAATGAGCCATTAACTTTGGTCCACTGCAGAGTGATGCTGGTTTCTGTTTGTTCAACTGATCTTAACTGGTCTGTATTAAGAGGAGCTAGAATGGACAGAAATAACAGGGAAGGATCACATTTTGGGGACAAAAACATGGATATAAATTAAGAGCTCATAATTTACATTGAACATTATTTTATAGGCTGTCAATAATAATTAGAGAACAACACATTTCAGAGGAAAAACATCTTACCAGTGACTGCAGTGTATTTGACTCCACTGCTTCTGATGTTTTCAAACACAGTGAACAGATCAAATTCATATTCTGTCCCGCTTTGCAGTCCAGAGACTGTGTATGTCACTGTATCTTCTCCATCTAGTGCAGTAACATTTATCTCACTTCCATTGACCACAAAAATGTAATCGAGTAGTTCATCCACTTTTTTCCACTGCAAAGTGATGCTGCTCTCACTCTGTCCCACTACTGTTATCTCTTCTGCGTTACGAGGAGCTGGAGAGTAAAGGAACATGGCAAAAGAGACGCCATACATTTAGATTTTTATAACAAAAAAGCTGACAGGATACCCCAGGCAAAATGTTCTTTTTTCAGCAGTATTTCAAACAAAGAAAAGTCATTATATCATATGTTAATGATGTTAATATTGCTGATAATACAGTTTGTATCAGGCACAGTGAAAACATTTAGAATAACAAATCATGCATTTTACCTGTGACTGCAGAGATGTTAAGTCCACTGCTTCTGACATGATGATACAGAGCAAAGAGACTGAAACTGTGTTTAGTCCCACTTTCGAGTTGGTCGAATGTTTTTGTCACCAGTACTTGTCCTGCCACTGCAAGGACTTCTACCTCTAGTTCATCAACCTTAAGTTTGTAGTTAAGGAGGTTCTCCACTTTATTCCACTGCAGAGTTATACTGGTGTCATTTTGTCCAACTATTTTAAGACCCCCTGGGTTTGGAGGAGCTAGAATGTAAAACAACATGGTGAAGAAACTGTTGAAAAATGTTATTTGCATAAATTAAATTCTTATCCTGTTGTTGATGTTTTTTCTGTTTTTGTTCCAAGCTAACTTGGTTGTGTATAAACCCATTATTAAAGAAAAGGCAAACATTGAGAGGTTGCACTTTATTTCAGTAATTTATCAGCAAAATTTAAGAAAAATTAAGCATTGTACATATCAATGAAAAATGTAAACTGTTTTAAAATGTGTTTTGGGTTATTTCTAGATCTTGTTTGAGGCAACAAAAGAGGGAAATGATTATCTTACCAGTGGGTGCCATGATGGTTACTCCACTGCTTCTGACATTTTCAAACACAGTGAAGAGGGTGAAGTTGTATCTTGTTGTATTTGTGAGATTTTTAACTGTCACTTCATGTCCTTTTGATGCAGAGATGTTTATCTCATTTTCATGGTACACAAGTGTATAATCAAATGAGCCATTAACTTTGGTCCACTGCAGAGTGATGCTGGTTTCTGTTTGTTCAACTGATCTTAACTGGTCTGTATTAAGAGGAGCTAGAATGGACAGAAATAACAGGGAAGGATCACATTTTGGGGACAAAAACATGGATATAAATTAAGAGCTCATAATTTACATTGAACATTATTTTATAGGCTGTCAATAATAATTAGAGAACAACACATTTCAGAGGAAAAACATCTTACCAGTGACTGCAGTGTATTTGACTCCACTGCTTCTGATGTTTTCAAACACAGTGAACAGATCAAATTCATATTCTGTCCCGCTTTGCAGTCCAGAGACTGTGTATGTCACTGTATCTTCTCCATCTAGTGCAGTAACATTTATCTCACTTCCATTGACCACAAAAATGTAATCGAGTAGTTCATCCACTTTTTTCCACTGCAAAGTGATGCTGCTCTCACTCTGTCCCACTACTGTTATCTCTTCTGCGTTACGAGGAGCTGGAGAGTAAAGGAACATGGCAAAAGAGACGCCATACATTTAGATTTTTATAACAAAAAAGCTGACAGGATACCCCAGGCAAAATGTTCTTTTTTCAGCAGTATTTCAAACAAAGAAAAATCACTATATCATAATGTTAATGATGTTAATATTGCCGATAATACAGTTTGTATCCGGCACAGAGAAAACATTGTTTTCCAACCTAACTTGGTTGCGCATAAACCCATTATTAGGGAAAAGGCATTTTAGGCACTGACTTTATTTCAGTAATTTATCAGCAAAGTTTACGAGGCCCTTGGATGTAGAAAAAAAAAAGTTATTCAGTTCTCCCAATGGATATACAATGTCTCTATTGCAATTTTCATTTTGTAAATCTGATGAATGTAACCTATTGTTTGTGTCATGAAGAAGGGGGAAACAGAAATTATCCATGCAATTTGAAAATGCTAAATAAATCACTTGATCAGAACTCTAAACAATGATATGAAATGTTACTTACCGCTGAACGTGTCAGCTGTTGTTCCAGTGCTGTTGGCTGCATTAAATGTAGTGATGACAGTGAAACTGTATCTTCTCCCAGCAGTCAGAGGAGTGACCTCAAATGAAATTGAGCCTCCACTGGTATCATTGATAAATGTTTCCTTTGCACCGTTGTGTTCATATTTCAAAAAGTATGTTGAGATGTTGTTGACTTTGTCCCATGTCAGAGTTATACTTGTTTCACTCTGCTTCGTCACTTCAACTTCCTGGACATTATCGGGGGCTGAAAACAAATGGTTGACAGTTTCATTACAGTAAAAGGTTCAAATATTTTGGTCTCAACAACTAACGTTTATGACAGGTATTATTTATAACAAAGAGTACTACAGACATGTCATCAACCATGTCGAAGAGAAAAGGCAGCTCACACTTACGTCCAGTTGTAGTTAAGATGGTGGTTGGCTGTGTTGTTGCTTTTTGTGTCGTTACAGTTTCCACTGCTAGGGTTGATGTGTCCTTTGCTGATTGTGCATTGGTGTCAGTGACAACCTGGACACAGAATTAAACACTTTAAAAACAAATAGAAGGAATTGTAAAAAAGCTCATTGGTCATACATGGTTGGGAAAACTTGAATGTAATCTGTGTTTATCTTCAAGAAAGGTTACTTAACCATCATGGTGTCATACCCTAAAATACATTTACAGTAACAGTAACCTATCCCCCAAGTTTAGAACAACATGACTGTTTAGAGGTGTTTTACTCTACTTTTAAGTTGAGAATTATGCAAAACTAACATTAATGACAGGCCTAAGGACCTTTTCACAGAAACATATTTTACAGTTGGAGCCTTAAGGGGACGTCTGAGGTCTAAACTGTAAATTTTTCCAAAAATATTTTCAGACTTGTCTTTATTTTACCTCTAACTCCATATTCACACTCAGTGAAATACCTCAGATACACATCTATAAGAGCTGGAGGGAAATATTAAAGCAGAAATAACTGCGAACCACAGATTTTTATTTTTGAAAATGACAGAAAGTCACATTCAGTAAACCCAGATATTTGTGGACAATTTGTAGTTAAAAAATAAATCTCCCATAGGCTTCACATTGTACCAAATGATAACCTAAAAATACCTTCCTAAAAATGTGGACTATTATAAAAAATATCGTCATATTATCTTAAATTAAATACATTCATAAAATGCTGAATGCACAGCTTTTGTTTATGTTTTATTTTGGGTCATTTCCTCATACATGTTTCTTCCTCAGAGGAAGTCACTGAGAAAAGATAACTGCTGCTGGGAAAGAATTAATTCTCATTTCAATATTTCACAATCTGAAAAAGTCCATCATTATCAAGTTGTCCCAGTCTTGTTGTTTTATGTCTACTTATATTTCAAACATTGTAATTCTGTGATTGAATCCTCACTGTAGTTTAGATTCTATAGTTGGCTTTTGTTGAGGGTTACCTTCTCTGGACTGAAAGTTAACTATCTGATTACTATCAAAGCAGAAGGTTAAAGAATTACTTACCCAAAGTAGACACAGGAAGACACACAGCAGCAACTTGTCAGAGATTATCTTGAAAGATAAAAGCTTCATTTTGTAATGGTTTAAATCTATGTTCAGATTGTGAACTAGTTATTTTTTCGTTGTCCCATGATAAACTTTAAGTTTCTATCATAATCAGTATCAGTATTTCTCCCAAGTGTGTTGACAAAAACAACAACACTAATGACTAGCGAAGAAACTCTTTGTGCCTGCGCTGAGGTGGTCGACCTCCAGAGGTGTTGACTTTTAATTCCTGATCATGTCCTCCCACTGTAGTCTCTGGTCCCTTCTCACGCTAGCAAGCAACTTTGTACAGCTGCTTCTCCTTTTTGGCCTTGTACAACCACAGAGACCTTTGCCCCGCCTGTTACTTCCTTATTAACGGTCAAAGTGTCTCCCGTTGACATATCTATCTGCGGTAATTGCCTTATATTGCCTTTAATTTTATCATGACCACTTTGAGGTTTGTGGCCCTGTAGCTCTAAAGTGCATGGGTTCAAAAAAGATGCTTATTTAATGAATCCCCAGTCAAACAACTGTCTATTTTCACAGCACAATAGATTTGCTTTTGCTTTCTTCAGGCTGTATTGGGAGGCCAGAGATATTATAGCCTCCTTGTGGTTGAGATCTATAAGGAACTGTGCTTTGACAAACATTTCCAATGGTGACTGTTTATGATGCAGAAGTCCATAAAAGTGGGGAATGTCAAAGAATACAATGTCTGGAGTTCTCTATCTGGTAGCATGACAGGGAAGTTAACCATCATAAATGATCACAGTTCTCCCTTCGAATTACGTAACAGAATATGATCTGTCTTTTAAAGAGAACATTTATTTTGAGGCTCTGTATATTGAGAACAAGCAGTAGTTGTGTTTGGAAGTATATCCAAACAGTCTGCATGCAAATGTACTGTTTTTACTGTGTTTTGTATATGTCTGCATGGAAATTTTCTATTTTATAATGACTTGCACTGTCTATGTACCGACAGGTGAACTAAAATAGTGCTCATTTATGGCTTTCATCAAATGTCATCAGGATTTCACAAACACATTTTATAAATGTTAGTTGGCTAAACTATTCTGAATGTCATTACATTTTTACTTAATAGCTTTAGCTCCAGCCTCATTTTTCTAAAACTAACCTGTATAAGAGCTGAATACAATCTTATCATATACGCCTCTATTTAAGTAGGCGTACTAACAGTTTGACAACTGTTTACAACAACATTGCTCTCTAGCCAATAAGTGTTCTAATAGCTTTGTAAGCAGGAAAATTATAACTTCAAAACAGATTTTAAGTATAATTACAACCATATCTTTTATAGTGATTTTGTGGGTCTGTCTGTTTTTATTTTTATTTTTTATTTTTTATTTCATTTAACCAGGTTGGTCCCATTGAGATCAAAGATCCCCTTTTCAAGGGAGACCTGGTCAAGACAGTCAGCAATGAGAAACACAAAAGTAGCCTGCAGACATAGACTCATAGGGAACCAAAGTATAATTTACAAGCACAATGTTTGTCGCTGAAAGAGCAATTACCTAGGAGGAAGTTGTAACAATGTCCACTAAAAACAACAACATCCTAAAGATTCTACTTTAAGGTCTTTCATTTTAGATTTAGAAACATTAAATGGACAGGCCCCAAACTATTTGAGTGACCTTTTAACCCCCTATGTGCCTGGATGGCCCCTCAGGTCTGTGGATGCATCTCTGCTGGTTGTGCCAAGATCCTGCCTTAAAACAAAAGGTGACCGGGCCTTTTCAATCAGAGTTCCAAGTTTGTGGTACTCCCTGCCACTGACAATTAGACAGTCCACAACCTTAACTGCTTTTAAATCCTCACTAAAAACATTTTCAGCTGCTCTGCATTTAGATCTCTCGTTTTGCTTCTGTCTTTTTTCTTCCCCCTGTTTGCACTGTTTTTTATGCTTTGTAATTCTCTGCTTTTTTGTTGTGAAGCACTTTGTAACCTTGTTAAGAAAAGTGTTATGTAAATAAAGTTTATTATTTCATTATTATATAAGTGACACCAGATCCTTGAGTTTCAAGCTATAGGCTGAGGGTGCATAATACCTAAAATCCCTTTCCCAAATGTCTGTTCGAGCTTTTGGGACAGATAGCATTAAAAGTCCTGGGAGAGAAAAGGCTCGAAATCCTCGCTCATTTTACGCATTTGTCGCAATTATGCATTGTTTGTTTAGAAGTTCCATTAGTTATGAATTCTTCCAGACCTCTTGCTTGTTTCCTCTATCAAAAGGTGCCAAGATTGAGCTCATACGTATTGTGTATGATAATAAGATTTCACATTGTATACGAGTGTTATACTGCCCATTTGTGGTGCAGTTACAGTAGAGCTAAAATCTAAAAGCTTCAAGTAGCACATAATGATGCATATCAAATTTTCCAACTACCAAGATGGACCAGTGCAAGTTTTATGTTTGTATCAAACAATGTCCCTACATTTCATGCTTTACTGAGACATTTGATGTATGCATGTATGTGTTGCTTAGCTGATTCAGAAAATGAAATTTTAAGGGAGCTCACTCAGCCCACATTAAGTGACACAAGGTATTTTTCTTGCTTTTGGAAACATTGGAAAAAATGCATTTTTATGCCTTAATGAAAATGAATGTGTAAACTGTTGTCAAATGATCTTTTTATTTCTTGCTGGACATGTATTTTACTCATTTTTGGTCATTTATATTACTCTTGTGCTGATATGGACCAATGGGTCTGAAACAAAGTATAATCTATACCAGGGGTTCCCAAAGTGTGGGTCGGGACCCCCTGGGGGGTCGTGAGACACAAATGGGGGGTCATGACATGTCTTCCAGAATGTTTTTTTTTTCCAAGTTATTTAAAAATATTATTTTTTTTATTTATATTGTTTTCTTATGTTTATCTTCCTTTTTGTTTTTACTGTATTATTATTATTATTATTTATATATTTTTCTGTATTTTTTGTATTCATTTATTTTTTCTTCTCTTTGCTGGTTTTGTATTGATTTGTTAACTTTTGGTGGACAAAGAAATACTGAAAAAAATGCAACAAAAAAAAAAAAGTAGAATGACAAAAGTTATCTAAAAGATAGTACATTTTACTCATTTATAGTAAAAAATAATATCGACAAAAATAGTAGCTAAACTGGAAATAAAACCTTGAAAATAGAAAATGTAATGAGTTTGACTCCTAAGTTTAGGGTTAGTGACCAGGTAATTATCAAAAGCATCAGTAGCAGTAGGTTAATTTATTCAATTGCACAGGAAACACAGCCACATGCTCATATAGGTAGGCTAACTTTCTGCAGACCAGCTAAATTAAGCCACATTAAATCACTTTGAGGGACAGTGGGAGTCTATGGCGCCTGTATTTGGGGGATGTTTGGGAACCCCTTGTCTATACTTTGTGTCATGCACACCCAGCTCAAAAGGTGGCAGCAGAGATTCTCCAAGCCTGTGATCACACAAACGAGCCAACATTATCAGGGGAGGGGGGCTGCAGCCTGGTGTGTAAACAAAGATAAAGCCAGCTAGAATAGCGAGGACTACTATCACAGAACAAGTAAGTGAAGGAAATGAGCAAAGGAGGCATTTAACTAGAAAACAGGCAGGCTCATCTGTTGGGTAATTCATGTTCAGTTGATGCTAAGCTGGAAGGCGTGCAGCTTCAACGAGGTTGTTTGTTTGTTTGTTTGTTTGTTTGTTTGCACATCAGTCACTGTTTCTTTGTGCTTTTACTCAACTCTCTGTTTGAGTTTTTGGGGGTAAGAGTTAGTAGTGGCTTTATTTTGGATGAATTCCTACATGTCCAGGTTGTTTGAGCTTCAGTTCACCAAGCCTGCTAAGAAAAGATGCTAACGTTAGCATAACCACCTGACCAGAAAGGGCTCAACCCACCTGAACCTAAATCTCATAATAATGCATGACGACTGTCTGGCTGATGTGTGACTAAAGCTGATAAATATCGGCTTCATTGAGGCAGGCTAGTAAAGAAGAGCAGCAAGGTTATAAGGTCACTTCAGAGGACAAGTGCACGAAAGTGTTGGTAGCAGAGTTAGCTGTCTGAAAGAGAGAAGGTACTTACAAATGTTGACTTTAGTCTGCTTCAAACCAGGACACCGACCCCTCTAAGGTGAAGTAACTTACACTTCTTTGTCTTTCTTACAGAGATGCAGTCTGTGATCAAACAAAACCTCCATTCGGAGACTGAAGGAGACATCAACAAGCTCATCAACCTGAAGCTCAATGCATCCTACACCTACCTTTCTCTGGTATGACATGTTAAACTTTGACTTGATTCTGCAGAGTCAAGGTTAAACATTGAAAAATTAAACCACAGCTAATGATAGAATCCTTCTTTCTTATAGTTGCACTTAAATTCTTATACTGTGTCTCTTTGTCTTTTCCAGGGGATGTATTTTGACAGGGATGATGTGGCCCTTCCAAATTTCTCCAGCTTTTTCTTGGAGCGCTCGGTGAAAGAGAGGGAACAAGCTGAGAAGCTGCTGGAATATCAAAACATGAGAGGAGGAAGAATTCTGCTTCAGAATATCGCTGTTAGTACACAATGTTCTATTTCACAGGCTGGCTTACAAAGCTGTACGAGTGTTAAACTTTGTATTATTATGTATTTTTATTTAGTAAGCATTAAATCTGGTTTGTTAGTTTAATTTATATTCATGAAAACGCATTGTTTCAGTCTACTTTTCATAAGTTTTAGTGTTATTTATACATGTTTTGTAATATTGGATACGTGTCAGGGGTGAGACCCAAAAGGACATTTAAAGAGTGTTGTGTAACAACCTAAAACATAACATTAAGAACACATCAGTCAGTGTGCTTGTGTCATATATGTATACAATACATTGACAAAGATAGAAACATTTTCTCTATAATTTTGTTTTACTTTAGTCAGTTTTGTAAGTGGACAATAGTTTTGGTTTGTTATTGTTTTAATTTTTAATCCGGTTAACAAACATTATTTCTGATAATCTACTTTTCGTTATTTCTCAAGTTTTTGTTACCCATAATAACCTTGGTTTGGTTACCTATTTAAGCTTTTTTCAATCAAGCTTGGTACATATCTAGTTATAATTATTTCTTTCTTTCTGCTCCAGAAACCAAGTAGGGAGGATTGGAGAGGTGGTCTGGATGCTATGACTTTTTCCCTGGACTACCAGAAGTCCTTGAATACATGTGTCCTCGATGTGCACCGCAAAGCTGGCAGCCACACCGACCCTCATGTGAGTCTGGCACTGTTTGATAGTCAAACTGCCAAGTTTAACTCTCTTTTCTAACTGATAGTGATTGTGAAAGTCACAGGACGCTGTTGCATGGTGTTGTAGTTGTGTGAAAAGAAAAAAAAAAAGTGGTATGTACTGAGCATAATCAAAGTCTGGAATACTTTATGGTTACTTTAATGGAAGCCCTAAGCGAACATTCAAACAATTAATTAAATGTATTTTATTGTGATAATTAGTACATTCATTTGTTTTCTTGCGATCTCAACTTAGTGCTGAAACACTGGTATTCCCAGAGTTTCAAAAGAACAAAACAAAACATAATTTAGCTTAAATTACCTCCTTAGTGTGGGCTGTGACATCATGGCATGTGACAGGCTGGTCCATCAAAGCAAACAGCCTTTTTTTTTGTTATGGATTGCCAAAAAAAACTCCCTTATCATGAGAAACCAAGCTTTGTTATCTCTAGGTAATGAGATAAATTAGCATTGTCATCCAGTTATGACAAAAATAAGTTGGGATCTTGAGAAAAAAAACTGAAATGATATTGATGTTATGCGAAAACCAGCATTGTTGTCTAGAAATAAGGAGATAAAGAAGTCAAAATCTTGACAAAATGTATGGAAATGACTTGTATTCACACTAAACCTCAGTGAATAAAACGTTTCTATGTCCAGTTAGGACTTCTGCTTTATATAGTCTGTGCCAAGTGTGTTAGTATAAACATAAACACTCTTTCATGGGTTTTTTCTTTTTACATCCTTCTATTTTTTGTCTTCCTATTTCTGTAGCTCTGTGACTTCCTGGAACAGCACTTCCTCATCGACAGCCATGAGACCATCAAAAAGCTGGGTGACTACATTGGCAGTCTCACCCGTCTCACCTCATCTGAGACTCAGGGTCCCATGGGAGAATACCTGTTTGATAAACACACTCTGTAAAAAGGTCACAGCAGCGCAGTGACATAAGCTCCACATTTCAAAAGCTAGATAGAAACAAGAGGGGAAGGTCCCTCTTTTTTACTCCGTTAAGAAAAAAGTTTACCACAAACTTCCTTCTTGTAGCTGTGGCACAAGAGAAGTTCTCAGCAAAGTAACAAGAAATACCTCAATTTATCTTACAAACCATACTAGAAAAATTTTCTCACTGATATGGTACTTAAAACTACCATTTTCATAAGCTGTTTCAATGGGTCAGTTCATTTGGAATCATCTGTATCACTTGTCATACATTCCAGTCTGTCAGGTATTGATATGTAAAAACATCTTTTTAAAATCAATGCAATTTTGAATCAAACAAAATAATTTAAATAAAGGGATTGTCATTTAAAGACTAAATAAATCAAATTATGCAAACCTTGATTTTTTGATTGTTTCTTTACAACCAGTTTGATGGCCTCTGATCATCTGATCTTTTGTAATCACTGTGTTTTTCCTCATGTCTAAACATATAGAACTTGTAATGATAACACAAGGACTTTGCCTACTCACTGCCGGGTGGGAGCTTATTGTTAAACATTAGCCTGCCAGACACTTGTGGTTAAAAATGTCCAATAAATTACATGTTCCAGCACTGAGAAGATTCAGCTATAGAGTACAGTGTGTCATGTGAACGAACTAGTTTTATTGTCCTGTTTTGTTTGCATCTAGAGCAGCATGCTAAATTGATATAATAAAATAATTGAGTTAATAAAAGTCTAATCTATTCAGTCCTAAAATGATTTAGCAGATCAAATAAGTTCTGATTATTAAAATAAACCCTGCTGCGACTGATGAAATATACAACAGTGCTCACGGAATATAAGCAGATTGCAATAGCTTAAGTATTTTGTGTGTATTCAGGATAAATCCAGAGTGCTTCAACAGTAAAAATCTTCCATCAATTACAACAGCCCCTCAATAAAAGCTCATGTAATCAGATATTTGTCACGGTGAGTTGTTTTTTCAGCTCTTTATTAATTGAACTATTAGAGGAAACTGTTTCATGTTGGATTGGTGCCCCTGTGATCTGCAGTTGAAGCGATGCAAACACGTGGCAGCATGCCTGCAGATTACGCTTCACAGTGCTCTAAATACGGATATGTGTGTGTTTTGTACAGTAAAACGGTAAGCCAAGCGATGGGCGGGATGGAATATCCTCTCTCAGTGAAAGTTGTGTGTAGATTGACTGTGAGGACAGCTATGCAGAGAGGATTAGTGAAGGGCTGGATGCACACAATCTCTTCAGTCTAGTGGATGAACAAACACCTCTCCTGAGTGTTAGGAACAATTTTCCTATTCAATGAGGGGGAGCCTTACATCTTCCTCATCTCCTGAGTGAAATACTTTTTTACTGAAAGGAAATGTATGAGAAGTTAATAGTTGCTCTTTAAGCATCTCTCTGAAAAGACATAAAGCAACAGATGTGTTGTCAGTATTCTAATATTGGGAGGAGGGCTAGAGGGGGATTAAATCACAACGCTGCTCTAGTGATTTGCCAGCGCTTGAGCTTTGATGGAAAGGGTTGAAAAGAGCATGTCAGTCAGAGTCAACAACATACAAAAGGATGTGAAGGGTGTGAGGACAAAAGAGAAGCAATAAGAAAAAGATTTTAAACGACACTGCTTCAGAAGTTCTTGGGTGTAAAGGATAGTAAAGGAACATATCAGGTAAGAAAAACGAAGTCTTAAACTTTTCAGGTTTTGGTTGATTGAATAAGCATTACATTTGATAGGGGAAAAAAAGAAAATGTAATGACTCAAACATTGTTTTTGACATAGCCACTTATAGCTCCTGTCGATCTCTCTACTGTTTTTGTGTGATGATTGAGAAAAAAACATAACCCCCTTTGAAACAGCTGATAAGACTCACCTATGAATCTATATAGAACTGCTGATGTTTTTATTAAATCTAATTCAGCCAATGTAATGATTCTTCCTGAGTAATTTTTGTTCTTTTACTTGAATAAAATGTGAAGACTGCAGATCACTGGATATGTTATGCTTTGAAAACACACTTAAATGATGGCCGTGGACAACATGCATTCTCATAAAGTAATTTCTGCACTCATAAAACTCTGTAATGATAACTGTGGGACTTTGCTTATTCACTCTCAGGTGGAAGCTTAGTGTTTAACACTAGGCTACCAGACACTTTGTGGTTGAGAATATCCAGTAAATGACATGTTTCCGTACAGATAAGATCCTACTGTAGAGTACAGTATGTCAAATGAGTGCATCATAGTCGGAGGATGTCCTGCTCTACCTTGTACTTTGTCTCTGTGGTGCCTAGTGCAATACAGTGCTGATATACAGTATAAATTACTGTTGTATAAAACATATTTGATTCATCCTGGTTTTGCTGTTTAACTTGCACTGGATCCATACAATAAATAGATGATAGGTTTTCTTTTATCTGAGCCCCTGAGTATCTTTTTAAATTATGATAAAACCAAACAGCTGTTCTTCATGAAAACTCTGTGCACAGGAAAAAATGATGAAGGAAACCATCCCTATGTATTGAAGCTATGAGGATCTGGGATTTTGGATTAATAATGTAGCACCAGAGTTTAATCCAGTTACATGCAGAGACAGTGAAGGGAGGAAAATGGGGATGGAACAAACAGGGTAGTGAACGTCTGAGTTATGGGAGGAGGAGATGACAGAGAGAATGAGAGTAACAGAGGGATTAGGGTCAGCCATGTTGAGCATCTGGCTTAGAGATGTCCTATGCTCTCCAACTGCACTGCAATGCATGGACATAGAGATTACATAGAGTACATATGAAAATGTGTTATCTCTCACTATAGGGCCAAAATAGCAAATGAACACCATCTGAATGACTGCTCAGACGCTTTTGTTTTCACAGCTGACATGAGAGTGGCCAGTGTTGGTGTCCGTGCCAGGAGGGCTGCAGAGTCACCCGAACCAGAGTCAGAGGAGGCAACAGAGCCAGTTCATCATGAGCACGCAGAACACCACACAGAACACCATGAACACTCCCACACAGAGCATCACCCTGCACACGACTACAACCACATGAAGGAGAAGTTTATGAATGAACTTGGTCACCTGCCAAGTGAGCACCGTCTCTTTGTGGTCAACAAGAATACATGAATTGGTGTATTTGTCGAATAAGTTCATATGTTGCCAATATGAACCAAATATATTTATTTTTAGTGGAAAGACAAAATCAAACAGCCTATTTATTTGACTTTATGATTGGTTGATATGACCACACATTCACCACTTCAGTCTAGCTTTATTATGTAAATCGTAAGTGTTTCTTGGAGGTTCAATATATGTTTAAATATTTGTAGAAATGATGGTCCATTTCCACACAAAGCCCTCTGCTTTCAGTGTTTCAGTTAATTAAGCATAGCAAAGATAATTTTTTCAAAGGAGTATTACTTATTTCTAACATTGTAGATAGTGAACAACTGCACAACTGCTGCAGTGCTTACAGTGAGGCACTTAATGCTGGAGAGTACTGTTGTTGTAGAGGGACACTCCTCAGCCAGGAGTGTGTTATTATCAGATTGTGGTAAAGGGTGTTGTTAAGATCCCACATGCTTGTCAGCAAACCGTCCCAAGATAAACACATTTTTAAATAATATCAGGTTCATGGAAGTGTGTGCTAAAGGACCCTCAAATTGACTGTTAGAATCACATCTATTTTGAGGACATTACATATTAACCCTCCTGTTATGTTCATTTCTCTGGAACAGCAATAATGTTCCTGGGTCAATTTGACACAGGGCATATTCAATTATCCAAGTGTCAGACCCCCCCCCAAAAAAACGATACACATTATTATTAATCAAATTTTTAACTCCGTTACTAACCAATTAAATCAAGGTTTAGTCCATTGGTGTTCTTTAATTCTTACAGATCATGGTTCACTGATGATAACTCACTCGTTTTTCGTTCAAATTAATGTTAAAACTTTTTTAATATACATTGTAAAGCCCTAAATATAAATACAATGGTTTTACATGACATTGATTTTATTTTACTTTTTATTTTTTATGAAGTGATGTTGATAAATTAACATGAGACACCTCTTCTGTCACATGCTGCCCAGATTTTTATGCTGCATTTAGCTGGTTTGGAAGGCATATATTGCCTATAATAGACTTTAAAAAGGATCAATTTGACCCGCAACATAACAGGAGGGTTAACTAAGCTAGTTTACATCAAACCCTCTTACAACTTTGGTGAAGCTCATTGTTGTGTTGTAAGAGCAAACTAAGTGTTGAAAGTGGTCTTTTCTTTTATTTCTATTTTAATGTGAGAGTATTAAACATTCATAAAACATCTTTGCAACTCTCAGAAAATGTTTGTAAGAATCAAACATACTTTTTGCTTATTTTGTTTTTGATGTGTAAGAGGCCAGATTCTTTCCTCAGTATGTCAATGTACAGGACACCAGAGGATAGGATACAAACTATCAAACGTTATGTACTATCTGACTCTGTAATTCTGCATACAGTGGAGACATATGTGTGTGAATTCAACTATTTTTTATGTTGCAGTTCCTATGTGGGCAGTGGCTGCCATTGTTGTGGTAGTCCTGGTTTTGGTGGCATGCTTCATCTTCTGTGTTTTCAAAAAATGCTTTGGAAAAAAGAAAAAGCCCAAAAAAGTGAGAGAGAGGAAGACAGGTCGCCGCAAAAAGGAAAAGGAAGGTGATGGAGAGGCAGGAGAGAAGGTCTGTGGTCTTCGATTATCTAGTCTTGTGTAATCTTACCTGATGTAAATGTTGATCTTCATGCAGCATTTCCAATGCATTGGGGCTTTTGTTTTGTAGGAGGGTGAAGTGAAGAAGCAGGGGGAGGAAGAGGAGAAAGAGCAGGAAAAGCTGGGTAAGCTGGAATTCTCATTGGACTACAACTTCACCGACGCCCAGGTATGTCCTACGTGGAAACAATATCCATGTTAGAATATTCATATGGGATGTACACACTTATTTTAGGACCGCATATGTGATTCTTGTTCTCCCACTTCTAAAGCTTATAGTGGGCATCCTTCAGGCTCAGGACCTTGCCGCTATGGACATGGGGGGGACTTCTGACCCCTATGTCAAAGTGTTTTTGTTACCAGACAAAAAGAAAAAGTACGAGACCAAAGTTCAACGCAAGAATTTATGCCCTGTTTTCAACGAGACTTTCATCTTTAAGGTACCAAATGACTAGCATTAAGTGTTGTTGTCTCGTTGATGTCTGTCTGTTCTTTCTTTTGTCTCTATGTCTCCGTCGCTGCATGTGTTGCTCTTGATGACGTTTTACTTTTTACCCTCAAGAGGCAGGAGTTTGGCCTATGTGTCTACCTCCCCTCGTCTGTTGTCTGTCCTCTTGAATGGCGTCTGTCCAGGTATCCATCCCCCTAAAAAAAAACAGTGCAGTATGTTTACAATTGTCTCCTGTCACTATATGTTCTGTTTTTGTCTGGATCTGGAAATTGTGATATCTTCAAACTAACTCTAAACGTGCATACAAAAAATGATGTGTGTGGTACCTTCTCTTTTTAGATTCCATATGCGGAGTTAGGAGGAAAGACTTTGGTGCTGCAAGTCTTTGACTTTGATCGTTTCTCCAAACATGATCAAATTGGTGAGATAAAGATCCCCATGAACAGTGTTGATTTGGGGCAGCCAATGCAACAATGGAGGGACTTGGAGAGTGGAGAGAAGGAGGAGGTATGATTCCCTTATTCAACCTTGTTTCTAATGTAAATGTAGACATAAATAAGTGCACTGAATACATTAAAAAAGGATATTTGTCCTATTTATATTTCCTCAATAATAAACTATACAATACACCTTGCTTCCAAAGAATGGATTTGTAGTTTTATAAACAATGTCTTTAGTTTTATTTGGGGGCGCATGATGGTAATTTGTAATATTTTTCTTTCAGCAAGAAAAACTGGGTGACATTTGCATTTCTTTACGGTATGTACCCACTGCTGGAAAACTGACAGTGAACATTATGGAGGCAAAGAATTTGAAGAAAATGGACGTTGGAGGCTTATCTGGTATTTATGCTTCATGCAACTTATCATTTTTCACTCAAATATTTATCATGGTTGCTGTTAGAATCTGAAAATCCAACACATTAAAGCCTCAGAAAACAAAACTGTATGACCCTTTTATCCAAAAGATCCATATGTGAAGATTGTTCTGCAACAAAATGGGAAACGCATAAAGAAGAAAAAGACAACAGTAAAGAAGAACACTCTCAATCCTTACTTCAATGAGAGTTTCAGCTTCGATGTCCCCTTTGAGCAGATTCAGGTAGGCTGGGATTTTATAACTTAACCTATTTGAAATGTTATAAATATTACATGTTGATGAGGGAATCATTTGAAAACATTTCTTTCTCCATGAATCAGAAAGTGCAGGTCGTCCTCACAGTGTTTGACTATGACAAACTTGGAAGCAATGACCCCATTGGTAAAACCTTCATGGGTTATGGAGCTACAGGAGTGGGGCTACGACACTGGTCGGATATGCTTGCCAATCCCAGACGTCCAGTAGCCCAGTGGCACACTCTCCTGCCCGAGGAAGAGGTCGATGCCGCAGTCAAAGCAAAACCACGCTAGAGTCATACTGCTAACATGTAGTTTATCCTGATGTTTTCTCAATTTTGCATATCTATATTTTGTTGTGTTGTTTAGCAACTTTAATGTGTTTGTATGCATGCATGTGTGTGTGTGTGTGTGTGTGTGTGTGTGTGTGTGTGTGTGTGTGTGTGTGCGATGTACAGATATATTTTCATATTCATCTTGGGTTTCATTTATTCATCTTGTACTGTAAACCTTTATGAACCCGTACTTGTGCAAAATGTAAATGTGCATCTCTTGTGTATTCTTATGCACTGGCCTGGTGTAATGTGTCAAGGAAAGATTTCAGAATCACTCTTTGTTTCAAAATATATGTTAGCATTGGAGTTGTAAAGCAGTTACATCTCACAGTTCATAAACTATGCCTTTGTCTGTTGTGCTGTGGTCTGGATCATGAAAAAAATCAAAATAAACACAGACTGGACAATTTCACATCAATGTTTCTTTTACTCTCTTTTTCTTAATCAAAATAAATTAACTCATAATATAAAGATTGCTTCCTTAATAATTAAGTGAGGGAATAAACCACATAAAAGTGTGAGGAGTTGTAGAAATGACCCGAGAGAACTTATTAATGAACAAGGGAAGTTAAGATTAAAGATGGTGAGTGTTCGGACCACAAGGAAAAGCTTTTGTATTTCAATCTGTGGAGTAAAACTGTGGAACAGTCTCAATATGGAGCTACAGTAATGTCAGAATATAATCCAGTTTAAGATGAAGTATAAAGAAATGATTTTCATGAGGTACAAGGAGGAAGACAAGTGTTGAGAATCATGAGGGGTTTACTTTTGATTGTAAGTGTAAGTATGAAGATAGGAGATGAAGAGTTGTTTTGTGGGAATGCATTTGTATAATACCAGAAAATAGTGAATTAAGGGGTAAGAATTAGATAAGTTTTAACATCTTCCTACTCCTTTTCATACATGGGGGGAGGTAGTGGAGAGGGTGGACTCATACAAGTACCTTGGGGTCTAAATAAACAATAAACTGGACTAGTCCACCAACACTGAAGCCATCTACAGGAAAGGATAGAGCAGACTGTTCTTCCTGAGGAGACTCGGGTCCTTCAGTGTCTGCAGCAGGCTTCTGAAGACATTCTACCAGTCTGTGGTGGCCAGTGCTCTCTTCTTTGCTGTGGCGTGCTGGGGGGGGGGGCATCAAGAAGGGTGAGGCCAGCAAGCTCAACAAGCTGGTAAAGAAGGCCCGCTCTGTGGTTGGCCTAGAACTGGACAGTCTGGAGTCAGTGGCTGAGAGGAGGTTGACAGACAAACTGCAAGCCATCCTGGACAACCCCTCTCACACTCTCCATGTTGAGCTGTGGCTGATGGGGAGCCTGTTCAGTCAACGCTTCACCCCACCATAGTACAAGACTGAACGCTTCAGGCACTCCTTTGTGCCCACCGCTATCAGACTGTTAAACAGCAGCGGAGACCACAGACTGCACCACGCTGACCACTGACCCCTCTATCTTTATTTATCTATTTTTATTTTTACTTATTTTATTTTATCTAACTTATTGAAACTTCTTCTTGATTGTACTTATGTCTGGGTTGCTGTAACAACTGAATTTACCCAGGGGATCAATAAAGTGATATCTTATCTTGTCTTATCGTAAAGTAAATGTTTCAGTGCTTGCTAATGGAACTGATTGATTTGGGGGTTTTTGTATAACTATTTCTTATTTTTCACTTGTTTGTTTGTATAAATATTCCTCTTTTTCACTTGTATGTTAGTATAACTATTTCATCTTTTTTCACTTTTATGTTAGCATAACTATTTCTTCTTTTTTCACTTGTATGTTAGTATAACTATTTCTTCTTTTTTCACTTGTATGTTAGTATAACTATTTCTTCTTTTTTCACTTGTATGTTAGTACAACTATTTCAACTTTTTTCACTTGTATGTTAGTATAACTATTTCATCTTTTTTCACTTGTATGTTTGTATAACTATTTCTTCTTTGTTACTTTCTTTCTATATTACTTTTACATGTTCGAAATAAAAAAATCTAAAAAAAAACAAAACACTGCTCATATTGCACAGTTCAGTGTATCACCAGTAGATGGCGCCAGTTTTTTTCCATAAGGTACCTGTTACCTAGCAACAGAACTCAAACCTTGAGTCCTTCTGGCAGCAAACTTTACATTGCAGACACAAAATATTACATGAGGTGAGTTTTTCCTTCGTTTTTGATTTACGTAATGGTATGTAGTTACAGCTTACAACATGTTTATAACCACATTGATGTCAAGGACAGGTTTTTGCCCTTGTGTAATAGCTTCGTTTGATAATATATTTACCTATAAGTTAACGTGCGTGCTAAGCTGAGTTTGTTATTTTACGTCAATACCGTGCAAACTGTCTGTCGAGACATTGAAGCTCACAAGACTGCTTACATCTTACTGATCGAGTCCCCGGGCCTCTCTATGTTTCTGTGGGTCACTTACAGGATGAGCGCTGGACGAGCGTCCGAGGGCGCAGGCTGCATCAGCTGGTGGGGCTTCAGTCCTGCGCGCGACCTGCAGAAAACTGGTGAGAACTTTCTAGTGCATGAGATGGCTGATTACCCCTAACAATATCTCATAGAATGCAGGATTATTTGACTTACTTATGATATATTTGAAATATTTTTGTGCATCCTATATCACAGGAGAAGTGTGGGCTGGATGCCCTCTGAAATATGGAACAGTTAAGATTTAGATATCATTTGAAAATATGAATCAAGGATACGAAATGTACTAATCTGACCATACATTCAATGTCAATTTTAAAGCACAGCACGGTTCTGCATGGTGTTTCAAGAATGCTCTATTTAGTAGTATCCATTCTGTTTCTGTGTCTAGGTCCTGTGAGACTTGAAGGAGAGTCCAATGTTTTACTTGTTGGAAGCAGCGACCCTCGACATATTTTGAAAACCATTGCTGGTTTGCAGGACAAGGAAAGCCTTCATGTGGGTCTCTTAAATGTGTGGTGGACAAACTTGTGTAGTCCACAGCAAAAGCTACAAATGCCTTTTTTCTACTGTACCATAGGTGTGGCTGATAGAAAACAGCATGGAGGTGGCGGCCAGACAGCTACTGCTCCTTTATCTGGCCCTGATTTCCCCAGAAAGCATGAGACATAATGGTGACTTGGATATTGTTTATTTACTGCATCATTACTGGGTAAACATATAAGGAAAGCTAAATGTATCTTCGATATTTATGTAATTTTTCCATGTTTTTAATGCCTACAGAGAAGACAGAGATTTTTCTGGAACTGTTTGGGAATATTGAGATCCGTAGTCAGACAAGAGAGACTCTAAAGCATGTTGCATCACAGCTCTCTCTTTATGTCACTGAGACATTGGAGAAAGCAGCACACCCATGTCTGAACACAACTCTTCTTAAGGTACAATTTTAATCAACAAGTATATTCTCGATAGCTTTGAGCATTTCATCAGACAACAAGGTCTACTGTTAAAATGGATAAAATTAAACTGGATAAAATACATACAGCACAGGACAAGGGTCGAGGTTGAAACAGTGAACAGTTTGGAGTGAATGAGTGATGCTTGACTGCATCCCTGTTTGTTGATTGTAGTCATTAACTAAAACGCTCATCTGATATCAATATTATGTTAATGACACTGCATCTGTAGAGAAAAAATTCTGTTTAGTTGTTGTACAAATTCAGCGAAAGTGGATTTATGTCGTACTCTTTAAATATTTCTACAGTTTAAAGAGAGAGATGAGCTTGCCAGAATATTGAAGTCATGGACCCAGCCTCAGTCTTCTACTCCCATCTTGATATCTAAAGCCTGGGATTATCGAGTCAGGCAGCACCTTGGGACACGCTACGACTCCAAGAAAGGCTGCTTCGACTGGGACCTTTCAATGAAACTGCATGAGAAAAGGGTATTGGAATATTTAATGTTATTCTCGTTTGGGAATTGAAATGTGCCAAATTTTAAATAGATGGATATGAATTTAAATACTGTTATCGTTTCTTACTGACTCTATCTGCAGTGTGGCGTCATCAACAAACAACAATACATGCAATGGAGGGAGCGAGGTTTAGCATTTGAAATGAGGGAAGGCGTCTACCAAATAACCAACCCTAGTTTGGTGTCCTCAAGAGTGTTCAAGAAGGTATATACCGGTTTTGCATCCACATGGCTGCAATGTTATAGCATGTAGGAATTTAACTGTGTGTGTGTGTGTGTGTGTGTGTGTGTGTGCGTGCGTGCGTGTGCGTTCGTCTGTCTTTCTGTCTGTCTGTCTGTCTATGTGTGTGTGTGTGTGTGTGTGTGTGTGTGTGTGTGTGTGTGTGTGTGTGTGTGTGTGTGTGTGTGTCCGTGTGTACGTGTGAGTGCGTGTGTCTGTATGTCTGTCTTGTCTGTCTGTCTATGTTTGTGTGTCTTTGTTGGTGTGTCTGTCTGTCCATGTGTGTGTGTGTGTGTGTGTGTGTGTGTGTCTGTCTGTCTATGACTATGTGTGTGTTTGTGTGCATGTGTGCATGCATGCGTGCGTGCGTGCATGCATGCATGCATGCGTGCATGCATCTGTCTGTCTGTGTGTGTGTGTGTGTGTGTGTGTGTGTGTGTGTGTGTGTGTGTGTGTGTTTGTGTGCGTGTTTGTGCGTGTGTGTGTGTGTGTGTGTGTGTGTGTGTGTGTGTGTGTGTGTGTGTGTGTGTGTGTGTGTGTGTGTGCGTGTGTGTGTGTGTTCTGGCAGAAAGGGGACAAAGCAGCTGTCAGCGGTTATTGGGGAGACATTGTTTCTGGTCCTTACCTCTCCTTTGGCATTGAAACTGATGACAAAGACCTGCTGAAGACACAGAATGGGCAACACACTAAGGTACATTTACAGCAGTTAAGGCATGGATGCATCTTGAATTAAGTACATATTATTATCATGTCTCCTTTATCATATAGCAGCAGTAAGATGTGCTCAAACTAAGAAACGTATCTGGTTTTCTCCACCATTCTCACACCTCCAGACAGCTCAGGATATCTCCTTTGCAAATGTTAATGCATTGTTCCAGTCACTGTCCAGCAGACGGGGCTGCCCCACTTCTTCTCATTCTGATGCAGAGGCAGAGGAGCCGCACACACTGAACAGCAGAAAATCTGTCACCATTAATGGTAAATGGTTATTAACTTTAGCAGGCCTGTGGGTTCAGATGATTGAACCAGAATAGCAGCTTATGTAATGGCAAAGTCATTAGACTCTCAGTGTAAAAGGTTCAGACTGAGGTGAAAGACTGAGTCTGATTATGTTGCATCATTTGCTTTTTAGTGTGTTATTAATACTCTGATATTATCCTAGACTTAATGCATCTGAATGGGATCTCTGTTACTTTCCTGCCAATGGACTCACTTCAAAAACTGCCCCAAAAAAAAAAGTATTCCCACCTCTTCAACACCTTCTACTTCTCTACCAGGTGAGTGTTTTTTCAGATAGTCTTACCAAATTAACAGTCAGTTTTTTCTTACATTTAAATATAGTAACTTGACCAGTCACATTTGCTGCACACTGAAGTGATCATGTTCCATCTCTGTGTTTTTGTCTCTCTCTATAAAAACCCCGTAAAGCTGTGTGCACCAGTTGGTCCCAACACTGAGACAGATTGCAGCACCAGACGCTGTGCTGGTCGTGGAGTTGGCCAAGTGAGGGTTTTTATAGTAACAGAGCTTGTTGTTACCATGGTGACAGTACAGTCACCAAGAGTGACAGTGACTAAGCTGTGTAGTACATTTCCTGTAGTCTGTAATAGCTGTAGTTGCAGTATGTAATTTCAGGTTGCATTTGTGCGTTGTTGTGTATCTCAGGTACATTCTGGACCTTGATAAAGAGCAGGAGGCGGGCTTTGCAGAGACAGTAGCCAGCATCGCTCTCAAGGCCGAATTTGATCCTTGGCAGGAGGGAAAGAGTGAAGACGTCCATGCTGTTTTTGTACCACAGAGGAAGTGACAGAGGCTATTTCTCAGTCTTCAGTTTTACTTCACAGGGAAGTGTTAAAGCCAATGAGTGGAACCTGCCTGATGCTTCAGTCAGGAGATTTTATTTGTAGTATCTGTGATTTTTCTGTTTGAACGTTTTAGAATATTCAATTTCCAAATTAAATGAAAAAGATAAAAAAAATGTCAAGCTTGTGTACTCATGCCTTTTATTAATTAAAAATGTAGCAGGTTGTTTTTCAATAAATGCCACACATCTATCATCTGTTTTAACACGTGTTGATTACTGAAAAAAAACTGCAACCTTGCTCTGAACTAGTGACCCTTCTTCTTTTTTCTTGTGCATTTTTTGTGAGTTCACTTCCAGCGGCCTCCAACCATCCCTTTACCGTGGACCTTTTTGCTGCAGTGAAACAAAAACACAAAAAAAAGAAAAAGAGAATGAAGATCACTGAGTACGACTTGTGGAGGCTTATTTGTGTTTTATATGTGAAGTGACCTACAAAGTAAGAGCTTTTATGTGTGATATTTCCTGCTTCTTTCATGTCATCCATTCGTGTTGGATGCAAAGCAGCTCTCTAAATCTCTATTTTTCTCTTGTTTGCGTAGGAAATGTGTCAGGGTAGATTTAGATGAGCAGATTCACTCACAATTTCTGAGCGTGTTGGATTCTGTTCAGTAGGACATTGATCTGAAAGATAAGCATGTTCTGACGTCACCAATTAGCCCTTCTTAAAACACCTCATCTTCTGTATTTTCTGAGCTGAATGACTCACCTCATACTTCTGCCTCCTCATTTTCTCGGTTAGCTCGAATTTCTCTGACTCAAGCAGGTAGATCGATTCCCACATCTCCTTGGCTCTCTCTCTAAAACACAAAAGCAGTAAAAACTCAACTTGACAGAAGCATACACCTTCAAAAGAGCTTGCTAACAATGTCTATTAGCAGCAGCTAGTTCTTTAAGTTGTTCCAAACTGACTTCAAGCCGTCCTCTCGCAGGTTCTCAATAGCCAGCGGCTTGCGTCTCTCTGCCAAAGTCTTCTTCTTGATTTCCCTCGCGGTTTGCTTTTTGCCTCGCCGCTGCTCAACCTGCAAGAAAAACCAACACAACTCACTTTCCAGGAAGACATGAACTATTACTATTGTATGGAACTTTCTTATAGATGGCACAATGATATATTCACTCTCCTTTTTAGCTTTGTATGCAGACAAATAAAAATTGTACGAATGTAATTATCTGACCTTTGCCAGGAACCCTCCAAAGTGAGCCCCCATGTTGGAGAGCACTTTCTTCTTCTTGGCCTCATCTTCGGCCCTCTTCTTGGCCTCCTCGTCTTCTTTCCTCTGTCTCTCCTCCTGCAGAAGTCCATTTAAGCTGATTACTGCACTGTATCACGTATAGGGTCATAATATCAGGATCTGACTGCATGTAGGATTCAACAACATATATGTACTGCAATGCTGAATTTTAATTACAGCAATACGTGTCTGTCTGTCCCGCTCTTTTTCAGCCCTCACACGCTGCTGCTCGGCGCGTTCTGCCCGGCGGTTCTCCTAAAACGGAAAGAGATGCCAGCTGGCTTGTAATTTGCTGTTTCAGTTGATGTATCTTTCTTTTAGGCAAATACTTAGACAAACAACAGGAAAAGTGAAAAAAGAAGGATTACAATCCTATCTTTGAGTCCAATCAGCTCATCTTCCTCTTTCTTCCTCTGCTCAAAGTGCACATCAATCAGAGTCTGCAGCTCCAGAAGATCTTTCTCCATCCTTTTTCTGTGAATATCCTAACAAGCAGATGCAGATACACAGGCTAACATTAGTTAATGCTTAATTTGCTCTGCAGTCATGTATTAATTCAATTCATAATGATCTGAAAGAACATACATCAAAATCCACCCTCTCCCCCTCCGGGATTTTAGGGGCAGCCAGTTGTGTGACCAGTGGCCTTTAAAAAAACATGAAGACATGCAAATATACGTTTTGTTTTTTTCTTTCACTTTGAGGAGTGAGTCTATTTTTTATTTATTTGCAGTGCATCTAGTACTTCAATCTGACCAGAAAAAGTATATTGAGTATGCAGTCTTACTTGTACTTTGGGCGTTCTCCTTCAGCATGGCAGCCAGAGCAGCAACAAAAAAGTGAATCAGTTTATTTTTATAAATAGAAGCAAAAAAAAAACAACAACTTTGAAATCAAAATGTACAAAGTGTGACATTAAAGAAAACCCACAGTTCATTACTGCAGCTCAAATAATGTTCTGTTTTGTGTCCTACAGAAGATATTCAGTAGTTTTTCTGTGACTTGCCTGAGAGAAACCAGAGGTGTAAAGTTCTAGGTTCATTTTGAATTTATAGCTCCTGCGTCTAATGGAGGGCTTGAAAAACATAGCTGGATGTTCTCAGTATATTCAAAACAACGGTTCAATAGCCCATTCTCACAGGTTGGTATTTCAGCATTGACTGTGTTATTTCAAAGAAAAGGTTGTTCAACCCAGTTAATCGGCCCAAACTTACCTCCTTCTCCCTGCTCCTCATCCTCTTCTGGAGAAACAAAGAGTGACAGAGATCGAGGTCAGAGCAAAGACGTAACTGCTGATTTAGCCAATAAGTTAATGAATATGCTCACCCTCTTGATGACCTCTAAATAAGAACAGAAGTACAATATGTCAGACATGAAGACATGAAAACAGAGGCCTATGAATTGTGAATGTGAAATAAAGATCAAATGAACCATTAGTAATGGATTGACTCACCCATGGTCCTCTAAATCAGACATGGTCACACTGCAGAGAAAATCATAATTAGAAAAGTGATAACTGAAAAGAAAAACATTCTGGAAGACATCTCACGAGTCACGAACCCCCGTTTGTGTCTTCCGACCCCTCAGGGGGTCCCGACCCACACTTTGGGAACCCCTGCTGTAGTGCATTTGAGAAAAGGCTGTATTAGTAGCATACAGCTAATCATTTGCTCAGACAACTACCCGTGTCACTGGGTTCAGACATTGAAGATAACTGTATAGAAATAGTCCCTCCTCTTGTTGATGATCTTGTTTGCTCTTTTTGAGCCTTTGAGAGAGATCAACATTGATTTCAGTCTGTGTCATAACCACCTAAAAACTCCTTACAGGAGCTTTAAATGACTCTATGTCTGAGGTTGAACAAATATCCTGTATCCTGGTGTGGTCAAATACATTTCCATCATGCCTGATCACCTAATTTTTCCGGCCGAGCACTGAAGGTTCATTGGAGGTGAGTGTTATTGTTCAAAGAGTGAGATCAAGGGGAAGGCCATTTGTTGCTAATGATCTAGGAATAGAAGAGGCCAGAGGGACTTTGAGCCTGAGTAGTGTCCCGTTACCCGGGATAAGATCGAGCTATCAGCTGGCCGATCCTTCATGTTTAATTTGATTAACCACAGAGAATGTGGGATGGAGAGATTAAGCTGGTTGTCTGGATGCTATTAACACCAGCCAAGTCATCTATTATCATTTGATCTGCTTGTGGTTTCCCTGAAAGGAGGTACCTTTAAATGTGCCTGAAGCCCTATTAGACACTATTACTTCTAGAGTTTATATAACTATGTCAGTGTGTCTTGTAGCAAAAGGTAGAGTATTATAATCTTTAACAACGCAAACTTGAAACATCTAATTAGTTTGTCTTTGGAACAAATTAATGGGTTTCAAGGCAAACACAGGCAAAAGACCAAAAACAAAACTAAAATGTGAATGCAAATAGCTGGAAACCTTCCTAAAATACCCTTCTTTGAGTCCATTAGAGTGATAGATCAAGCACTGAGGCCCACAAAGTCTCTCAGATCCCTTCATGGTTATCTTTTAGCCGAGATCTCAGAGTATGAGCTTGTGGATTTGAATAAATGCGGGCACTCAGACAAAAGGGAGATGAGGGATTGGGACACTTCTCTGTTGAGTGTTTTTGGCTGAACTGAGCAACAGAGTCACTGATGGACTGAAAAGCTTAAGACGCCGAGAATAACCTGTCAAGAGGGAGCGTTTGTGATTTCAAAACGTTTTAATGAAGAGCAGTGTGAGTTGTACTGGAATCTGTTGGAAATTCCCAAGATCGCCACAAGCCATCGATTTTCTTTCTATGCAGGTATAAACCCAAAGTATCTTAAACTCATTTTAACCTGATATGGTGTCAGTATAAAAAAAAACGGTTTTAGCCAATGCCTACCTACCTACATACCGACCGACCGACCGAACGACCGACCGACCGATCTATCTATCTATCTATCTATCTATCTATCTATCTATCTATCTATCTATCTATCTATCTATCTATCTATCTATCTATCAGAACAAATGCTGAACACCTCAGTAACAGATTTGTAGTTCTTACAGTAAGGGGAACTACAGATTTTGTGATGATATCAGTGTGATAAATTTTCACGTGTCACATTGTTTTTTAACCCCTGTTAACATAAAGATCGGATTACAGGGCTCCAGTTGAACTCAACAGTGAAGTTGCACCCCATGCAAAGAGGCTGTAGTCCTGGTCCTGATTCCGCTCCTATACCGCATGTCATTCTCTTACTCTCTTTTCCAAGTTTCCTACTCTATACACTGTCCTGTCTCTAAATAAAGGCATAGAAGCCACAAAATAAACAAAAAAATAAATAAAGTAAAGCTATGCTTTATGCTGTTTTAAAATGCAGTGGTGCAAACATCTATAGGATTTTGCTGCCAGAGATACAGATTACAGAATAGATAGCACAAGACAGAATGACCTGACTTTACAGTGAAAAAAGTTTGAGTTGTTTTTTTCAACCAACTCCAAATATCCCAGAAAGACTGAAACCACTGCTTCTAGTTTATCACACATTTAAATATCAGACTATTCAAAGTCAAACTTAAAAGTTAATGCACATACCTAAACAGCAACAGAGGATGTTCACTGATGAGGAAAACAACAGGGACTAACAACCAGAGGGGACACAGAGCTTATATGAGGTTTCCATGGCTGACCCAGAGGTAGGTGTGTGCGTCTGCGTATGCGTGTGCGTGTGTGTGCATGTGTATGTGTGTGTGTGTGTGTGTGTGTGTGTGTGTGTGGTACATGATTTGGAAAAGACAGACGCATACTATGTGGATTATTTGTGGCTTTTGGGAGCATAAGCTGAAGTCTGACCGGCACGATAATGAGCAGAGGGTTTGTTGCTGACCTCACTGTTAAAACGAGACAAAAGACAGGTGGCAGACAACAAACAGAGACAGAAGAGAAAATAATTAGGCAAAAAAAAGACATCTCCTGTCAGGACAAAGAGATCATGGCCTTGGTTTTGGTAGTGAAAAGCTAAAACCCAAAAGCAAAATACAGGAGGATTCAAACCTTGTTCTGTGGGTGGTTCCTTTTTTCAGTTTACTTGTCCATTGTTTCTGTATCATATATCACAAAGAAAATACCAACATTGAAAAACAAATAACTGACTGATCTTTTTGTTTGAATTACAGTAACATCTGAAAGTGTCACAATAGGAAAAGTGTAAAGCTCAGAGCTAACATGTTGGATGGAAAAGGTTAAATGCTAACATTAGCGGTTGTCTAGCTGTAGCTCATGTGTCATCTTAACCATTGGCCCTCTGGATTTTCTTTTTTTGTTGTATATCTAAGTCGCTGTATGGCATTATAACAACCTATGAATGTCCCAGCCTTTGCATGATGACAAAGGAAAATGGCCACCATGTGCAAAGCATGAATGGTACCCTCAGCACTGTGTCCCATTCAGTTGATGAGACAGTCCTAATAGGACTACCTGTAGCCTTTATTTTGGATACATTTTTATGTGACTCTATTGGCACAAAGTAATTAATCTTCTATAGTTTTAGAGAGATATGTTTATGTCTGAATGCCTTATGTCAGCCCTATTCAATTAGCAGCCCGCGGGCCACATGCGGCCCGAAAGCAACTCTCAAGTGGCCCGAAAGCAACTGCCGAGTGACTTGGGTCTGGCAAGAAAAACATCTTTTACTAACACTGACAAGTGCTGCCCTTTTGGATGTGGCAATACGTTAATAAACATCCAGTGTGTTTGTCATCTTATCTATTTGTTTTTCTTTTAAATGGTTAACTTTGCTCACTGTCTGCTAAAAATGTCCGGCCCAGCTCATGTCCTTAGACTGAAAATCCAGCCTGACCAAATATTTAATTGAATTGCCCTGCCTTATGTTGTCTTAGATATATGGAACTTGGCGTTATCTAATTGAATAGTATTGCAGTTTACAAGTTGCTTTATGGGAATCGTAGAAAATTACAAATTGTTTTTAGTTCATACTAGTGACTTGAGGCATATATCTCAGCCTCTTCAGGCTTAATTTGGGCCATTCATGATTAAATGTGTGTTTTTAAGTCTCCAATTTTCGTTGTGCAATACTGAAAAAAAACCTGGAGAATTTCTTTGATTTCACCTTTCAGCAGAAAATGTACAAACTGTGTTTTTACCTTCCTATTTGAATTGTTACTGTAAAATGTCTCATATTCAGATAAGGAGTCAAAAAGGATTTATGTTGTTCATGAAGAGAAGTCTTGGAGGGAAGCCCAGAAGTACTGTCGGCTGAATTTCATAGACTTGGCCACAGTGAGGAGCCAGACTGAAAATAAGGCATTACAGCAAATAGTTGAAGAATCTGTGTCATCCTTGGTGCGGATGAGTCGCTTCAGAGATGAATGGAAGTGCTCAGACCAGAGTGACAGTTCCTTTAGATACTGGTTCCACAGTCAGCCAAATCATGACGGAATGTGTGTTGTGTACAGCCCAAAAATCAAACACCTGGCTTGACAGAGCTTGTACAAGGACACACATGTTCTACTGCCACAAAGGTAAGAAGACTTTGTTACAATTTTGACTGCTTTTGTTCAGTGTCCTTTTCTTTGCTGAAACACATACTTGGTTCTGAATGACCTCTCTTCAGACTGTTTTAAAGTGATCTTTAACAGTGATTTCTCAAACACTCAAAATGCAGTCCATGTAATGTTTTATTTCTGTTTAGCCCCAGAAAAGACTGTGCGGAGGCATATTGTGAGGGTGGAATTAAAGTCAAACTTTCTCTGGACTTTCAGTGATTCAGCTGTGAGCAACGGCATTTCAAAAGCGGTATGTTATTAACAACTCTATATTTATAACCTGCTGAAAGTGATATAATTATATTGGTTTGGGATACGTCAAATCATTTTCTCCATCACCAGGTACAAAAGTAAAGTGAGCATGTGAGCAAAGGTGTATTTTGTCAATCATTTAAGTTCTTGCTTTCCAGATCCAAAATAAGACCAAGTGGCCAAGCTTCAGTGGAGGGTCCAGCCAGACTTTCCACAAAAATATAAATGGAGAAGAAAACTGATGAGGACTGTGAAAATGGGACATGAAGTGAAGCTTCCACAAATTACCTTTTTTGGCACAGTTTTGCACTAAGTGTCATGAACTTTTGAAGAAAAAGAAAATGAGCTTTATGTTGCATTTAGCATTAGAAGATGTTATTCTAATTTCCCTTTGATTTATTATTTTTTATCATTCTCTTATATTGTTTCAATGTGTATTTGTTAATGTATATTTATCTGACAACAAACACATGTAACATCATGCAACTATGTTTTTTTTTACATTTGTCTCTCATGCCTTCATTTCTCATTGGTTCTTGTGTGTGAACATATATAACACTAACTATATTGTAACATGGTCTCTATATTCTAATAAATCCCAGGCTGTAAGAAACCTCATGATAATGGGAACTAAGAGGAAAGTGTTTAAGCAAGTGAGTCAAACAGTTTTACAGGAGTTTAATGCTGAATTAGTTGTGTAATGGCCTAAGGCAGGGGTTACCAAAGTGTGGGTCGGGACCCCCTGAGGGGTCGTGAGACACAAATGGGGGGTCGTGAGATGTCTTCCAAAATGTTTTTTTTTCAAGTTATCTAAAAATATTTATTTTATTTATATTGTTTTCTTATGTTTATCTTCCTTTTTGTTTGTACTGTTAATTTTTATAATTTCTTTATTATTATTATCATTATTATTATTATTATTTCTATATTTTTCTGTATTTTTTGTATTTATTTATTTTTATTTCTTTTTGTTGGTTTTGTATTCATTTTTGTTAACTTGTGGTGAACAAAGAAATACTGAAAAAATGCAATACAAAAAGTAAAATGACAAAAGTTATCTAAAAATAGTACGTTACTAATTTATAGTAAAAAATATTGACAAAAATAGTAGCTAAACTTGAAACAAAACCTTAAAATTGAAAATGTAATGAGTTTGACTCCTAAGTTTAGGGTTAGTGAACAGTTAATTACCAAAAGCATCAGTAGCAGTAGGTTAATTCATTCAATTGCACAGGAAACACAACCGCATGCTCATATAGGTAGGCTTATTTTCTGCAGACCAGCTAAATGATGCCACATTAATTCACTTTGAGGGACAGTGGGGGTTGCGAGTCTTTGGCACCTATGTTTTGGGGGTCACGGGCTGAAAAGTTTGGGAACCACTGGCCTAAGGTATCACAAAGAAAGACACATTTTCTTGAAGAAGGACTTTATGTTCCCTTGTAATATTGCATTAAAAAAGGCAACACAATGAGACAAGCTCAACTGACATGGGGTGAAACAATAAAGGCAACAATCGAAGGAGAATAACAGAGGAATTGGTGTCACAGCTCACATGCCATCCTTTAAATCTGATGGCTTGGCTAACATATTTCACATGAAGTATAATCCACATCTGACCTGCAGCACTGCTTGAGACTAAAAACCTGTAGTTGTATAGATAAAGCTTGCATTGTTACGGTGCTCGCTCAAAAACAGTGATGAAAATAAAAAAATCATAACAGACTCATAGAAGGCAGTGATAAATAGTTTCAGTTGATTAATAGTTTTCACTGAACCTCGTGTTTTTTAAATGCCACTGACCACTGAAAACATACACTAAGCTACTTAAGTTGCATGTTCAGTTTAATTATGGTTTTAAAAATACATTAAAAAGTCATCTCCTCTGTGATTTGGCACTGAATATAATACTTATCGAACGTATGAGTTAAACAGAGCAAAATAACTTTACTACAACAGCCTGATTTTCTCAGCACAGCATTACAATCATGTTTTTGTAGAAAGCAGATCTAAATATGATGAGTAAACACTGAGAAGTCACAGACTTCTAAAATACTTGATGTCACTTTTACGGCAAATTTACCTTCATACAGTGTTGACTGGTATCGGCTCTCCAGCCCTGCATTCGATCACAACAGAACAACTTGTGGCACAAACAGTGTAACATGACAGAGTCCAAACATACTGCAATCACAACCAATGTGCCCCAACTCAAAGGTGAAGTGTCATCTTCTCTAACTTTTGGACTGGTGCAGATCATACTAGCTTTTTTATAATGACACTACATCATAATTACTTTTTATTTGGGGTTTACAAAACTTCTTCTGCAATAGTTTTACAGCTAAATCTAACAAGATAAATAAATCATAATTTTCAAACAAATTTTTCTCAAACCCTATGAAACAAGATAAGATCCTATAAGTCACAGTAAGAAACTTTATCAAAATAATGCATAGTATACTAATGAATGACTTAGTTTTACAAAATATTGATAAAGTATTTCCAACTTTTAAGAAACATTTCTAAAAGACAAACGTAGTAGTGATGTTGTGACACTTTCAAGTAACCATACCATTCAAGATACATTTTACTCATTTTTAAGGGAGTAAGTAACCCAGTTTATGTTCTAAATTTAGAGAAAGGTCGCTTCATAAAACCGACTCCAAAATCTCCCCCTCTAGCTGACGTACACATCTGTCTATTCTGCGACAAACATAAGAGACGCAATGACGACAAACAACAGAAGTCAAAGGTAGACAGCGTCTTCTTCTGGCATCGCGTTAATTTACATGAAGCAGTATATGTGTGGTGCTATTTAAATGTCCTGCGAGGTATTGTTGCATTCCTACACTGTTTTTCAAAGCGATGACTTATTAAGATAAGAAATAAACGTTAAAATCTTAAATGAAAAATCAGAAAAATCTCATAGGATTTCCAAATGACGACTAAGCATCACAATGTATTGAGAACCTTTCCCAAAATAATGACTTACAAGGTCCTTCCACCAGATCCGTGTCCGATCCGTCTCTGATCCGCTACGGTCCGGCTCCGTGCGCTTTCATCCGTTAAGGTCAACACCCACTGGTTGTGTTTTTGAAACGCAGCATGGAGCAGGACCGCCAGACAGCTGGAGTCATGTGACTGAGGTTTTCCAGTGGCAATCACTGAATCAAGGATTCTCCTCCTCCTCTTCTCATCCATGTTATCTTTCTGGTCCTCTGAAAACCTCTGACCTGATGACTCCAGGCCTGGCTCCACTCTAAATGACATTTTTTTTTGTCATAGTGAAGTTAAAAACGATCTAACGATAACACAGTGTTTTACTTTTCATTTTGTTTTGGTGCCTGACTTCCTGTCCCGCTCCATCTGAATTGAAGTGTCGTGCTCCGGCATCCAGCAAAAATAGAAGTCCTGTGTATCTGATCCGTTGCGTTATGATCTGCCAGATCAGAGACGCAGCCGGAGTGCAACAGAGCAGATCCAGAGGGAGTTAACATATTCACTAGAATAGAAACCAATCAGATCCGGTGCCGTGACGGATCGGAGACGGACTGGACACGGATCTGGTGGAATTTGGCCTTTAGTTTTACAAATAAGAAACTTTATTATGGTAATGACTTGGCCTTCCAAAACATTTTTTGCAATGCAAACATAAAAAAAATGTCTCACAGTGACTTTTCTTAAACTCGTCTTGTTGAAGAAGATTTAATTCTGCTCAGTCAACCCTGTAATATTACAACAATGAGGATCTTTTTTTCACAAACTCCTTTTCATAATGCGCTAATTATTTACCAAAAAAGTTTCACATTGTTTTGCAAAACTAAGCCATTTGATAAAGTTTTTCATCAAAATTGCTTTTAGGATAATCTTTTTTTTTACTCTTAATTGGCAGAATTGTTGTTCTACATAAATCAAGGTTTGTTAATTTTATGGACCTTATCTTTCACACACCTTTCACACAGCTAATAAACTCACACAAATACAGAGGCAACTCTGTAAAAAAAAATCACCTCCATCATAACAGTGTCCTCATAGAGCTGTCCATGTAATATCATTTGGCAGGCTATAAAGTTCTCCTAAAGCATGATGGGAAAAAAACTCTTTCCTAACTCTGCAGTGTTGGACTTAAGTTTGCACACCTTCCTTTCAGCATTCTCTTTCCCTGAGTGACTGCCTACAAGTCCTTCTTGACCTCGGGCGGTTTCTCTTGTGTCTTGTGGGGCTCGTTTTGGTACGGGCTAAGCAGGTTTAGCAGGTCGTGTAGGGCTTTCTGGATCTCAGCACCAAACTTATGAGCATCCTGGAGGAGAAACCAAGAAAAGGAATGTTTCTGGGAGACACGTTTCACATGGGGAATAACATTACTACTTCAACTTTTATGCTGCTTGTGGGAATGTAATGCGGTTTTAAGTTTCCAGGAGGAGGTACCTGACATGATTAGCCAAATAACAAATATGAAGATCCCTCAATGTTTGTTGTGATTGAAAAACGTATATGTATGAAAATAATAAGTATAGACTCACAGTGTCTGGACATGAGTGCTTGCAGGAAAGGTGGAAGTTGATCCTGTTCTCTCCACAAATGCTGTAGGACACCCCATAACCGTCATCAGCCACCTGGAAGAGGTACAGATAGAATTTATAATCATGGCTGCTTAATTAATGCCAGATGCAGGGACAGTTTGGATACAAAGGAGATTCCTGACCGGTCCAAAGCCCCCTCCACAGGAGATGTACTCTGGATGGTTAACCAAGTCAAACATCTGCACCTGCATGGCAGTCTGACTGGTGGAGAGCCGCCAGGGCTCCGACAACACCTGAAGCACACACAAGAAGCCATGGCATCAGTTTGCTGTACTCACTGGTTTTTGGGATCTATGACAAATGATAAATGAATAGTGACAAAAAGAAAGTCTACCTCTTTCAGGAAGGGAGACTCCACTCCTAGATATTTGGACACCACGTACAGACAGAAGAAGTGTCTGTCGATGCCTCCTCCTGTCATCGCCAAGCGGCAGAGAAGTTGGTGCTTCTCTGATGCTGAGCGGAACAAACGCCTGCACACATCTGCTGCCTGTTGGAGAATACACATGGGGTATAACTGCTTGGTACATCACACATTAAAAATAGACGATGCACTGTAAAGCATTTGGATACTTAAGAGTGTTGTCTTCATAATTGTGTGAAACAATATTGGTTTGAGCGGACGGAAGCAGTGAAGCTCTTCTACATAGACACATGAACACTTAACTACTTTAAAATCCTCTTTAACTCAAAAAGCCTTGGCGGAGATCGCCAGTGTTTTGGTTTAAACCACGACCCTGTTGACTGCCAACTTTCAGCCGGATTGCATCCCTTATAATTGTCTTTAGACGATCATTAAATACTTATCTGATGAGGATATTGAATCTTAAAACTCCCTCTGTGTTTCAACAGCTGTGTAAACTCCACAAACACTATTACATTCAGCTGAAGGTCTCCAGTTTACAGGGTCACTTTTAAAACCGTAACACCGGGAGAGACGCATTTGCAGTGGGCTGAGAGAAGACTACTGTTACAAGCTGCTACATCAAGTGAATCACAGCTTCTTCTTTTGAAAAGTACACACACATACAAAACAGATAGAACAAATTAAAGATGTGTGTGATGGTATTGTAGATGACGGGCGGATGAAAAAACACTGCGGTCAAGCTATCAATCAGACCCGTTCAACATTGCAGGCCCTGCCCCCAGAAAGCCCCGGGGCTTTTTGAAAAGTACTACCCCCCTAGCAGGGGCTTTTTAGGGGGGGAGATTATCTACCCCTGAACTAAATTTAGACCCTAGTTCCACTGGTCGAAATGCACGTAGTTCAGGGGTAAAGTCCCTAGTTCCGGGGTAAAGTTCCTCCGGTCGAAATGCCCCTTAAGAGGCTTTCAAAGAAGGGAGAGCACTCCACATATTGATCACAAATCAATAACCATATGTTCTTCTCTGTCTGGATTCTTTGAAGGTATAGCTGATTCTGTTGGATGGTGTTTCTTAAATCAAAGCAGAATTGGGTACAGACCCTACAGTCATACCCAACTGCTTTAGTGAAATTAATTTGCAGTCTGTATAATCCTGCAGCTTTAAAACAACCTTTTTACTAAACCTCTGGTCTTAGTTATCAGGCAGGGAAAAGCTTTGAAGGGATTAAAATGAGGAGGTGTAGAAGTAAAATCGGAACACAGGTGACGTAGTGGAAACACTCTACCTCTGTTTGTTATTGAAGCTCTTAAAGGTGCATGGGATGGGAAATGCATCCTGCCAATATCTAAGGAATACATTTCCCATATTTAAATGATCTCCTTAATTCTGCGTCATCATGTATACGTCATTGTGTTCTCATAAACTACTTTTAACAGCTCTGTTTCCCTCAACGCATACATGCATACCTCTCTTAACTCCACCCCCCTATTTCCCTGTGCCTCAGTGAGTCTGCTCTGTTGACGGACTTCATTAGAAGTCTGTTTTAATCTGATTTATTTTAAAATAATGTTTTAAATAGTTGCCAATTATACCTTGGTGGCTTTTATCACACCTTAGCAGGATAAGTGATGGAAACATTAGACACTGATTAAAGGGATACACTTCCCTTTTCCTGCTTTTTTAAGATAGGGATTAATTAAGTTAAAGAAGGGAAAAAATAAATTTAAAAAAAAAGTCACCCTTTCCTTTTTGCCCCCACTGTGAAAAAATACAGAAAATAAAGACACAGTTGTCATAGACTCACCTCTCCACCATCCAGAGCTCGGACAAAGGCACTGCTCTCGTTGGAGCAGGAGCGAACGGTCTCAGTCCTGCCCTCCCTGAACAGACGAGTCATGGAGGCTTCGTACGTCAAACAGAATGTTCCCCGATACTGGAAAGCAAAAAAAGGAATTCAATGCAACAGAAAATATGGGAGGTCCCAAATGTAGTCCAAAAATGTCCAAACCGAATGTGACAGAAAGCCTTTCTTTGACCATGCTGATGTGCATTAAAGTGTGATGAACCGTTAATATATTAGAGGGAGACTCACCCTGTAGTAAGCTAGCTGAATAGCCATCTGAATGAAGGCATCTGGACTGACTTTGCACCTCTTGATCTTTCCTTTGCCAAAGTCTCTGAAGATGAAAACGTGGAAGTCCAAATCATCAGCCAAGGCCTGAGCAACTTCCAGAGATTTAGAGATCTGCTCCTCGCACTGAGAAAAAGACATCCAAACCAGTTACATCAACAAGACTGATATACCTTTGAATATTTCACTGTGGTTTGAAAGAACAAGTCATGCTTCAATACTGTTTTAAATCAAATCATTAATGTCGAAGTGTTTGTGCAAGTAGGTATGTGCATTTAGTCAACTAAACAATCAAACATCTACATCCATACTAGTCAGCACCAGAAAAACTAGTTAGAGTCAGTTATGTTATATTACATTGTTATTCTAACTACAACTCCTGGTCATATTACATACCCATATTATTTTATTTATTGCTTAATTTGTCATTACCAACCATAATCACACCATGTCAACCTGTCACTACTGAATTTTTTTAACACTGCCTTTAATTACTTCTATTTAATTTAAATTCCATTTGTAACATTGTATATATCTAAATTGTATTCTAGCTTTACTTATTTTATTTTATTTTATTTTTATTTTTACTTATTTTTACTTATTGAAACTTTTCCTTGATTGTACTTATGTCTGGGTTGCTGTAACAACTGAATTTCCCCCCTGGGTGATCAATAAAGCAGGTCATATGTTGTGTCTAACTTGTAACACAGCCACCAGCTGAGGCTGTGGTTCTTGTTAATGGCTATTGCCATTATGCTATAAACCTCTACTCAACCTCCACTCTCTAAGCATGTGGACATTAGGTAGGTAGTTTCATCCAGGTCTTTGCACCCGGTGGATCTGACTCTCACCAAATTTATTTATTGTGGCTTTCTTTTATTTTTAACTATTTGTTTTTGTTGATTGTGTTTTTAAGCTTGTACAGCACTTTGGTCAACGGCAGTTGTTTTAAAATGTGCTATATAAATAAAATTTGACTTGACTTGACTTGACATTAACCTGCAAGGAGAATTGATGGCTGGTGGTGCGGGCTCTGCTAACCATGTCCCTCACTCAGCACACCAATTTGACACAGTCAGACTCTGTGATCCTGTGTTCAGCCGTGCTAAATACATTGTGCTATATGTAAATATATTTGCAGCAGAACATTCCTAGTTGCAAGACACCCAGCTCCAGTATTTGTTGCAGCTGGTTTTGATACTATGGAATCACAACTCTACATTTTTACAATGAAGTTTGTGTATCATTCAATAAGCGAGACAAAACTTACTGATGAATACACATTACAGAAGCTTTTAGTTTGATTTTTTGACCTCTGGATATAGCCACACTCTTGCTAGGCTAACCACCTGCTACCTTCACCTCCATATATGACCAACAAATGAGAGAGGTATTGATCTTCCAATATAACTAGACATTAAAAGGGGGTATATTTTGAAAAATGTAATCTATTTTTATGACCTAATGTTTCCCCTCATTAGAAGTAGTCTAGCTGTCTAACAATTTTATCAAACAAGATAAATGTTAAAATGTTAAAATTTGATATAATGGTGTAATGAATGCATCTGCTTTTTAGGTATTTAATGTACCTGTTTCAAAGATGTGATCTAATATGAGATCAGCACAAACTTGTGATGCTGTCAGCTATCACTGAACAACTAAACTAACCAAAGGTGGTAATTTAACATTTCAGTATTAGTAATGTAATAGGATACCATGGCGATTAGCTACAGTAATGGAGGAATTAAGGGAAATGTGTGAATGGATACCTCTGCAGGGATTTCCCAGTTCAGCTTCTTTGGTTGTGGTAGAGATGAATCTATTTCTCCTTTGCAATGACCCTCTGCGTTGTAACCGAGCTGGAAGACGTCGGTGGCCAACGTGCTCTGGAAATGCACATTAATATTTCAGTGAGGGCTCTTAGAGTCCAAAGCCAACAGTGAATGACGTATACACATATTGTTTTCAGTTACGTACCTCCCATAAATGTGCTAACACGGGTGCATCAGCCCACGAGTGCTCCCCATTCACGCCAGTCTTTCCATTCTTGAAGTAAACGACTGAGAACGACTTGTCAAACCACCTGAACAACAGCAGCCATTACAACACCAGTTATACAACTCCAAATAGTTATTCCATATTTACATAATCACAGGAAAGAGTTCAGTTTAGTGTCACATTACCTGTCATAACATTTCCCATGTAGCAAGGATTTGGCGTATCGGTCCAAGCTTGCTACGGGGTCGTCCCCTATCATGCCCTGCTCGTCATCATCCAGGGTCACAAAGAAGGCGGCTTTCTCTATGCAGTCCAGAGAGCGTTTATTGACCCCACTACTGAAATACTTCCCTCTGGTGTTAGCCCATGGGATTCTGGGAAATATTTCAAAGGAAAATAACACATGATTATATTAAGGATGCAGTATGCTGAGTAATCCATGTAATTTAAACTTATTATGGCTTGTTAAACAGACCTATCTCCAGCTGTGAGGGCTCCCAGATGGACCTCTCCTTGGCAGGGGGGAGAAGGGTCATCGAGGATCCTTTGGATCTGGAATTCGATCTCTCTGGGGCACAGGAGTCTGCCTGCCTGGTACACCTTTAAGTGGAAGTAGCGCCCTCTGTGGTAAACTGCAATGTAGTCACTGTCCTGCCAGTGCTGAAGTGTGTCTTTGCACAAAAACAGAAGAAGAAGAAGCAGAGTCAAAAACATGCCATGTGCAGACAAACACATCAGAGGTAATGTACTTCATTATGTGCATTGTATACATAGCATCATGTCTTGTCTCCAGGTTTGCTCATAGCCTGGATATAAAATTAGAAAATAATCACACACACACACACACACACACACACACACACACACACACACACACACACACACACACACACACACACACACACACACACACACAAAATGAAACAAAAATCTTAGTAGTACAAAATCTCTGTTGTAACTTTTTCTTAAAGCACTTTGTAAAAAGAGCATTTTGTAAACTGAACAGTTTTACATCCCTCAGAGATTACAGTTGAGGTATTCTTGAGAGAGGCACTTAATACCCATTTGCTTCACACAATATGATCCTGGGGATATTCCTCTGAATCAATTCCACTACACTTTCAACTGCTGCAGAAACCATGGCATTAGGTACACTGCCTATCAGAGGACAAGGGCAATAATACAGGCACACATATCTTTACACAGTTTAAACATAAGAGCCTGTTTCTGATGTTTGGCATTGAGATGTAGTGAAGGGTGTATGATCATTTGATAACTGGGAGCTGCTGAGCTGTTGTGTTTAATGGTCAGAAGGGGTCAGAAGGGACCCTGCCATGCCTCTAAATCCTTTAAGGCTTCAGAATTCAAAGTGAAATAAGGGAACAAAAGTAGAGCTTTTGTTCCCTTATACACTTTGTTAAACAACTTAGCTTCTGTTGGCAGAATGAAAAGCACAGATGTTGTGTAGGGGGCCCAAGGGGGATGTTTCTTGATCTCACTCTACTTATTTAATTATATAGCCAAATTATTAAGATATGAAGAGTTCATTTGCAAAAACAGATGATTCTGATTTTATAAATCTTCAAAAAACATATTTCTTTTTTATATAGATTCCTAATAAAGTTACATTTTCAAGATACCTCTGATTAGTGAAGTTATTTTGACTTAGTCAAAGCCACCCAACCTCAGTTGATTGTTAATACCAAACGTTAGTAATACAAAATCTATGTTTTTTGAAACACTTTTTTAATTTTTTTAAAAGTGAGTTAACTGTTTTTGAAAATGAACTCTTCATATTTTTCTTCAACAATGAATCTCTAGTAGATAGTTTGTCATTGGCCTTTTCTATCTTGCCTTACCCGGGGCGACTAAGAAGACTTTAGGCCTATCTGAAGGACTTAATCTTCATTTGAAAGCTCTTAATAAAACTATATGTATAAATAATGCTCAGAACATATCTAAAGGTTCATCATAAACTGTGTTTAGGCCAGTTTTGTAAAAACAGAAGTACTACCTGCTGGTGTGCCAGGGATTCGGCAAGCATCAAACATCCGCTCAAACTGATAGGAACAGCAAGGAACTGCAGACCTCAACAATAACTGAGCAGGAAGATGGAGGATGGGCAGGAAGAAATGGAAAGAAAAAAAGAGAAAGAAGTGAAGCAATAAAGAAGAAGAGAACAAAAATACAGGAGATTGTTTGGAATAAAATAGAAACAGAATCAGGGAAGGAAAGAGAGAAGACTTAAAAATGTGTGGGCAGGAGAAAACAGACATTACTTAGAAACAGACTCTTTCTAGAAACCCAGATAGACCTGAGAGAGATGAGAAGATGAGCAGAGAAGGATGAGAGAAAACAGGATGTGCTGTACAGCAGAGGTACTATGACTCAGACAAAACACACACATACTTTCTTTCACGCAGTTTTCAATTGTGTGTGTGTATAGGTCAGTCTCTTTACCGGTCTCCTCTCCAGGAGTGCGTGTGGTGTTGAACAGCCGCTCACACTGAGCTGAACACAGAGGAATGGAAGTGCCGGGGATACGAATCTGGGAAAGGGAGAGGCGGAGACGAGGGCGAGGGGCAAAGGGAGGGGAGGAGAGCAGAGGAGTGCAGCGTAGGGAATGGAAAGTGAAGAAAAAAGAGGGAAAGAAGTGTTTGAGAGGAGAAAAAAAAGCAAGCAAAAGCAAGGGTTGAAAAGGAGGAGTGAGAGGCGAGATGTAAACATGTGGGGAAACTTAAAAATGCTGATGCACATGCTGTCAATCATAGAGAGTTAAGACACGAATAGTGACGAGTGAATGTTGCTCACACAGTCAAAACACCTAAACACACTCATTACTGTAGTGATTAGTTTAAACACATCAGACTCAAACGTTGAACAGATGAAATACTGTCTAGAAATTTGACACATCTGATTTTCAAGTCTTCAGTTGCCATAGCAAAGAGACATGAATAATGAACCCCTCTGTGTAAAAGGAGCAGCTGGGCTGACTGGTGACTTTACTCACAGGTTGAAGCTCCTCTCTGTTGAGTTTTCGTCGGTATAAGAAGAACCCATGGATGGTGTTTCCAGCCCTGGCTGCCTGGATGGGTGTGGGAGTCACATGCAAGAAGTCCTGAGGAGAAGATAATTATGATGTGAAGAGGACACGATTGATTATCATTCTGAGTCATCCCTCAGTATGCTGGTGGAGCACTTAGTACTTGCTGATCTTTTTTTACAATGTACCTTAGAGCTGCACAGCTAATCACCTTTTCTTTGAATACGAGCATTTGCAATAAACAAATCACAAAAGTCTGGGTTTATCGCAATGCCTCTTCACTCAGCTCACATTTTACTCAGTGGATGGGGGACTTATAACACCTATGATTCAAGACCATTTTGATGCTGTCAGATGAAGCTCAAGCAAGCTAACAGCAACACCCATATGTCTGGATGTAATTTGGATTAAGGAGGAACATGTAGTAAAAAAAGGTCTGATGTGTTTGAATCATGACAGAAGATAAAGATAGAGACTGTGATTGACGACTACAATCCTGTCTTTGTGTCTTTAATGCACTGAACATTGTAATTAGGGTTGCAAAGGGGTGGAAAATTTCCGGTACTTTAATGAAAAGGTATCATATCAAAGCATAAATATTTGTTTTGTTATAAGCAGACATCCATCCAAAATTGAAATCATCTGTGTATGTGATGGAGGAATGCACAGTGCATGTAGGGGGCGTGGTCTAAATAGCCCTGCAGTAAGCAGTGTGCTATGTGCATGTGATTGAGGGATAGTATAGATATTCAACTGTACTTGCATAAAATCTGGTTGTTTTAGTCAGGATAATGCTAGAATATATTTTCCCCAACTATATTTAAGTTCCCTATTAAGAGCCAACCTTCAATTTAGTCAATTCCTGATTTATTCCCATTAATTCCCAGAAATTCCTGTTAATTCCCACGAAAAGTTCCCAACTTTGAAAATTCCCGATATTTGCAACCCTAATTGTAATTGCCCATTTTTTTTCATATTGTGCAGCCCTAATGTACATACATGTTTACATTTATTCATCTGTACATAGCTAATAAACTGCAAAGCATATCGCTTTGATGTAGTCCTCAGTGTTCAATTATAATCTAAGAAATACTTATGTGTATCTTTCTAAACATGCGCTCTGAATATAATCTATACAACGTATATACCAAGGCTAACACAAGGTCGGAGTCTGAAGGTAAACAATGTCAACAGGTTTGCAGAGTGAGGCTCATCTTAGCAGAGCTAGCAGCAGCAGCCTTCGGGGTTCCCTGCAGGTTAATATTCACATACCTGTGTTAATTACTAGGGTTGCAAATTCCGGGAATTTTCAAATTTGGAAACTTTCCATGGGAATTAACAGGAATTTATGATAATAAACAAGAATATATCAGGAATTTACTAAATTGAAGGTTGGCTCTTAATAGGGAACTTAAATATAGTTGGGGAAAACATATTTTAGCATAATCCTGACTAAAACAACCAGATTTTATGCAAGTACAGTTAAATATCTATGCTATTCCTCAATCACATGCACATAACACACTGCTTACTGCAGGGCTATTGAGACCACGCCCCCTACATGCACTGTGCATTCCTCCATCACATGCACACAGGATTTCTAGAATCCTGCAGAGGCTAGGCTTGAGAAGCTTGAGGGAAGATGCTTTTTTATTTGCATGTTGAATCAGACTTTTTGGGAGGGAGAGAGGCTCTTTTCATTTAGCATTTTGAATGGGACTTTGTTGGGACTGCATTCTTGTTAGTTTTTGAATGGGTTGGGTCAGGGAGATGAGTAATATTTAATTCAGCATTCAGGTTTTTGTTCTTCAATGAAAGAATTGATTGTTCAATAAAATATTTAACACTTGATTAAGTTCTAGTTACAAATAAATCTGTTTAAATTGAATTATTTTGGATGGATGTCTGCTTATAACAAAACTAATATTTATGCTTGGATATGATACCTTTACATTAAATTACCCTCAATATTTCCAAAATTCCCCAGTTTAACTTCCCATGGAAATTTGCTGGAAACTTTTTACCCCTTTGCAACCCTACTAATTACACATGAACCACCCACAGCTAATTTACAACTTTATCTCCATTTACGAAATCAGTAAATGCCAGAGATGCCAGAGACGCCATCTGTCATCTGTGCTTGTTTACAACTGCATAGTAGTCATGATCAACTGCACCTACAGCTCTGGTTGGTTGGTTAGACTAGTAATTCTGGTTTTGACTAGTGAGGGTGACAACGTTTCATTGTGTATTCAACTGAAAGCACACATCCCTGATACGACCAACTTGATACCTACAGGTGTAAAACATAAATTCCAGTGTTTAACTTTGGTACATATGCCCATCACATGCTCCGTAAAATGGTAAAAACATAGATTCAAACTTGAAGTTTTTCTTTTATCCTCTAAAGGGAAAAGGGGACATGGAGAGTTTGGTGGGACATTCAAAGCTTTCATAATCATACTCCAGAGTTGATGAATTCTGTCATCAGATTTGCAAAAAATAATTCAACTTTCACTTTTCAATATTTACAAAACAGTTCCACATGAATAATCCAGTTTGATGGGACTGGATTAAAGCCACTTTAAATCTTCTTATTCAGCTATGATTGTTTTGATTCCCTCGATCAAAAAACATTGATTGTTCATGTGAAATGTTAAAGTTTGTGTTTTCAGAAGCTAGAAACTTGAATGTGTGTCACAAAGAACACTAATTATGAAACACATTCAAGGGTCAATAAAATCGAAGATCACTGGTTCCATCTTTTCTAACAAGCAGAGATGAAAAACTGAAATTACTTTTATTTGTGTGTTCTTGTGAAAAACAACCGCCCACTTATGATTCATATAATTATTAACTGAACTTCTGAAAGCCTATTAAACTGAATGAATTAACCTGTGAGGGGTGGTGCAGTCAACATGTCCAACATTAAACAAAATTAGTCCTGAGAAAGAAAGAACAGATAGAAAGATTTTCATACCATGCCATAATAGTTACTGTTGACCATTATTGGATCCCGTCCACGCAGATACACATATTCCTCCCACCAGTCGCTAACCTGAAGAATTAAACACACACACACACACACACACACACACACACACACACACAACTCTTAGTGAGAGCGCTAATAAAGCAGCCAGCTGGCACTCAAATCACTCGCATATTCAGACAAGATAAATTATTCAAACCACACAACCTCACAAAGATATACATTGTTAATGGAATTTTAGATTTCTCTCTCGGACTGCTTTGCTTTTGAACATTAAAGAGACACGTGTAGCCGTGAGTGGTCGACCACTTACGTAGTTGGAGGACCAGAGAGCTTTGAGCTTGAGGTACCACTGCAGGCGGTTACCGAGGCTGCTCTCGAACTCCGCCGCCAGCTGGGTCACGTGTTCGTACTTTTCGTCGTCCATCAGCGGGCGAACAGATTCCAAGTACTAAAAAGAAACACGGAATAAGTTCACCAATTTGTAAGACGCATCCCAGAGCTGTTATAACATCTACTTAACATAGCGACACAGGAAAGGGTTCATAACCAGTTAATTAACATAAATAAACACCTACAGTTGGAGATGTGGCAGTGTCTCCCATAGACATAATAAAGAGTAGACGCCGCATCGACTGCTACTACCTATTGACGCTGACGAGCCGTGGGGCCGCCATCTTGGTCTGGTCACCCGCTCCACTCAGTGTAATCTGTTTGGCAGGCCCAATTAAGTGTCAGCGCATTTAATCAATCATAACTCGCTGAATACTAAACTGATTTTCATGCAGGGGTTTTTTTCTGCAAATGTCATACATGTAGGTATGATACAGGACACATGGTTTCGGCGTATTTTAATATTCATAGTGGGAATATTCTGATATGTGATATATGTGATGTATGATAGGAATTTTGCTGCACAGTGCTCTGGCATCTTGAAGTCTCTGCTGCTTCAGTTTACGTTTACAGGTAGGATCATGGGTAGGATGACCGGACCAAGATGGCGGCCGTATTTCTTGCGCCCCAGCAGCCAATGCGGCGTCTACTCTTTATATGTCTATGGTGTCTCCTACCAGTAGAACTACATCTGATTCTGTTTATACAAGATTATAAATGCTTCTCCAACTACATCTACCCTCATGTCAAATGCAGCTAAATTTAGAATGGTAGCTACTGTGCGTTGTTATCAGCTAAAGTATACTAAATACAACACAATAACACAAAATCTGACAATAACAAGGGGGAAAAAGCAGCAGAAAATGATGAATGTGAGAAAGCGATCCATCTGTTTCATGGTCAGATCTCAGCATGTTGTCATTTCCTCTGCTTCCTGTGACGCCTCACCCTCTTCACTGTGTCCTTGATGGCCGGCACAGGCAGGTTTGGCAGGGACCCCTGGTAGCTGTAGAGCAGAGGCTTCCTGCCAGAAAAGATCCGCACCAGCGCCTGGCACAGAAACACGATCAGAATAACACAGTCAGGACATACACAGGGATTAATGTTTTAACCTTTCTTTCTTTTTATAGGTCATTTTGCAGGATATCGTATATTTAGGAATCTAATATGAATATCTATTAAGACAGTAAAAAGTGAAGAAAAAAAAAGTTGTGGATTGACACTGACCACCCACACTTTGGTGGTGTTGGACATTTTGCCGTGCTGCTCAAACATCCAACGGTGGTAGGAGAGCAGCTGCTTGAGGCACATGCGCATGGTGAAGATGAGCAGGAGCCAGAGCATGGTGCTGAAGACCACTGCTGACACCAACGTCTGACACTGGTTGCTCATGGTCTGACTGTAAATGGTCAGAGGAGAGGGGGGAATGTTAAAGGGGAAAGAGGGGGAAAGAAGGAGGGTGAGTGAAACAAATAGAGAACTTTAAAAGAAGATGTGGAAGGAACAAGGACAAGATGAACAGAGAGCATGTACAGATGTGAACGTAAAGGAGAACAACACTGTTTAATCAAATTACAAGACCTAGTTGTTATGCTGTTTAGAGTAAGTAGAAGACATTAACAAAATAGCTTATTTTACCACAATAAACATTTACGTAGTTTTCTTTGTGAAACAGTGTCCAATCAGGGGTGGATCATGACATTAAAAATCAACTTTCATGTTACCTGACGGGCAGGTGCTCCTGAATTTTGCCTATGAGTCCCATAGAGGGGTCCGAGCGGGTGTACATGGTGGCCAGGACTGCTACGACCACAAACAGCCAGGAGGAGGGACTGGCAGGATACACTCCTGTTATCACACCGTTCTGTTCATGCGAGAGAAAAAAAAAAAATCTGGGTTTAAATCCTGATCTTCCTGCCATGCACAGCGTTGGATTAAAGTCCTAACTTAAGATCCCACCCATGATCCTCACTTATATAACCAATTACCACACATTTAAGTGTTAGTCAGGCTTGGATGTCGCATTTTATGTAAAAAGGCATAACTTTAAGTCTTTTTCACATTGCTTCTGAAAGTCTATGAGTGATGGAATAAGGATCAAACAAAAGCAGGAGGGAACCCACTTGAAAAGAGTGCGTCGTAATGTGTGACACTTCTCATTATTGATTGATTACATGCAAAACAATGGGGAATCACTCAATGAGAGGAAGATGTCTTTTCATAAGAGCCCTGCATAAAGTTGGCTTACAGAAGAAAATACTTAAATGATTCTTCTGCATGTCAGCACTGAATCAGAGCTGCATGCAGAAGTAGTTATAACCAGGAGAAAGAGGCACACTGTAAGTTTGACTGAGATCATTAAAGACAGTTTTGGGACAGAGACAAAGGCTAAGCATAAACAAACTACACAGCTTAACAGGCGTGCGACAGCCAGCCAGAGAGGACGTACCTTGAGCCGGATGAGGCGTTTCTTCCAGGAGCGCACACCTGAGAGGTAGATCTCAGTGAGGGCCTGGTGGGACAGCTGCAGATCGATGCCCTCCGGAGTGACTGTGAACTGGAAGGCCACGGCCTGGTGGGCTTCTGCCATGATGACTGTGCACAGTGAGGAGAGAGGAGACAGAAAGAGTGATGAAGCGAAAAGAGGAGAACTTTAAACTGTGAATTTAAAGAGGGAGCAAACAACCCAAAGGCATGTGTCAAACCTCAAACATCCTAGACAGCATACACATGATGTGACAACTATTACCTCAGGTGTAAACATAATCTGTGTGCAAATACTTACAGTCCTAAACAACTAACATTAGCTAACATGTAAAAGCAGCCATGCTGGTGTGTACAAACAAACCTGTTTAAGTATCTGCTGTATTTTATTGGGAGTATTTAAACAGGATTAGCCTTAAGTTAAACTGCCATTCAGGTCAGCATGAATGTAAATGATTTACATAGTATAGCACAAGGTCTCCATACATTCTCTGTAAATTCAGAACAATGAACATCACCCTTTGTAACCAATACAGATACAAATATTTGTCAGATACTGGAGACATACGGAGCCCAGCTGTTACACTTATGCACGCAGGAGGAGAAAAGCCACCAAGGGCTCATGGGTATGAACTAATGGTGGACTGATATCACTTTCCCAACAGCCGATGCCGATAACTGAAGAGCATGTTGGTCAATGGCTGATTATATAAAGCCTGTATCACTTTGTTATTGTTTTTTTATAGAACACAACAATTAAAAAAAAAACATTGATTATTCCATGCACATTACAATCGAATATACATGGTTTAGATGGATTTTTTATTAATTCATGATTAGAAAAATAAATTGGGTTTTGCTATAGATTTCAGTACGACTGATATAAATCAAGCGGCAACCACCGGTCTCAAACTATGAAGCCCATGCGAAAGTGTTATAAACTGCAGTTCATCGAGAATCCGCTTGAGGCTGGCTGCAGAAACACCGTAAACCACATACACACCAATTCAAAAAAGACGATCTTTGCAGCATTAATAAACATGTTTACAGCCTGGTTCAAAAACGGCTTGGCTCTACGTAGCTAATTTCTCTATCGGCACACACTGTTCGGGGAGTGAATTTTTTTCTTACGCGACGGTTCAGAAGATATTAAGATTACGAGTTTTTGCCCAAATAAGGACATGGCTTACGGACAGGAATACATAGCTGTTGGCCAGGAGGGTCAAACTCCACCCCTTTACGTCACACTTTGCCTGGTTGAGTTCCGCATTTCCAATATGGCTGCCGCCGTAAATTGGCCTCAAAACAGCGCTCAGGAACAGATGGGTGACGTTATGGATACTACGTCCATATTTTATACAGTCTATGATACTAATATAAGAAGCAGCAAACTTACTTAAAAAACTGCTCCAACAAGAGACGTACTGGATTTTTTGAGGACGCACTGGAGGAGATAGATTTTCAGCTATTTCAATTTATTTTTAATAAATACATTATAAAATAAATTAGTAGATAGATAAATAGATAGATAAAAAAATACATAGATAAATAAATAAATAAATGAATATACTGTAGACATAGTACATACATCAAAATATACATTATATATATAAATACAAACACATACTTTGATACTTAAATATATAAAATCTATCAAACCATTTTCAAGGTTTTTCCCCTTTATTTATCTAAGTTTTTTCCTTTGTTCAGTTGACTCACTGCCTTTTTGTTTCACTGCCTTTTAAATGACAATACTATTGTTTATATCGACTAATCATACTTGCCATTAAGGTTACACTTCTCTTGTATTTACTTAGTATGACACCATGTAGTTTATTGCTGTCCTCTGTATATTCTTCTCAATACTTCGATGTGTTTTTCAAGTCCTTGCCCCCGTGATGATGTACATGAACCTCACCTGTTTCTATTGTTTCACCATGCCCCGGTTAAGACTCTGTGAGGGTCGAAACTGGTTGCCGTTTTTCCTGATTGTTAGGATTTTTAAACCTCATGTCCTGAAAATGAAAGGCTTTTTAACTTATCACTTAACTCTGGCTAGTGGCCCTGAGGACACCCCCTTTTGCTTCCCCCCCCTTTTAACTAATGTGAGAAGTAATACTAAAGTGCCTTTTCTATACATCATAACATAGTTCATATTAAACAGTAGGAAGGAAGTGTTTTAGATTTGATATGCTGTCATTTCTGATCATTTAAAGGAAGATACCATTGTTTGATAGTAGCCACAGTGACGAGGCTGCCTACAGTGTCTGCATACATTGGTTGTTTTAGAAACTACCTGCTACATACTACCTTCAAACTAAATTTCGGAAAGCGGAAGTAAACAACGGCCAAGCTGATAGCGAAACTGCTTCTTTAGCATCACTTGTTGATTCAAAAAGTTAAGAAGTGGCTTATATGGAATTTACTAATTTTCAAAGCACCTAAAAACTGAGTTCCCCCAGTCAAAAAAGAAGGAAAAAAGGGAAACGTTAGCGTTGTGCATTGTGGGAGACGAAAGGGAGACTGGTATATTTATTTCAAAGTGCTATTATTCGCCCTGATTAATCCGCCTAACGATTAATCGGTCTATCTCTTGTATGCAGATCTAAACATCTGCTTTCATACCACAAAAATGACCCACTTAAACCAAGGACCCTGACAGCTGCATAACAGCTGTTAATGATAAACAGAGGAAGAATGCAAACAGCCAACAGTAAATACAATATGCTTTGTGAAAAAATGGTGAAACTGATCTGCGGCTGCTGATGGGAAACTGTAGCAAGTTCTATCAAGGGCCTCACCAATGATCCCTCAAACTGAGGCTGAATTGCGTCTGTATCCCTTTTGGAAACACATCCATCTCAAGCACAAGCGTTTCTAAGAGAAGCTCAGAAAGAGAAACAGTATTTCTGTTTTCTTTCAAACGACAGTCAGCTTGATATTTGATCTAATAGTGCCGACTGGCTGCTGATGTGACAGCGTTTTGTTTTTGTTTAAGGCAAGAACGGCCTTCTCTTCACAAAGGGCATTGATTTCCCTCCACAAATAGGCTATGGATAATGCCCCGAGGTTTAGTCAGTTTGACACGCCTGGACCGCATCCCTGCCGAGGCCACGTCTGCTCTTCATGTGTGTTTAAAAAGACAAACACACACACACAACTTTCTTATCATCCTCAGGTCCCATTGACATTACGCTCTTTAGGTCAAGCCTACACTAACAGTGAATTAAAGCTGTTCTCTTTTAGTGCTTACACAGACAAAACGCAGTGCTGACATGAAAGGAGTCACATTATAAAAGACTGGTTCCTAACATTTCCCATCAATAACTCTGACTGAACTGCATGATTAGAGCTCACTCTGCTATAACAGTAAAGTAATCCTCCGCCTCCCTGCACCTTTGATTCCCTATTCACTTGGAGCGAATGTTTTTACAGCTGCACCATAAAAAAAGATTGGCAAACAATGGCAGGGCTTAACACTGATATTTCTGATGGGGATGCAGATAGAGTAGAAGTGATCATAGTAATTATCAATACTGGCTATGACTGGTATACTCTGTTCAAATGATTATCTGGAGACATCTGACACAACCTTGTATTTTTTTATTGCATGACATCAGGACTGTAAAACAACTTTAAGAAAAGACAAACTTCTTTGCATTTTTGGAAGAAGTTGCTGGTAGAAATCAGAGAGTATCACGTTGACACAGTTTATCCACAGCAGTAAGAGGGTACAGAGGACAGCAGGAGCAGCTTGTGTAAACTTGGTGAAAGGTAATCCAAACTCTCCGAGGGGTTCAGGTCAATGGGAAAATAGACCTTAAAATGGACTGTAGAGGATCACAAGAAAGCTAAAAGCACCAGACCCTGGATACATTTTTTAACATTGCTGCTCACTAACTTCAATGATAATGATAACGGAGAATGTTATTTTCAGTGCCTAGAAGTAACACTTATAAAGAAGATCAAATTCTGTATATGTAGTTAGATTTAGAGTCAAACCAAGAGAATGTATTTATATACATTTCATCATTAATAATAGTCTGTAGTTTGAGTGCAGCTACCTTAATTACATGCAAATTTGTTTTCTGGCATTTTGCCCTTCAGGAGAAAAGAAGTTCCAGTGAATGAAAGTTAAGCCAGGCTGAGTCCGCGTATCAAAAGGTGCATATCGACCAAGAGCTCTGGGGTCTTTTAGCCCCCAGAACTACTTTCCCCTGAACTAAAAGGTTCCAGTGCCCCCATTGTTCTCTGCGTTTTGACCACGGGCTGAAGTCCCGGGTAGACTGTGCAAATCAGGCCAGTGACGTATGGAGAAAAAAAATAAATTAAATACTATTTTTAAATCTTAATAAAAAACTAAACTAGTATGCATTCCCAGGAACTCCCTCTGTGTTTCAACAACTGTGTAAACTCCACACACCATTATGTTCAACTTAAAGTCCCAGGACCTTTGAAAAGTACTACCCCCCAAGCAAGGGCTTTTCAGGGGGGAGATTATCTGCCCCTGAACTAAACTTAGACCCTGGTTCCTCCAGTCGAAACGCAGGTAGTTCAGGGGTAAAGTCCCTAGATCCGGGGTAAAGTTCCTGCGGTCGAAAAACGCCTAAATACGGTGACCGCTGTCACTGGACTTCAAAACTAGCGTGACATCACTGAGACGACGCAGTCTATGCCAAAATCACAAAAACCTTACAGATACTGATACATCTTCACCCGTTTACTACTAATACCCATTGGTCACCATCCATTTATCCTGCTCGTCTCTTTATGACTCGTCAACCTACTAGGTTATTATAATTTATATTTATTGTATCATATCCCTTTTTTCTAACTTAATTGTAGAGTTTCAGTTTTATACCTATTACTCAGACACTGTTAGAGGAAGTCTAGCTAACAGGGGTTTCATTCCATGACTTCCTTATTGTAATGTATTGTTCTGTAGCTGTTAAGGGACTTCAAGTGTCAGAGGATACAAAGTTAGCTTTTATCTACTTGCAAAACTCAGCTGCAATGAATGCATTTTTTTCATTTTGGCTACTGTATAACATTCAGTTAAAGAAAATAGCTCACAGGATTGTAAGGGACTGACTTTTAATTTGGAGAGCCAGAAAGGAACTCTCCTTCAGAGGAAGAATATCAAGAAGTACACAGTTTTCTAATCAGTTTAAGCTTTTATAAGTGTTTTGTAGGCCTAAAACATTGGCTGAATTATTTGTAACTCTCTCTTCATCTGTTAAATGGTTTCCTATCAGCTCAAACTCAGTGGTTGAGCATACCACTACATTTCTATCAATGCTCTAGTTACTCACTACTTTTGCTTTGAAGTCAGCTCATGAATTTCCTTCTCTTTTTATGAAATCTGATCCCTAAGACAGAAAAATGTGTTTGTGTAGTTCTGTTTGTCTCAGTGGTTTAGTCATACCTGTGTATCATGCGTCTCCACGGTTGAACATGGAGCAAACACAGAGCAAATTTCACTCAGATCAGGCAGTTCATTTAGAGGTGGTAATGATGGCTATAATTCTCCACCTGAGCATCCATGTCCATATCTTCAGCCCGTGTTAGAGGTTTTTGAAATGAAGAATGATACGTATCGTTTGAAATGTTCTCCCTGTTTCCCACTCTGCACAAACATACAAAAATTCACTGTCCAACCTGAGAAAGCGTGTTGAGCTACATTACATTTGTTTCATTCCAGATGAACATTTCAAACTAAGTTGTCTGTGCTTGGAGTAACTTAGTTTATGTTTTTATTCCATGGTATAGTTTTTAGAGATTTAAAGTAATGGTTTCTAAATAAGCATAATGTAACGAAATGTACTCCTATGTATTCTTTACTGCCATCATGCTTTGTGAAAATACAATGTTTGGAGATTTTTTAAGAAGTACTTTGAATACTTAAGTATTTTTAAAAGCAAGTACTTCAGTATTTTAACTCAAGTAATAATTTGACTGAACAACTTTCACTTGTATTGGAGTAATATTTAACCAGGAGTATCTATACTTTGAATTAAGTAACGAAGCTGTGTACTTTGTCCACCACTGTAAACAATACCACAGCAGAATTGGTAAATGCAGTGAATTTATCAATAGTTATATAAACAAATAATTCAGCAACGTTAGCAAACATCAAAGAGCATCATGTTGTAATGAATAAACATAATAATAGCTAGCTTACACTGAAAGCACAGTGCACAGTTATCAATAAACGTCCTGTTCTGTTCGTCATCTCAACGTTGACGTTTTATTCAGCAGTAATAACACTGATATTGTAAACATAAACCCATAAAACGTTTTGTTATGACTCCTTTCAGCTTCAGGCTAATATTAGCTGTTTTGCTGATATAGCTGAGGGCCAGCTGAGAGCCATTAGAGCTAAGTGTCCATCGTTTTAACTGAAGCCGGTGTATAAATTAACATTAGCTGCTGCTAGTGATGGCTAGCCGGGCGCCCTGCCTCGTTAGCTGGTTACACACCGACGGATGCTCAAGATGCGTTCGTGTTCCATAGCAACGCGCTGCAACGATGGCAGCACTCTGTTAGCTTACCTGTTGTTGTTGTTCACCAAATATCAGGAGTCCAGAGCAGCATAAACCGACTGTTCGCTTCAGTATCCCGGATATGCCACAGTGAATCGGCCCTCTTCTTCTCCACTGAACAACTGTAACGTTACTACAGATGCTCGCCTGGACGGAGCTGATGCTGCCTTCGCGGGCTGTCGGAAATGTCACGATCAGGCAGTGACAGGTTGATTCTCATGCACCTTAATCTGTTACGTTTAAAGAGGCGGAGAAGTATGGAAGCTTGGGTTAATATACCGTGGTGGACAGTAACAGAGTACATTTACTTACTATAACAATACTCTCTGTAAATATACATGTAAATATACACTGCAACAATTCTCCAAGCAGAATTCCATATTTCTATTTTGTGTATTATTTAACTACTATTTTTTAATGTAAAAACTACCTCTGCAACTCACCACTGCACTTTTATCATATTATTTTAGCCTGTACATATTAGTCATGCCTATTTGTTGTTCTTTTGTATTTATAGCTGATGTTATTGTTATTATTTTTTATTTGTATGCCTTATTCTTATGCCTTTTACAAAGAGAGCACAGTTTACCTAAGTCAAATCCCTTGTGTTCAAGCATACCTGGCCAATAAAGCTGATTCTGATTCTGATTCTTACTTGAGTACATCACTTACAGTTTTTTACGACTGAACAAACAATAAAATCAAAAGTATTACACAATTACACTTGAGGAGCAAAACATCGGCCCAGATCTCCACCACTGTAAGCACAATGTCAGCCTCACACTTTTTGCAAAACAATACACACAGTGATTTGCAAAACACTAAACACACTTGTATACATTAGACACAGAAGTATATCATGATGTCAATTCCTTCAATTCCAAAGCACTGACTGTCATATTACCACACCTATGAGCCAATTGGTTAAACACAGCCATCAGGTGCGAAAACACGATTGCTTAATTGTAGACACACCAATCAGGTTTAAGCATTATAGCAATGCAGCAGGTGAGTTCCCCTGCAACTGGATACAGTATTTTACAGTTTTTTGCGACTGAATAAACACTAAAATCAAAAGTAGTACACAATTATCAAAACCTTACACTCAAGGAGCAAAACATCAGCCCAGATCTGCACCACTATAAGCACAATGTCAGCCTCAGACTTTTTGCTAAACAATATACACAGTGATTTGAAAAACAGGTTTAGGGACTATAAAAATGTAGCAGGTGAGTTCACCTGCAACTGGATAAAGTATTTCAAGTTTGTCTGATATTCGCTGAGCTTAAAGTGTTATGCATGTGTAGTAGCATGAAAACTGGGACATGGTTTGTTGTGATTCTCCATGTTGACATGTTGACTGATTTGAGTATTTAAAGAGAAATAAATGATATTTGTGGTTGTGTGAACTCTGTGTAGTGTTTTGACAAAATGTGCCCTGTTTTCAAAAATGTGTATCAGCAATCAAAAAAACTGTAAGTACATTTTTTGAGTATCTGTAATTTGGGGGGGACGACGACAATTAAGACAATTATTGTACTTTTTACTCCACTACATTTCTATCAGTGCTCTAGTTACTCAGTACTTTTGCTTTGAAGTCAGCTCGTGAATTTCCTTCTCTTTTCTGAAATCTGATCCCTAAGACAGTAAAATGTGTTCTGTTTGTCTGAGTGGTTTAGTCATACCTGTGTATCGTGCGTCTCCACGGTTGAACATGGAGCAAACACAGAGCATGTTTCACTCAGATCAGGCAGTTCATTTAGAGGTGGTAATGTTGGCTATAATTCTCCACCTGAGCATCCATGGTCATATCTTCAGCCCGTGTTAGAGGTTTTTGAAATGAAGAATGATACGTATCGTTTAAAATGTTCTCCCTGTTTCCCAATCTGCTCAAACATACAAAAATTCACTGTCCAACCTGAGAAAGTGTGTTGAGCTTCATAACATTTTTTTCATTCCAGATGAACATTTCAAACTAAGTTGTCTGTGCTTGGAGTAACTCAGTTTCTGTTTTTATTCCATGGTATAGTTTTTAGAGATTTCAAGTAATGGTTTCTAAATAAACATAATGTAACCAAATGTACTCCTATGTATTCTTGACTGTCATCATGCTTTGTGAAAATACAACATTTTGAGATATTTTTAAAAAGTACTTTGAGTACTACTTAAGTATTTTTAAAAGCAAGTACTTCAGTACTTTCACTCAAGTAATAATTTGACAGAGCAACTTTTACTTGTATTGGAGTAATATTTGACCAGGAGGATCTATACATTGACTAATGAAGCTGTGTACTTTGTCCACCACTGGTGTCAACATACAGTACATGTGATTGTACGGTGAACTACAGCGTTTGCAGGTTGCATGTGGTAGTCTTATGTTTTGAATAATTCTGTTTGCAGATCGGGATAACGTTACTACTTTTTCAAAATAGGATTTTCCGATCTTATTTCTAAGTCCACTTACCAGATTTTGAGGAGCTGTCAACCACTTTCATTACATTTCTCAACTCAGATTTTATGGCGCGACATTTTCTTTAAAGATTAAAAACAGGTACACGACTATACTGAGGAATACTATGACTTTGATTAAAAGGTCAGGGGAAAAGCAAGGTCGACCATGAAAGAATTTAAAAGTTACTAAGTTTCTGTTGTTACAAAATTGTAGTTACTGAGGTCAAGAATAAACGTTCACTGAATTCTTCATATTATTTCTTGTATAATCTTTGAGATTGAATATTCATGATTAGAGAATTGCGTTACAGAAAAAAAAAGCATCCAGATAACTCATCTCAGGCTGTAGCTATTTTTGCTTTAGTGCAAAATAAAATTATAACCCATGTGAAATAAACAGACACCATTTTTACCCAGAAACTAAATAGACACACACATGAATTTAGGGTTAATTATTGTAACCATAACAATAAGGTGGATCTCTCTTTATTTTGACCATCACTTCAATCATAATTGTTCTTTTTATCACAGGCAATAGTTATAATAGTGCACTTTTTATATTTAAATCATGATACAGACATTTCTTTTTTAAACACCTTATTCTACTGACCCTTATGAATGGAGAATAGTTTACAATCTTAGCCAGAGTTGGGTCAATGAAAGTGATGTGGTGATGAGAAAGATGAGAAGTGACAGTGATGGTGAGCAATCATAAAGTGTGTACGGATGGTGAGGCAAACAACTTTGTACAGTTTCTCTCGTGATGATGGGCCACACGACAGGTGAAGAGGCAGACAGACAGGTCAAAGGGACAAGGCATTTAAAGCAAGAGATGGAGCGAAATTAGCAAGCATTCAGTGTGTTGTGAGAGAAATCACGTGCCTGTTAGGGTTTGAATATGTTAATTTAAGTAGATATTTCCTGGGTCAGCTGAAATCTCCCTATGTAGTCAGCTCAAATGCAGGTGCTGCAAAGTTTTCTGCTCAGTCACACTCGACTGTCATCACACACGCACTCCAGTTATCAGAGATAAACATCACAAAAAGATGTGAGATAAACAAAGAGCACTGGAGCAACTAGTCAGAACTGCTATCAAAGTTTAGTATGGAAAAAAAAGTGTTAACTAACGGTGCTAATGAGAAATTAAATCTAACTTTTTTTTTTTAAATTAGCTCTGGATATATATTTTTGGCATAAAATATAATTCATAAAAATGTACATAACAAAATAAAGTGACCAAAAAAATACATAAATAAATCCATTTACAAATAAAGTAAATAAATAACATAAACTGTCAATAAATAAACAAATATAAATACATAAATTAAATAAATAGATGGATAGATTTATGGACAAATAAATAGAAAAGGTATAAATGAACAGAACAGTAGCATAAATCTCACTTAACACATTCTGCACTTTTGTTGCATATTGTGCTGTATGGAAGACTGGTGATGAACATTGACTAGTATGACAGAGTGCTGGAGTATTACAACATGACCGTCCCAAGCTGCTACGTCCGCTTGCAGAATGGTGCGACTCTCTGTGGTGAGCGAGGGTGCAGCGATGGACTACTTGGCTCGTTTGGGAACACTGACGTGAGGAGCACAGGGCAGGGGGGGGGTAAGGAGACTCTTTTGCTTGCTTCCCATTTATGAAGTCCTGTTTAACAAGGAATTGACATCGCACACCGGTATAGATGAAGTCCAGCGTTGTGAGTAGTCCATAGATGAACTTCCTTTTCTTTTTTTTGTTCCGAGTCAGTTTGTGAATACTATGGCATTAGGAGACAAGAGATAGGTGGCTTCTATTTGATCACTCTTCTCATTCAATCAGGGCACAAACAGCTGTGATGAGGTTCATGGAACTATTCATAGTGTTTTTTTTTTCATATAGTAATGTTCATATTTCTGTTCAAACCAAAAATACTTTTCTTCAGAGCAACAGAGGTCCAATGCAAAAATCATATGTGCATGGTTCCATATCGTCTCTGATTGAAAAGAAAATACAAAAAGAATCAAAACTAGAGCGATCGGTCAGCTTCCCCCTCCTCCTCAACACTGGCAGAGTGTTTTCAGTCTGTCTTCACTGCTATCTCTGTGCTACTGACACCCTCCAAAGAAACATGTAAACACAAACAAAAATGAAATAAAAAAATATTTTTTTCACATTCACTTACTTAGCTTACTTTGTTGGTTTTCTTTACCTCAGGAGAAGACACTGCCGGAGTTCCAGGACGCAGTTTCCCCTCCCTCTTGTTCTGCTCCTCCCTAACAAGGGAGCTAACTCTTATGGTGCATCTATATTTCTCTCAGTATGGACTCGTATTTGCATGTTGCTTGATAATGATATGAGCGCACTGGTTAATTTTAAGAGACTCTTTTTGGTGTTGGATACTGTATTATGATGATATGGTAGACTAGCCTATCTGATCATGTCAGCATCCTGTAGCAGGCTGATTTGCTAACTGGCATGCACATTAGCACTTCAAAATTCCTAGTTTGTTTTATCTTTGAAGCTGTATCTATGACGGATACCAAACTGCTCATTCACATATTATTGTTTTCATTAAAGGGTGATTCCCTAACACTTCCTTCTCATTCAAGGGTAGGAATCCTGGTGATCCGAAAGATCAAAAGTATGTGGAGTTGGGGGGAAAAAAAGCATGAGAGGGGGAAAAGGCTCAACCCTTGCTGTGGTCAAGCACCTTCACAACTTAGCCAAGGAAGAAAAGGAGTAGCTCATGGCTTGCAGGGATACTTGGAGATGGAGTTACACTGTCGTCTGTCTGGTGTAGTTCAGGCATCCTACTGCGTAGTCTCACTCTCTATCCTAAGGTTGGGACTGGGTTCCGTTTGAAGACAGCAGTCGGGTTCTCTCTTTCGCTGAGCCTCTGCGTTGCAGAACTCCCCCGCTGCCTCCGATTCCTCCGCCATCTGCGCGGTCTCCCCACTCACACCTGTCGCCCCCACCCTCGGAACGCCTCGAGTTTTGGCGGGTAGGGGTCCCATGGGGCCGGCCGTTCTTCTCATCTGGAAAGGGATCTGGAGACGGGACAGGAAAGTCACTTTTAACGTAAACATGCAGCAATTTTTAAGGCACTCTTCTTTTTTTGTCCACAAGTGAGGTGTTTAATTTACAAGACATTGTTCTCCTTAAGCTCGAGCAGCTATCAGTATTCTGATCCTTTTATCTTTAAGGGGCATTCTTAGAAAAGAAAAATAAGCTTTATACAGAAAACAACCGCAACAAACCAGATGTTAGTTATGTACAGCTGAAATATGCAACATATACAAATAGTAGAAGTTTCCAGCACTAGGAAAGGAGTAGGAGTCACAAGGTTTAGAAGATATGATAAATCAAAGACATTGGTAGAAAAATAAAAACATGATGAACACCAAGGAACACTCTAAAGAAAAAGGAAGTACATACCTAAAGGACGAGTCAAAGTGAGAGAAAAAACATTTTTCTGTCTGTTGTGTGTACAAGTATGAGGAAGCAATCTCACCAGACAGGGCTTGCACCATGGGTTGATCATGAGAGCTGAGAAGCTGAGCTTGAATCGTTTCCACCACTCGTCTGAACCTGCGACTTGGACCTGGAGACATGTCATTTGATAAGTATTGTCCCACTAAAATGATGCCCATGCCAAATGTTACTTGTGTTTAATGCTACATTGTTCATTAAGTGAGGCGACACATTTGGAGCTCCCCCTACTGACTGGCTGCAGTGGTTGCCATACAGCCCTTCTTCTCCATGTTAACAGATGAAAAAACAAAACAACTTCAAAATCAAAATACATGACAATCATTTTTGTTTGATTTATTCCATGCTACAAAAAGGAGTTTAACATCATGGCTGACAACTCTGTTGACAGATGAGGCTTCTATAGTGCTCCTTGCACCAAATCAGCGAAGCAGAGAAAGCACTTCAAGAGAAAACGTAGCGAACAACAAACAAAAGTCAATGAACTTTGCATAACTGTGAGTGTCTACTTTAAATCTATACAAGAAGCTGTGCTTCTGTGGAATGTACCAACATGAGGGATCTTCCCTGTTTTATCAGTATGCTAAATGTGAGTTTGATTAGAAGGGGCAAGTCAGTCTTGACATAAAACAGGGTTCCCACTCTTTTCCAGAGATCATTTTCCAGGGCATTTTCAGTGAAGTTTTGAACTCTCTCAGCGATTTCATAAAGTTTAAACTGTCTTCCTGCGTGGCGATGTCTATTGTGATCAGAGATGTCTACAGCGTGCAGTTTCTGTGCAGCTGTGTTGCTCTTTTTTTTACGTTTGTATTCACTATCATAAGTTTGCACTCCTACTAGCTATTCAGACTATTTTTTGTCCTATTTTTCTGTGTTTTGATTAAGCACTCTCTCTTTTCATTACATATGCTGAACCTCTCATATGTATCAATGTTCTGCATCTAAACAGAATACGCTTTTAAATGACAGACTTGTGTTTCAATCAAGAAAGGTTTGATAAACAAACAAACAAACAAACAAACAAACAAGTAAACAGATCGACTCTCTTATTGGTCAATGAAGTAGAAGACTATAGCTTACCTCAGTTTTAAGATTGAAAGCATGGTGAAATGGCTACCCTAGCTCTGTCCAATGGTCTGTGCTTTGGGAAAGTTCCTATCCCCTAGTATTTGACTTTCATTTAGGTAAACTTGTATCTATGTTTAAATTCATGAAGCTTCATTCCAGTCCCAGTTGCAGGGGTTGAATGTGGTCTTCACTTGCCTGATATGAGAGTGAACGTCACGCTGTAGATCCCTGTCTCCCTCCTGCCCTCCCTCTCGCTCCTCTCCCTGTCCCGCTCCCTCTCGCCTTCGGAAAAAGCAATGTCCACCTGGAACTTGACGGGCTTCTGGAAGACGGAGGGACCGCCTGAGGACTTGTACTCTGCTCGAAAGCTGGTCTGGGAGAGGACGCTGTGACTGAGCGACGGGATCTGCGTGGTAGGGAGAAAGAGAAGAAGCAGAGAGACCGACAGACTTACGAGGCGGGAGAGGTTCAGGGGCAAACGTGAGTATAGGGAGACAAAGGGTGAGGGTGAGGAGAAGAGAGAAAGAGTGAGCCATTGGTGAAAGCAAAAGTGATCCATCACTCGTGCCACAAGTGAGCAAGATTTGAAACGAAGAAAAAACAGAAATAATGAGAGTAATGAAGTGCGTAAAGTATGAAAGTGTGTGACAGTATTACAGCGTTTTCAGAGAGAGCCATGCTTTTCACAAACAAGGTTTGACAGAGAGAGACGTGAAGGACAGATCGCATCAGATACTCACAGACAGGAAGGCGTGGACTATGTCAGCTTTGACAGAACTCAGAGGTTTGTCTCTGATCACCACAAAGATCTGCTCCTCTTTCTCCAAGCCGATGAAGTTCCCAAACCACGACTTCTTAGCCAGCCTATTAGCCCGACATAAAACATCACACAGAATCAACAGAGAGCTTCCCCGTTGTGAAAACAAGTGACGCCAAAAAAAAACTGGTCTCAAGGACTTACTCAGGGCTGGACTCTGGTGTTAGACTGGACATGTCTTCTGAAGTAGGAACTGAAAAAGATAAGTCACTCTTAACAAAAATTAAGATTGTGAAAAGTTTATTCAAAGGCTAGGGGGAAAGTCTGGTCATCAAATTCACATGGCAGAAAATTCTCTCCAATGTCACACTAAGGCTGGAAGCTTAAATGTCACACTGTCAAACATCTGACAGAACGTGAACATTTTCCTGCTTTTCATTTGATCAAAGCTAGCATTTGGAAAGGTGTTAAACCACATTTCAAGGGTTAAACATGTTTGATAAACAATTTACTCTTAGATACAGCTAACGTTAGCATTTCACAAATGCCTAGCTAACCATTTAATGTACCAGACTTTCGTTATGAATTGTGTTTTCAGTTGCTAATCAATCACAAAATGATGAAATGACAACAAATTATGTTATAATGGTAAACTTATAATGCAGCATTGTATTATTATTAGTAAGGCTGTCAACGGTAATGCGTCAATTGCAATGCAATTAAGGTTCATCATTAACTCATTTAAAAAAATGTCCTGCTATTTTGTCCCTTTCAGCCACCGTAGTTAATCTGCTGCAGTGTCTTCCTGCTTCTGCTTGCTGCCACGATGGAAAACGATGACTCCACTTCACTTTTGAATCAGCACATTTCACTTAAAGTCTCAGACGGCTCAGTTAACAAGTCAAAAGTAGTATGCAGCTTGTTCTTTCTGGATTAAAATATCAATGAAGTGCTTTGTGTTTGAGCTACCACCTACAAGCTCGGCATAAATGTATGGTTAATCAGACTGCTGTCAGCAAGCAACATCGTCACAATCTCTACAGACCTGTGGATGAAACCAAATCTAAAAAGATCACCACAGTGCTTGCTAAATGAGTGGCAGCTGACAACAGGCCCATCAACACTGTGGGAGACTCACGTCCATTGGGCCTCCTCAGGTTGGCAGGTATTGCTTTACTTCTTATATGGACGTGAAAGCTCTTTTGAAATGCAAAATACTGGTATTTTAAGTGTGATCCAAAAAGCAGTTAATAACAATCAACTATTGAAATTCAGTGATTCATCAAAGTTTTAAAAAGGATTAGTCGGACAGCCCTAATTGTCATCATTATTATTTCAACAGCATTCAATCAAACAACTCACACTTGACGTGTTTATTGGAGCAGATGCAGGTGGATGCTGAGGAGATGGTTGAACTGAGTACTGAGCGTTGTACTGGTGCAGTGCAGCGATGGCAAAATTGGGAGGACATGTTTGTGTAGGGATTGAGGGGACTGACGCATATTAAGTGAGTTAATAATGCAGCTCAATTTGCCTCCCTGAACTAACTTGCTTCCTTAGACCGGACAAATCTTCATTAACTAAGGCAGAACCTTTGGCCAATTAACTTGAAGCACTTTGTTGCACTGTCGAACTAAGTTGTTCCATACCTGTGCAGAGTCTGGTGCATCTAAGGCTCCTACATTTGAGTCAAATCTCACCTTGCAGTTTGCGGCGATGGAAACGCGGCGATCCCAGCAGGTTGTTTTTGAAAGAATTGAGCCGAGTCCTCCAGTGGGCGGAGCTGCTGGCTGCCATGCCGCTTCCCCCTCCTGGGCTTGAAGGCGGGGTCAGCGACAGCGAGCCCACCCCTCCCCCTCCCTCCGCCCGCGAAGAGGATGAGGACGAGGAAGAGGAGGGCGGGGTGGAGGAAGGGTGGTGAGGGTGGTGAACAGGGGTGCCCAAGGGCGTGGGCAATGGAGAGCCCTGGGGGGTGACCTGTGGCACAGAGTGGGCAGAGTTTGGGTAGAAGCTCTTAGTCACTGACTTTAGGACAGAGGACGAGGGGAAGAAAAAACGGGGGATGGGTGACAGGAGCGGAGAAGGGGAGGGTGAGCGGGAGGATGGGTTGTGCAGAGGCAGGGATTTGATGGGCTGCAGGTGGGGTCGCTCGGTGGGTCCCTTGGTGGGCAGGGTCTGGGTCTTTGGGTTGGGAGGAGCTTTGGGCTTGTCGTGAGCCCGTGCAGAGCGAGGAGTGGTGGTGCTTCCCTGTTTGGGCTCCTTTGTGAGGGGGGTAGCGGTGGCAGAGGTGACGTCTGATTGGCTGAAAGTGAAGACTGGGCTCTGATAGGACTGTGGGGGGGGGGGGGGGGGGGGAGTGGGTTTGTGGGGTGGGAGAGATGGATAACAAGAAAGAGAGGGGATGGAACATGGAGAAAGGATGGAAATGAATATCATGCTTCATGACAAGAAAGAGTGCATCCTGTGAGAAGTGAAAGTGTCAAATGCAAACATATATAGAAGCTTCATTCAGGCCTTTGAGTCTTTTAATTCCGCTCATATGTGAGTGAGGGTTTAGTGACAGTGTGGCAGTGAGAGGGTTAAAAATGCAGTAACAAACAACAGTGGAAGTGACAGAGTTACTGTGCAAAACTAATAACAGAGAAGGTGAATTAATTTCTTCTTTTACAGTATTAGAAGAGTTTTAATTTAAATGTCCTAGGTCTAGTAATGTTTGTGCACACAACTAGCTCATGCAAGGTGAGGAGGAGACAGGGCATGAAGACAGAAGAAGAATCCTGGCTTGTTGGGAGATTTAATCTGAGGTGCAGCGATGATGTGTAAAAATGACTGAGGACTTGATAAATGGAGTATTCAGGGGTTTGTGAGGTGTGGCAGAGAATCTCTTACAGCAGTTTGACGCAGGAGTGGGCAAAAAAATTGTAGCAACAACCAGAACCATGTACCACATTATGTTGATATGAAAATACTGTCATTAAAAAGAGATTATAAACAACAGACTTCTTGTAGAGAATTATTTAAAATCAAACATGTCTCAAATATGAGCTGCTGTCACAAAGCCTTCAGAAGATACATGGCTTCAATACACACACACAATCTACATTCTGTATCACCAGGGTCTTAAGAGTGCCATGGTTCGTAATTTTTCAAGTCTTTTTTTTGGTGAAAGAACTTGCATAAAAGATAAACATGCACCATTCATGCACAGAGGGATTTGTGCCTGGTGCTCTTTCAACTTAAGGAAGGTGGCTACAAAAAGTTATCGTAAGACAACAAGAGGCTTTCCAATTGGTGTTTAACAAATTAAGAAGATCTTCCAAAGTTAAAGACACTTTCAGAGGACAGTGCGTCGTGCTGAGCTGCATTAGACAGATTGTTAAACACAGAGAAAATGAAAGACTGACATCTACTTTAGTTTCAGCGATGCATTAGAAGGAGGTTAAAATAAACTAAAGGGGTGATTATAGTCAATCAAAGCGTGCCTAGAGGGTTCATATGACCAACTACCTACCGTTAGCGAACCTATCCTTCTACAGTGGCACTCCTGGTTTACAAGGGAGTTCAACAATACAATACATTGTTTTAAAAAATGTATTTAAAAATGCAGGCTTTCATAATGTTCAAAGGTAGTAAAGAATCTATAGCAGCAACACCTAATGCCTGTACGATTGGTTTAAGACTGGCCAACAGGCCCTTACCCTAGGACTGCTGAGAGGACTGGAGGAGAGACCAGTTGATGCTCCACTGACAGAGCGAGACCTTAGGGAAAAAGAGGCATATAAAGTGAGTGAATGTAGTACTGGTGGACTCTGTATAACAAATAACAGCACGTATTAAATACAGTACCTCTGGCTGTGTGCAGCTGTGTCCAGGGCCCTGCGAGGCGGGGTAGGAGACCCCTGTTCAGTAACACTCAGCACCTCAAGACTTTTCCTCTCGGGGCGACAGCGGCCGTGACGTGTCAGCATTGGAGAGTCGACTCGCTTTCGAGGAGGGTCTGCTGAAGGGCAAATTGGAACAGTTAAAACAACAAGCAATTTTATCCTTTTCATAGAAAAACATCATAATATTTACTTTTTTTTTCATTTTTTAAATTTATATTCTGCTATTGTTATTATTATTACTATTATAACATACATATACATGTTTGTTTGTTCTTTGTTTTTCTTGTTTTTTACCTTTATTTGTCTTTTTCCTGTCTGTTTTATAACCTTTCGGGTGTCGGGTGGTTTGGGGGATGTTGGGGATGTACATATTTGTGTTTGTACGTGTACATATCTGTTCAAAACTAAGAAAAAACTATAAATAAATGTATTAAAAAAAGAAAAAAAAGAAAAACATAATTTGTGCAACTGCCACACGGATGTCAGACTGCTATGAACCAGATGGTTGTTTTAGTTAACATGTTCACTATCACCAGCCCACTCTCTGATCTCACTCTGTCAATGTGCATTCAGTTTCTCTTCTGCTGTTCTGAAAAGTACGATGATGTTGAAAAGGCTTTTTCCACAGGCTCTACACTCTCTGCACCATCTGTGATTGTGGTAAGTGTGTCTTCATAAGCACAGGCAGAATCAATGCCCCTCAACGTTTTATCCCAGGGACAATTCTTGTAACAATGTTTGTGTTTAACATCTTAGAAGACATAAAATATGTCTTCCATACTGAATCATCTTTTGCTACTGATTGTGGCGATCACAGCAGCTGCTTTTTAAGCTATGGGCTATCAGTGGGAGATAATTTGAAAACCTGGAGAACATTCAAAACGTCACATCAAATGATCCTGCATTCATCAGCAAAGGGAACGAGTACCTGTCTGTTTGGCACCAGGCTCACAGACCATTTTACAACTGCCTCTTGGGTACTGAGTAAAGCAGCTCCCTCCCCTGTGTGGGTCCCTCCTGCCCCCTAATGACTGACCTACGTCATTGCGCGGAGGCAAGTCCTCATCCTCATAGCTTGGGTATCGCTCTTTTCTGTCCAGCAGAAGGTAGTAGATCATCTTCTCCTGGTTTTCTCTGAAACAAACAAGAAAGAAAGAGACTCTTGAAAAGAATGAAATTTAACAGTCCCACCCGAAAAAACACAAAACCGGCTAAACCAGCACTAACATAGATTCAAAGCACAAAAAAGTCTTTAATGTGAACTCCAAAAGCTTGTTTTTTTTTTTACTTTTCAGCAGACAAAAAGTGCCTAACTCCTCCATCTCTTTGATATTTTTGTGGTAAGATAATTTTCTTGTGGGAAGATAAAAGCCCATCATCATAGGCATTTTCCTTTGGAAGATGTAGTCCCAGAATTTTTGACAGCTTCAGTCTATCTACTATCTTGGGTGGTTTAACCCTGGAGATGCAGGTTTTACATGTGGGGTTCAGTTTCTTGTATTTGTCCAGTGCACTGTACCATAGTTCTGTCGGGTAGAAGTGTGTATAATGCATATTGCTGCACTGCCTTACAGTATGTTGCACAACTGTTTCCATTTTCCAAGTCAATCAGCATGCAGTCAGGCACAGAGAAACATCATTATGTTTAGGGTTAGGAAAAAAAAAACATCAACCTACTCTTCACATTGCAGATCACGTGTGAGCTTGCCGCGGTCTCGGAAACATCCCAGGGAGTGCATGCTGTCCAACACATCTGGGTCCAGCTCAGTCAGGGACGAGATTCGCCTCACACACACTCGCCTGGGAGGAGGCTGCTCAGGACACGGCTCATTACGGCCACCCCTGGGAGACATACACACACACACACACACACACACACACACACACACACACACACACAAAACACACAGGTATAATAACACAAAATGAAACATGTAATACTTATGATCAAATATGAAGCAATAACATTGTGAATGAGTTTTTAATCCAGTAGTCATGTTTGTAAGAATGGATGTATACTCACTGATACCAGGCATGTTTCTGGATGGCCTCCAGCTGTAAGGAAGGGACAGGGCAGATGGGGCCATTAGTTTCTACAGTCTGTTAACAGCCAGATGGCCACAGAGCTACACTGTGCAAACACCACATACTTCTTTACATACACAAGACACCTCACCGCTTCTCATTAATGTATATTAGAATTATAATCTGAAGCTGTGTATGTTTTTGGTTTGGAGGAAATCACAGAAAATGTTGCTGAACCACTCAGAGGAAAAAAAACCTAGAACCAGATTTTAAGGAAGAAACACTTGACACCTGGCAAACACGCCTTCTGATTGTTCTTAGAACAAAAAACTAACATCCTCCAGCATGATGTCACCTCAAGACCAACAATGGATGACTCAAAGTATCATCAAAACTCTATATTTTTTCAACCACTATCCATTTTCAGAACATAATCCAGTTCAAGAAGAAGTATAAAGCAATTATTTTCATGAGGTACAAGGAGGAAGACAAGTGTTCATAATCACGAGGGGTTTCATTTTAATTGTCGGTGTCAATATGAAGATTTGACTTGTTGGAGTGCACTAGTATAATGCCAGATAATAGTGAATGAAGGGGTAGGATTAGATAAGCTTTAACTTCTTCCTACTCTTTTTCGCACATGTAAAGTAAAATGTTTCAGTGCTTGCTAATATTGATTTTGTTTCATTTGTATAACTATTTCTTTTTTTTCTTGTATGTTTGTATAACTATTTCTTCTTTTCTACTGGTATGCTTTTTTTTTCTATTTTACTTTTACATGTTCGAAATAAATAAATCAAATCAAATCAAATCAAATCAAATCAAACACTATCAAAGACACACATTTTAATTAATTATTTAAAATAGCATATTTGATACATAATTGTAAAAAAAAATATCTAAAAATAAAAGTTACATTTCTATTGACACCATGTAAATGTTTTTCTCCGATGTCACATGACCCCTGAGGTGATTGTGATCGGTTAACAAAAAGCATCAGCTGCAGCAGGTTGAATCACAGCAGCACATGAGACACAGCAAAATGTGCATACAGGTAGGCTCATTTTCTGCAGACCAGCTCAGGCTCTGAGCCAGTAGGAAACTCACGGATGCACACAGACTCACCTGTGCATCTGATTCTTAACTAGCCCCATCACTGCTACTGTCTTTACATGGAGATTACTTGTATAGATAATAATAAAATCATATCACGGTTGTTTCCCTGCTGGGTTCTTTTGTGTTTGTTTGTTTATGTGTGCTCTAATGTCCAATTTGGTTTGGTCTATTAGTGTGTGCACACATCATTTAACCACCTTTGGGAGTGGTGGGGGTCGCAAGTCTCTGACTTAGTTATTTTTTGGAGTCCCAGGCTTAAAAGTTTGGGAAACCCTGTTTTATGGTTGGACAAGCTACTACTGTTCAGTGGCAAGGAAGAACCATTATCACGTAAAATAACATGACAATACAATAATAACGGTTTGGAGGTAGTGGAGAGTTTAATGTCAAATGTCAAAGCTTAATAAATGTTATCAACCAGAGTTTTTTAGTGACACGTTTTGAAGCTGTTTGTTTTTATATTTGAAGTTTTGATAATAAGAATACATAAAAGCTCAAAATAAACAATTAAACAATTCAAATTAAATTTGGATATCATTCACATTCTTCAGCAAGCAATGCATGTCAGGAGAAGAGACCACTAACTTCTGTGTGTTTTAAGGTTAGGATTTCTTAAGTGAACTGAGCAAGAAGCCACATTATTGACAGAAGTTACACTACATTTATGGAGTTCTTTACGCAGCTGTTTAGAAACAGATTCATGTTGTTTTGTATCGCAGTGGTACTAAGTTGTAGTTGTTTTTGACTAACAATCAAGAATAGCAATAGGTATTGTGAAAAACTTTCCAAATGTGAGTCTGTATGACATGACGTGACACGATACAACACCACGACATGCTACAACATGACAATACACCTCCTTCTCCCCTGAGGGGAATTTGTCTTGGGCTGTACGCATTTAACAAACAATAATCCACATGAACATCTAAAGGAAAATAAGGTGAGCTGATCCTGATTTGGTATGGATTTTAGGACGGCTGCCAACATAAGGAGCCATTTAAACCCCCCTGTGTATGAGCCAAGAGTAAGCACAGTCTCGTACCGAGAGCCTTTTTTCAGGGTCAACTTCAATCATGCCCTTGAGCAGGGACTGGCAGTCCGGGGGTATGAAGTGTGGCATGTGGAATACACCGCTTTTCACCTTCTCCAGGAGCTGGCGCAAGTTATCATGGTCAAAAGGTAGGGCCCCCTGTAGGTAAAAGAGAGAGACATGGGAGAAAGTGGGAAAAGGAAAACAGATGATATCAAATAAACTTGTCACATAGGGAGAGGAGCGAGTAAGAAGTGGAGAAGACTTTCGGAGGAGAGGTGAAACGTCTTCCAGATATTCCACAGAGTCCAGTTGCCTTTTCTGGTCAAGCTTCAAATAACAATGACCTGGATGACTGAGAACCTTCACAGACAAACTGTAGAGGACTTACCACAAGTAAAGCAAAAAGGATGACCCCACAGCTCCACACATCTGCTCTCCGCCCATCATATTTCTCCCCCTGCACAAAAATCACAATCAGTTAACCCAGCATCTCATTGAATTTTTCTCGATGACTATAAACTTTCTCTCAGGAGACTGTAATGAATTACAAAGCATTGAAACCATCTTTTTAGTAGTATAGCTGGATCATCTTCTTTCTGTATGCAGTGAAGAATCACTCTTTCAAAATATCAACCTTGTCAAAGACAATCCAAATGACAGGCTTCATATTTCATTAGACTTTTTTACGACGTTGTAACAATTAGCTTGTAGGTTTATAACTATGTATTAGCCACTCAATGAATAATTGATTAAAATCATTTGTTCATTTATTTTATAGGTACTGTGCACAAGCAGAAGACTCACCCGTATGACTTCAGGGCAAGCGTAATGTGGTGATCTAAAAAGAGAGCGACATTAATTTTCTTAAAAATCCAGAAAAATAAGCAGTAATATTTGTTACTTTTCATATATACACATATATGAATGCTGATGTGGTGAGTTAGGTTTTCTTTGCATCTCCTGTAATATGTTCAGTAATGTGCATTAACTTACATTGCAAGTCTCTGAAATAAAAAATATGAGCCATTTTTATGTTTTCATAATTCATGAAAGCTGATACTCACCCACAGCTGGTCTCTAACAGACTGTCTCCCACCTGTAGGGAGGCCATGCCAAAGTCAGCAATACGGATGTTGTTTTTTTCATCCAGGAGCAAGTTCTCTGGCTTCAGGTCTCTGTGACTGAGCAAAAAAACAACAAATACAATTACTCTTTTGCTAGTAAAGCAGCTTAACTGTGTCTGCAAGTGTATAAAAGAGGCTCTGATATTGGTTCGTGCATCAGAATTATACACTGACAAAAGCAACAGGAACGTCTGCCTCAGATTGGGATTGATGCTTTATTGTTCAAAGGAAAAGGCAGTGAATTAATAATGGAGCCAAAGTCCTACAGAGAGCTCAAGTTAGCAGATAAACCCAAAACTTTGACCTATACCTGACCCACATTCAAATTTAAAACTGCTGCTCTCTGCAAAATACCAACCAGATGGAATGACTGTGGCAGAAATCCAAAGCAGAGATGATCTGCCTGAAGAACTTTCTGGCCTCTTTCGGGGTCAACCGGCCTTTCTTTACCAGGTAGTCAAACAACTCTCCTCCTGACACATGCTCCAACACCAGGTACCTGTCCGCAAAAGGGGACAACAGTGTGATTTTAAAACCAGAGAGCTTGTGGAGAGAAATACAAAAAACAATAAATCTCACCCCAGAAACACTCAAACTGTTAGAAATAATCAATGTATGATGTAGGTTTCAATGTATCATTTTTATGTACTCTCTTCCTGTCTGTCAACTCCCACAGCTGCTTTATAACAGCCTGAAAGCATTTTGGGGAGTATTCTTTCCTCAAGGTAGATCAAAAACTTTTCAGAATAATTGCAGTAGATGAAAGTAAAGTAAGAATTAAGAGTGATGAGAGTAGTTTAATATAGTTCACAGAGTAGTATTTATACCCATCCCACTCCAGAGTTGAGTACAAAAGGCATGCAGCCTTCACTGGGAACATTTCTGAGGCTCTTTTGATTGCAGAAGGAACTTACAGATATTTGTTATTCTCGTAAACATCATGCAGCTTCAACACATGCGGATGCTCGATCAGTTTGAGAATAGCAATCTCCCTCTCAACCTAGTTAGAAAAAAACAGGAAGAAAGGAAAAGAGACAGAAAGAGATGAAGATACTACAGCAAAGCACAAAAGCCAATGCCTAATGCACGTGTTACATATAGACAATATGGAGCAGTTTTAAGATAGCAGAAGACACCTTGCTATTGACAAAATTAGCATCAGTATAGTCATTATTTGCAACAATTCACAGTGTCACACTGATACTGTACCTTCATCAGGACTGACTCAGACAGCTTCTCTCTGTTGACTATTTTAATCGCTACCTTCTGACCCGTAATGCAGTGGACCCCGAGCTTGACCAGTCCTGCAAGGCATAGTTCATCAGATAGACATTAGACATAAAAAAAGGCATCAACAGAAAAAAACTTAGGGGAACATTGAAAGCGAAAAAAACATTTTAGACTCAAAAACAGTTCAAAATACTCACCCGTCTGACCCTTCCCCAGTGTTTTCTCCAGTCGGTAGGGCCCAACATACTGAGCTGACTGACTTAGAGACAGTTCCTTACTCATACTGCTCTTACTGGAGGCTAAGACACTACAACTACTACTACTGCACTGTTTATTGCAATAACTGTAATATTCTACAGCTTATACAGAAGTTACGGAGGCATACAGGACGGTGATGAACACAGACGAGGAGATATTTTTAATTTCTTTCAGTGATGACACTGCTACTCTGGAGAGATGTCAAACTGGTGTGGGTACAAAACATCTGGATGATAAATGGACATTTTTCATCTACACATGGCTAAATATTTTGTTCTAAAGCACATTAAACATGTTTATACTTAACAAAACAGCTTGCTAGTGGGAGATTAAAGCAGAAACACAGATATGACAGTAATTTAATAGGCTGTTTTAAGCGTTAAATACTGACAACTACCATTTAGATATAAACATGGCAAGGTGGTCAACCCTTACTTTTGTACATGAGCTTATTTGCTTAACTTGCACGACGTTAACTGTATATGACGGTTATTATGAGAATTATCGCATACTAACGTTGACGTTGTGAATATTCGCCTTTAAAAACGAGTTTATTCACGAAATATATGTCATTGCCGGTTGAGTATAGCTACAAAAACGTTGTATACGTCAAGTGGGCGTTAGGAATGAAAATAAAATCAATGTATTTCTCTCTGTCAGGCCTGTTTTACAGGTGCAACAACATGCTATTGTAGCCTCGCCGCCGCTCTCCCACACAGCAGCGAGGCTAGCTGTAGCTTCAACGCCTGGACCAACGGCCGCGCTCGCGCCGCCTGTCAAAAGAACCGACACCTCCTGAAGTTTCCGGACATCACCAAACGGTAAGATTTATTATCACACTGCCGCCGCATTCTCACAATATCTCCTTGCAAAACAACCATCCTTTGGTGTAGCGTAGTCCTCCCCCTCCCTGCCTCTCCCCGTCGCTCCCTCTCTACATCCCTGCTGCTGCAAGTAGCGGATCACAGCATCTTCTCCTCTCTCCTTTGGCGTGTCCTCCTCCCTCACTCAGGTAAAAAAAACACACACACACAGAAGCCCGCAGATTAACCCGCACTATTATCGACTGCCTTATTCCCCTCCTCAATTCTGATTATAGTTCACGCAGGGTTAAGGCCCCCTGTATTATACTCCCTTCGGTTTTTCTTGCCGTAAATCGATATTTTCTCTCTCCTCTTCCTTCCTTCGTCTCACTCGCATCAGCATCCGGGTCCCACTCTCTCCCTATCCTCTCCCCTTTCCTCCTCCCCCTCCCTCCCTCCCTCCTCTGCCTCCTCCTCCCCCCGAGCATCTTCTTCAAAATAAGCTTATCTCTGCATTCACCTCAGTTCCGGACACAGTGCTGGTCCCTCCGTGATCTGCTGCGGACACACCTCCATCACTGTTGACCTTACTGTGGCAGCAGACCAGGGGCGATTCTAGGATCAGATGTTAAGGGGTGCTAAGCCGGGCAAGATAAATTTCACTGTTTTGGACATTTTAATGCAATTTCATTCCCACATTTGTGAAAGAAAAGTACAACACTTTTTGGGGAAAGTCTGTGACTAAACCATCAAATCTGATAAAGATGATTTAAATGCTGAGCCACAGCAAAAGAGAAATGGATTGGAATCATAAAAGATATATATGGTAACCCTAATTTCTGGGGAAAGCCAACTCATTTTGATACAGAAGCTCCTCAATATATACATAAACAGTATGTATGTTTCTGGAGTAAACCAGCCCCCCTATAGTGAGTACCAAAAATACCAAAAATTGATATTTGAGTAAATTTTTGGACTTTCATTTGAAATTCAATGCACAACATGTAAAACACATGAACATAAATTGACTTTTTCGATGTTTTTCTCTGCTTTTTCCCTACTTGTCTGTATTATATTATTTGCTGCTGTATTTTTGTTGTTAAAATATTAAGTTTCAACCAAGTTCTGTATGGTTTTGAAACTTTTCTAGCTTGTTAAAAGGGACATACAGTAAAAAATAATGTATATATATATATCTTGAATTTTAGAGGTGCTGGGATTCAATTTAGGGGTGCTTCATCACCCCAAAAAATGGTCTAGAAACGCCTCGGCAGCAGACATTGGTAAACATGGCTGGGGGCAGCGACATTCCTGTGATGGAATGTTAAGGTGCTTGGTCTCCCATCAGACCCTTAGATAAACACTATTGGTGGTGCCATACAGGTGGTGTTTTTTATTTGATATGATATGCGATATTTAACTTGAAGTGCCTTGTAGTTGTACCTGGTGGGACAAAGCCTTCTCAGTAGCCACCCCCACCCTCTGGAACTCACTCCCCTCCCATATCCAAAACTGCTCTGACCCTCCAACATTCCAATCTCTTTTAAAAACTCACCTTTTTAAGTTAGCTTTTAATTTGTGATTGTACTGTTGTTTTGTTTGATCTGTGTTATTTGTTTTTTTTGCTTGTATAGATTTTAACAATTGTACAGTGTCTTTTAGTTTTTGAAAAGCGCTATGTAAATAAAATGTATTATTATTATTATTATTATTATTATTATTAAAAGTTGTATTAAACTAATTAATGTGCAGGTAGCCAGTGGTGGACAGTAACAGAGTACATTTACTTGAGTACTGTACTTAAGTTAAGTACAGTTTTTCAGTATCTGTACTTTACTTGAGTATTATTTTTGGGGGGAACTTATTACTTTTATTCCACTACATTTGAAAGACAAATATTATACTTTTTACTCCACTACATTTCTATCAGTGCTCTAGTTACTCACTACTTTTGCTTTGAAGTCAGCTCATGAATTTCCTTCTCTTTTCTGAAATCTGTACAGTAAAATGTGTTTGTGTAGTTCTGTTTGTCTCAGTGGTGTAGCCGTACCTGTATATACGGAGAGAAGTCAGACGAAATTTCATTGTACTTGTACAACAACAATAAAGCTGATTCTGATTCTGATTCTGATATCTGAGCAAACACAGAGCAAATTTCACTCAGATCAGGCAGTTCATTTAGAGGTGGTAATGATGGCTGAAATTCTCCATCTGAGCACCCATGGCCATATCTTCAGCCCGTGTTAGAGGTTTTTGAAATGAAGAATGATACGTAATGTTTGAAATGTTCTCCCTGTTTCCCACTCTGCCCAAACATACAAACATTCACTGTCCAACCTGAGAAAGCGTGTTGAGCTATACGTAACATTTGTTTCATTCCAGATGAACATTTCAAACTAAGTTGTCTGTGCTTGGAGTAACTTAGTTTCTGTTTTTATTCCATGGTATAGTTTTTAGAAATGTCAAGTAATGTTTTCTAAATAAACATAATGTAACAGAATGTACTCCTATGTATTCTTGACTGCACTTGTGTATTTTGAAAATACGTTTTGACATATTTTAAAAAGAACTTTGAATACTTAGGTCTTTTTAAAAGCAAGTACTCCAGTACTTTAACTCAAGTAATAATCTGACAGAGCAACTTTCAATTGTATTGGAGTAACATTTGACATGATGTATCTATACTTTGACTTAAGTAATGAAGCTGTGTACTTTGTCCACCGCTGCAGGTAGCACATCGTTTCCTCAATGAGAAAAAAACTCCTCACCTGTGTTAAAAAGTGTGCCTATTTCTTCAAAAATTCACTTGTGTACAAATTTTAAAAACTCAAACTTAACTTTACTAACTAAAAATATTCATCATTCTACTATTATTTTACACAGAAAACCTGTATCTATGGTATAAAATAAGCCTTGAACCTGATGTCCCAAATTCTAAAACTATATGCCTGGTCATGGACGGGATTTCTGTAAAAATCAACTACTTGACAGTGAGTGCAACAGATTCCAGTTTTCTATGCATTAAACATGCAATGTGTTGTATTTATTTGAACTACGTAGAAAACCCTTTCTAACTGTCAAAAATACATTTAATTATTCACTTTTTATAACTTCTTTCAATTTATCATTTTATATTTATTTTAATATTCTATTGTTTTATTGATTTTTAACTATTTCATTTTTATTATCTTATTACAAATTTTTCTTGCACTTATAGTGCTTATATTTATCTTAGACTTTTATCTTTACCTTTTTTATGATTAAGTCATGATTTATCTTTTATTTACTTATTTCTTAACTATTTCTGTGTTGTTAATTTATACATTTTATTGCAATTGGTGTGCATTCGTCTATACTTAGTCTTAACTTCTATATCCATTTCTGCTGTTATGTTTAGTCATGATATATATATATATATTTTTTGTTTGTTTGTTTTTCTCTTCAATCGCTGTAAAGTGCTTTGAATTTGCATTTGATTTGTATACAACACCACCAGTATTTGTATAAATGACAGTTTGAAGGAGCCTCGCTATTTTTTAGGTGCTTAGAATTCTATCTTTGGACGTAAATTTTCTTTTGGAGTCCTTGAAGATTTATAAGTTGCTTCTGCCTTGCAGTTGGGTAACTTATTTAAGTCCTAATTTTAAATACAGGCATAAAACATCTAGATTATACTTTAATGTTAGTCGGTATAATAGATATTGTTAGTGGAGAGAGATAGAGTAGATACATGCTATTTGTTTGTGTACTTGTGTGCACTTATACTTCATGCCACCCCTGCATAAGACAGTGCCCTAGCTCGGCCACCCCAGTCAAAATAGTCAAGACACACCCCTGAGAACAAGATGCATTCACAGACTTAATACATGCAACATGTTATGTATTGACATACAAAAATGTATAGATATTGGAGAGAAAAAAAAAGAACAAGGGACAAATTAAATTTGGTGTCTATTGTATAATTCAAAGGAGCTCTACTGTGGTTATAGCTGGAACAGGAAAAGACACCTTAATCCATTAACATCATACTATATAAGGTTTGTGCTTTAATAAGTACTTCTTTAATGTATTATGTATACTTTTTCATTATTACTCTAATATTCTTTAATAGTGGAGTATAAAACAGATTGTGTTGTGCCCATGCATATTAAGAAACTTACTTCTTAGCTATACTTCACTGAATGCTGCAATAGCTGATATTAAACAGCTTCTTCATTAAAGTAAAATCACTTCTTCTGAATGTTTGTAAGGTAGTTTAACTGAAGTACTCTTACAGAAACTCACAGATGTAATTAATTAATTAATTAACAATTGATGGCTTGATTCTAATTGGCTCCTTCCATTCCAAGGTTCTGATATCACGTAAACTGGCTGTCATATTTTCTTGATTCACAGTGATGCTCACTGACTGCGTCAGTACTGAAATCCTTCTTATGTATTGTATTGCATTACAACTTTATGTTTTTTTGTGGTCTACAAAAGTCTTATAAGACACAATGTCCCAAGAGGTGACAAGTCACAGCCTTCTTTTATTTTGTTATTAATTAGAAAATCATGAGAAGGGGGGTAAAGCACATAATTCCTCAACCGCCGTAGAGATAAAGACACTTGCGCTAAAAATATATTTTTTGATGGGCACACCTCTTGAGTGACCCATCACACCTCCTTATCTGGAGAGAGAACTGAAAAGAAAAGTGTTGGCTGCTGATTTACATGAATCATGCAGAGATGATAATTTTATTTTTAAAGTAGGACATTTGAATGTATCATCTGTAAAGTGCCTTAAAAAATCTCTAAAATCTCAATTTGAAATGTTGTGTGTGGGTGGATAATTCCCCAAAGCCCATCTTCATCTGCGCCTAGCTGGCTGATTTGCACGCAGCCAGAAGGATTTGTCTCCAAACACAGAGCAGAAATAGAACGGGAGTACTCATCCCACTGTTTTCTGGTTCAATCTGATGGGGCAGACGTGGTCTTTTTGAGACATAAGAAAGTAGCCATTAATCAGAATGATACAACCTGCAGCAGAAAATCGATACAGCCTATCTTCCTTGATGAAAGACATCTCACAGTTTAAAATATTTAAACAGACACACTAAAAGACTTGTGTTTTTTTTGTTTCCCTACACACAGCATTTGAAACAAAGAAATTAAGAAACAAATGAGTCACTCAGGGGGAAGAAAAGTGGGACAAAACTTCTCAGACTAGAGCTTTGAGGTTTTAAGGAAACAACTATGTTTTCTTGTTATTATAAGCATGCAAAGGTTCTGTACACCAAATATTTTCTGCCACAATTAGAACTAACTTTAGTCATATTCCTGTCTCTGCAGAGCCCCCTGGACTACCTTCTCAGCTCATAACGCCAGGATGCAATCAGGAGGTTAATCTGAACAGGTGCTTTATTCACTCCAGTTCCTGCGTCCACACTCAGACTTCAGAAAGTGAAAGTGACATTAGACTGCTGTGTGCAGGAACTAATGTGCGGATTAAGCAAAGATTAACAAGCTCTTCTTAAATCCATTAAGAGTAACTTTTCCTCGTTGAAGCGTACGCTAGGCCAGATGACACGTCCATGTAATTACATAAGATCACAAACAAACGATCCTGATACTGTAACAAACATACAAAGCTGTTTATCATGTGTGGTTACTGTCTTCTGTTTATTTTGTGATGTTTTTTGTAAATACAACTTTTTACAGTCTAAAAAGTGAATAAAGAAGTTACACATTCAGACAGTATCAGAAGCTTGGTGTCATCAACCCTCTTCAGTCTTTCACATGGTTCAATCTGAAGCAATAAAGGAGGGAGGGAATGCTGAGAAATTGGAGGACTTTGATAGAGTAGGCTGAAATAAAATAAACAAAAAAAGAAAGAAAAAGTTAGAAAAATGTACAGGAAAAAATCAAACAGAGAAAATGTGATCTGATTCAGATATATGAAGTAAAACAAAACCCAATTAAGGCATCAGAGGACTATTAAGCAAACGAAAGATCATTTTAACAGAATTATTTAAGATAACAGATAGAATATAACATACAAAACGTATATAACTTTAGTTTTTTTTTACTTTATAACTTAAAAATCTCTATTTAATTTGTTACTTTGTATTTCAGGCACTGTGTGAATAATACTGCCTCAAATATTTTTTAGATCAAATATTTTCTGCTTGCAATGTTGATATTTTTTCATAAACCAGTAAAGAATGTGCAAAAAAGAAATATCTCATGAAAGAGAGATAAAAAAAAATTCTGTGTGTGACTACAGGGCTTGTATTATATGATGTTGGATTCTGAAAACAGTAAAAAAAATGTATTATAATCTTTGCGGACTTACATTTTACTTGGATGTGTTTTCTTGTGTATTATGACCCCTCTGACAGAGTTTTTACACAGGCCTGGAAGGCATCTATCAGATCTCTGCAGCCCTCCTCTCCTTTTTCTCTGACACTTAAACACAGAAACCAGATGTTAAAAAAAGAAACACGTTCTTGTAGTTATAGCTAGTTTATGCATACAACAGGGTTTCAAATAAACATTTCAAAATGTAATCTAAATATAGCAAACTGTAAATAGATGAACACATTGGACTTTGTATCACCTGAAAGGCAGGACAGACAAAGTATCTCTACACTCAGTCTGCGTTTGCATCAAAGGGATTATAACAGTGTCTCCTTGTAATAATGTGTTTGGTTTCATCTCAAAGCCTTGCAGCTGCTTCTATCTCCATTTGGTGAAGAAGAGTGTGTAATCTGCACAGCGGGTCCACTCACACTAATCACAGCTGCACGTGGACACACACACCAAATGTCTGAACGTAACATGAAGCAGGAAAATGCTGCCCCTCTCTCACTGCAATAGGTCATACATGTGGATGCCTATTTTAAACCTCAGGTCTATTTGTGCTCCTCAAAACATAAGAAGCCCAATGTAAATGTCACACCACTGTGAACAAGTTTTCTGACTCAATGATTGTCCCACAGGCGCTTCAAAGTTAATATGCATGCAGAGGACTTAATATTGGATAGATAATGTAAAGTGAATTACTGAAGCTATCTCCAGGGTTACACAATGGGACTTTTTACAGGCAGTTAGACTCACCAGAGCCTTGTCACTGCCTAGAGAACCTATCATGTTACATGTAAATCTTTTAAGTATGTGTTATTGTACTAATCAGCATTGTATTACATTCCATCAGGACTCACCACTTGTCGACGTCCTCCTTGATGACCTGGCACGGTGCTGGCACAGCTTCATTAGAGTCTGGCATTTTGACAGAGCAGAGCTGAGTTTGTGGAGAGGAGCTGCTGCACTGGCTTAAGTCAAGTACAGTTACAGATTAGTTACAGAGATGGAGGGACAGACAGTAAAGGAGGGAAGGAGAGAAGGTGGGGAGGCATGACGCTGGCTGAGTGTCATGAGCTGGAAGGTAAAATGTATGTAGATTAATAAGGAAGAGTTTGTTTGAAATTCATACTTTGTGAGTTTTGTGTTTCAATCCTTCCCGTACTTGAACCTTTCATATCTGTTGTTCTTACTCATTAATTAAAAACCACCCTTATTGGGTATTCTTAGATTCTTTCACTCCTTTCCTTTGTTTTACAGACTTTTCAATGAATATGCAGTTAGCTGACCTTTTGAGTCACACACTCTGCATTACAAAGGCCTCATAATACATCTAAATGGTCACTACAGGGGAGAGCATTTTCCTGAGAGGAGACTATGGAGCCTGACTTTGTTTTTCACTGCTGGATTAAAAGGTTGAGCTGAGAGATGAAGCATTTGTTGTACCCTAAAACATTTGTGTTTGCATTTTGTGCAAGTAATACTTACTGATACTAATACCGAAAATGAATAAAGCCCAGAAACACAGAATGAATGACTCTGAACTCTACAGAAACACATATTTGTTGTATAGTGTCTAAACATGAACTCAGCCTGTAAAAATGGTTTAGAAAATATTTTTCTTCACCTAAGTTTACACCAATGACAGACTACAGTTATAATTAATACAAAGTAGTGCATGCTTAAGGAAATGGAATTGATAGAAAGCTTAAATATAAAGTGTTGTGTTCACTTGAGGCTTAAATAATGCTAATTTAAAGAAAGTCATGAGAGCAAATCAGACATATAATGTTTGTTCTGATTTTGCCCTAAATTCTGTGAAAATTGCAGAAAAAAACATTAGTAAATGTTTTAAACTATATTACTATACTTTTCATTCACTCTAATCCCATCTAATGACAATTTCCTAGTTTTGCAACCTGATTAATATTTAAAGAACAATTATTTTTCAAAACTTTTAATTAAGGCAGCAATTAAATGATTTATTGCATTTTTAAACAATTAGGTTATTTTAAGTGAACTTAAGAGTTGGATAGTACGGAAGCCCTAAAAGGACATGATTAAATACATTTTATTTTTTCGAGATCACAACTTATTTTTCTCATTATCTCAAGATTACAAACTTTGTTTTCTCTAGATAACGAGAAGAATAAGATGAGCAAACAGAAAATAAAATGTATTTAATCATGTTATTTTAGGGCATCCGTAGTAAACATAAAAGGAGCACATTTATACATATGGTAACCAAGTGACATCCGGAAGTAGGAAAGGCCTGTTACCAGTTTCCTTTAATTTTTTTACAAACATTGTTTGGAAAATTTTGCCCCAGTAAAGAATTAAAAGACATTTTGTTATTAATGATAGAGACTTAATGTCCTTACTAAGAATTCTGCTTTTAAAAGCCAAAAAAACAATTACAACGTCCTGGTTGAATCCGCTTCCTCCCAGCATTTTGCAATGGAGAGGCAGAGTTAAAGCTGTCCTTATAATGGAGAAGAAAGGTTACAGCTGAAGACAAACAGATTTCTGAGTACATGGTTACCAGTGATACAGGCGATGCCTGAGCTCGAGTCATCTCTTGAATTTTATTTATTTATTTAATTTGATTTATTGATTTCAGTTCAGTTTTACCCTAAATACACTTGTGCAATTGTGTACATTATAACCAATGAATGTATATTGTGAAATAAGATATGAATGTAGTGACAACGATTTTAGTTATAGGAAATTGTCTCATTAATGATATGTAATGATTAAGTGTAAAAGGAATACATCTCCTGTATGTTAGCTTGTTGTGCGTCAATTGTAAAAAAATATAAATAAAAAGTTCTAAAAAAAAAAAGACATTTTGTTATGAGACATTTAACTTACAGGTTGAAGATCAAAAACACAAAAGAATAGCTTTATTCTCTGGATAAAATCAGATAAATTATCCCATTATCACGAGAGAAATAAGTTGAGATCTCAAGCTTTGTTTTCTCGAATTAACGATTCAATTTTGTCGTGACCTCGAGAAAACTGAGAAAATAAAATGTATCTAATCGTGTCATTTTAGGGCTTCTGTAGGATAGATATCAAATGTCTACATTTGAGTACGGAATATTAAGTACAAGCAAATTAAATATTGAATTCTTTGTCAACTTGTGCATTAGTCTTGATGAGACCTTAAGGTTCTAAAGATAAAATGTTATGGTCATTGCTGAAGAATTCTCACAGAATGTATCTTCACCACTAGAGGGCAACAGACGATCATTCACACACAATGATGAATTACTGGACAAATTGTTCATCTAAAGGGTGCATCATGGTTGCCTATAAATAAAAGGAGGAATCACGTAATTTCAGCAAATTCAGCAAAATAAATAGCTGAGATTCAAGTTCCCCGGTTGCAAAAACGGTATACACAGTACATTAATACATTGTCTTTGATTATGTTTTTAATTTCAGATCGTGAATGGTTAATACGGTGGTAAACCAAATTACAGTATGTCTTAAAATTGAGGTCAGGTCCAGTGTCAAACCAAAGATGTGAATAAGACGAAGAGAAGAGCATCTCCCTGATTCCTCCTCTTTTATAAAGAGCATAAAATCCAGTGTGCCATCTGCTGGTACACAGACTAAGTGCATACAGAATCCCTAAGACATGTTCTCGAAATACTATAACTGTACCAAAAAAGTGTCCAACAGCTGTTGGTATATTTAATAAATTTGCATATTTAAAGGGAGAAAATTCTCCATATTGGTATGACCTGTAAAGGCAAACCTCTAGTATGTCTGAGGCAGGAAATGGCACTGCCTTTCACACTGCCTTGCACACTGATATGCATTTGCAAAGCGCTTACAGTGGCCTGTATGTATCTGGTCATTACTGGAAATAATTTTGCACTCGAATGCATCTCAGCCAATCACAGCGCTCAGTACAAACAGCTGACTTCTTTTTTTGTTCGTGTAAAATGTAGCTTAAATTAATAAGAAGCCTATCAATGAGGGGAAAAAATCTGGGAAAGCTTGCAGGGCCGGTGAATGGAGGTCACCGCAAACACTAAGTGAGTCTCGGTGGTGAGACAGAGAGGGGGAGAGGGAGGACGGACAGCGGCCAGCCGCCTTCAAAAATGGCGTCTCCGGAGGAAAATGAGAAAAAATATTAAAACGCGGCCTGCTTTCTTTACACTTCCTACATCGGTTGTTATCCTTTTTTTACCTTCTCTCACAGCAATTTCGTATGCAGGCAAACCCGTCGTCGCTTTAACTTGAATAGCTAAAGAAAGAGGATAAATTCGGAGCATATAGGGAAATAAAAGCATCACTGTTTTATTTTTGATGCGACGTTACTGACAGCTAGCATCTGCTGCTAGCCCACAGCTCTGCTCCGGAGGGGGGTGGGAACGATTTGCATGCAAAGGGAGGAAGAAAAAACAGATTTCGGAATTGGGGATTTCTTTGCTCGTCCAAGGAGAATGGTTGTTACCAACGTGGCCCGTCGTTTGCAATCTTTTCTGTTGCTAGCAGCGTATAGCAAAGACTAGCCCGAAGAAAGGGGAGGAGAGACGGTGAAAAGGACGCATTCAAATCAAATGTTATCAGCAATTCGTCCATCAGCGGCCAAATCCGAGGCATCTTCATCATGACCGGGACTGATTGTGGACTAAATCGGCATTCGGGGGAATGATAAACGTGAAAGGAACAGGAAAAGGAGAAAGACTGGCTTTTTTTGGAGGTGGTTGGATTATAACCCCGTAGACCCCCCTCTTTTTTCATCCAGCTTTCTCCTCCTCCCCTCCATTTCTCTTTCAATATGCTGTTTTCCACTCCTGAGGACTTGCTTATGAAACCGGGGAAAATAGCCTGAAACCGAGAACTGGAAAGACTGGGTTTTTTTTTTACCCATAATCTGCCCGTTGCTTTCGTCCTCATCGCACACATTGTACTGCACCTAAATGGATAGGAATTACCCGGGAACAGGGTTTGGTGATTTGGGCGCAGGAGCAGGATGGAGTTACGAGAGATCGGCAAAAGCAAGGTATGCATTGGATTCAGACAATGTGCATGCATCACTGGCACTTTGCAGGACACGATGTGGCCCATGTAAACAAATTGTCGCCAGTGGGTTCATTTATAGTGCCATGCCTTGCCATTATGTGTAGTGCATTGTCATCCAAACAGTTGCATAGTAATAATATTATAAACAGGAATGGAGCAGTGTGTGTGCGTGTCGTGGGGGTGGGCGGGGTGGAGAAAGGAAAGGTTGGGGATATGAATTGTGTGATTGACAGACGTGGGGTTTAGGTGGACATGGCGGGTTGGAGGTGGGGGTATGTCTGGAGCATCCATAGGAATTATTGTTCCCTGAGTGCAGGCCTGGACACAGACCCCGATAGATAAATCCACTGAATTGAAAGGAGCTGCAAAGAGTGCAGACGCAGCAAACCCCTCACAGCAGCCCCCCTGACAGACATCAACAAGAAGGACTGACAAACACTAACCTGGATGATGCATATAATGACACATTTAGTTTAAAGGAAAAAAAGAAAAAAAAATCTTCATCATGCCATCCTCTTCCAATAGAAGTTTCTTGTGTATTTCGCCAAAGCGTGATCTAGATTAGTTGAAGAGTGATTTTGAGGATAATTTGCATAATGAAATGTAATTATTACCACTCAATATTGCAATACACAATTTGCCTGAGAGTATAAATGTATGCTCAGGTGAAATCACAGCATGATGAAATTGAAGGACCTAACAAGAACAAGAAAGCCCTGTGTATTAGCTTCAGCTTAGCATGCAAGCTAGCGCTGTGTTGCATGGAAGTGAGTCACGGCCTGTGCACTAAAGCATCAATGCCTACAATTAGCCGCAAATGTTTCATTTATTACCACCTAGACCAACCAGAATGGACCCTTGAAAGACATAATGTTCATTTGGGAAGTCATATTTAGCTAAACAACCCTGATATTAGATGCTGGTGGTTGCACGCAGCCTTAGCATGCATTTGCGTCGACTTGCACCATCCAGCTGTTAGCTACATCAGTATAATCACTGTTAGCAGACTATTTGACTCGTTTTTCTTTGGTATAACTTGGAAAACTTGTCTGTTTTTCATTTAGTATTAATATGTACATTGGTTTCACGTGGTGTGGACACACTTCTAGAAACAACTGGGCTCGGAGTTCAGGCCTAGTCTCTGCATTTCTCCCATAGCTGGCGTGCATTGCTGCTAAGCGGTACTAGCAGCAGCAGCAGCTATGGAGAAGTGCTCCCATGTTATCTGGCCAGCCACGCATTTCATCTGTCTTTGGTATTGTAAAGTTCTACCGCTGAAAAATACTACGAGATGGATTATGAGCAAATTTAGTTAGAAAATATTTACTAGTAAAGGTTGGACTCTAATTGGTATTCCACAATTTTGCTTGACACTTTTCCTGCTTTGACAGATTTGCATTCATTGTAATCAACATCAATTTAGTGTGGTGACAGTACAGTAAATCTGTCACTGACACTTGCTCTGACTCATCTTCCTTCTTATCAGTTTCAGATAAAACCAGACTCACTAGGGATTTTGATTTTGACATGAGGAAGTTTTGCAAACAAATTAGCACACCTGTGTATTTTTAATTAAAATAAAGTTTTCTTTGGGGGTGGGGGCAGGGGGGTGTATTTCAAGTAACTCAAGCCGAGACAGATTTTTTATTCCCAAGGGTCACAGATTAAGTATATGCTAATGGACTCTGAAATTAATGACACTTCACAGTTCCCTTCTCCCCTTTTTCCTCTGTAGTCTTGTATACGGCAGTTCCAGATCATCCCACCCGGAGTCTGAGCTCCTTCACAGACAAGCCTACGCCACCCCACACCCTCTGCAGGGCTATGCCACCAATCACCACCCAGGGAGCTCTGGCCAAGGCGGGGCTTGGGGAGCAGCTGGACGAGGTTTGGGTGAGATAAATGTCATACCTTACGTGTCATCGCCAAAAGGGGCCCTTAAATGAATTATTGTGTCTTTCCTTGCAGGCCCTGGTAGATTTTTGTCAATGAAAAGTTGCACATTGTAGCTGAATTGAGATGGAGCCTTAGATATTATCGCAGAATACACCATTATTTGTCACCTAGCTTTAACTAAGGTTGTTTTCAAACAGGTTTGGGTAGGCTCTAGTTAAACTTAGAACTACTGACACTTCCTCATTGATGACAGAAGAGAGTGTTGGGATTTAAATGTTTTTTCAGTTGAAAGTTTTTGATTCTGAATGAAATTTCATTTCCAAATCTGCATCAAACAGTAACTATTTTCATTCTTTGTCAGTTAATCAATACTTGTGTTTCTGTCTTTTCCCTGTTCGTAGGTTTGTCGGGGCTCTTTGACACTGGCCTGCACCATGCCAGCCCCTCTGCCCCAGATGCCTCCGTTATGAATCTGATCTCAGCCCTAGAGTCCCGGGGTCCCCAGCCTCCGCCCTCTGCTTCCTCCCTGCTCTCCCAGTTCCGCACACCATCCTGGCAGACAGGTGGGGCTGTGTTAGATCTTCCCTCATATGTTGACATTCAAACAGGCCCCACAGTCAATATGACATTTAAAGACCCTGCCAATGTTTGGCTGGATTATAATTTTGACAGAGTTGCTGTTCAGGCATTACACATTTCAGCATTAAAACAAAATAAAATGTATGTTCAATCTTTTATTTTTAGTTATATGGTTAGTAAAATCGTTTTTGAATGTTGAGTAACTTTGCAATTTGTTTTCCTTTTCCTCACAGCGATGCACACGCCTGCTCCACCTGAGCTATTCATCTCCGGGGCCCTTCCTGGCTCTGGCTCCTTCCCCTCATCCTCAGCTCTCTCAGCCTATCAGCATCCGGCATCCTTCTCCAGCCGCTCTTTTCCCTGCCACCTCCCTTACCCTCCAGGACACCCCCACATTTAGCCCAACATCCAATGGCCTACTCTCCCCACATGATCCTTTACTTCACATTAAGGCCCCTCCCAGTCGAGCCTTGGTTTTGATAGACTCCTGTCCCTCGCAGGGTGCTGCCGCAGCTGCCTATAGGGGTAGCCAGGATCCAACGAGTGCCACATCAGCCCAGGCCTCCTCTGCCAGGCACCTGCAGTCGCACCAGTTCAACCTGCTATCGTCGCAGCTCCAGGACCAGTCATCACAGCTGTACAATGCATCAGTTTTTTCTTCAGCACAGACCCAACCACAGTCCCAGTCCCAGTCCAATTCGGCTCAGGAAAGGGCGGTACCTCGGCAGGACAGCGTCATCAAGCACTACCAGCGGCCCACGCCTGCTCAATCTCAGCTCTCGTCCTCTGCTGCCCACCTCCCTTCAGCACTACCTCAGCTGTGGAGGAGCCGGGGTACCACAGATTGCCACCCACCACAGGCACGCTGGTCTTTCTTGCAGCCCACTGGGGGACCAGAGCCCCTCATCTGACCACACACCCTCATCTCGACTGAACATTATCGGCCAATCATCCAGCCTCCCTATTCTTCCTCCTCCTCCTCCTCCTCTTCTTCCTCAGCTGGGAAAGGTACCAAAAGCAGCTCCAGCAGTGGCTATTCTTCTGCCAGCTCAGCTTCATCCTCAAGAACTCCTCACACCCCCCCTTCTGCTTCCTCTACCTCTTCCTCCTCCTCCTCCTCATCCGCCGCTTCTGGGGCTCATCCCTCCAACTCAATTCCAACTTCCAGCTCCAGCTCAGCCCCCTCCAGACAGCAGCCCCCTACTCAGCCTGCACCTCCTCCAGCCCCTCAGCAGCAGCAGCCCCCTGCGACCTCCTCCTCAGCTCCCCAGCGCTCCCCAAATCCTGTCCTCTCAGGCTACGGTTCTCCTGTGCCTCCTGTAAAGACTCCCACTTCTGCTCTTACTGGTCAAACCCCTCCCCAGCAACAGACACAGTCATTATTCCCCCAACCAGCCCACCTCCCATCTGGCTCAGTCCTACGGAGGCTTCAGCTCACCACAAGCCCAGGATCTGAGCTCTGGTACTGGAGGGAAAGGCTATGGAAGTCTAGGCAGGAGTCAGTCTTACTCCACTGATATCTATGGTTCTGACTCTGCTTATGGATCACTTCCATCTTCTCTGGGAGGGAGCAGGAAGCCCATCACTTGGCTATGGAGCCCCTGGCCACTCCCCTGCCCTTTTAAGGTCAAGTGGTTCATCAGGAAGTGGAGCATCAGGGGGTGGAAGCAGTGGCGGCACAGGAAGTGGAAACTCTGGCTCAGGAGGAACAGGAAATAGCATGACCAATGAGAGAGGTGGAGGTGGTAGTGGTGGAGGGTCTTATCATATCCCTGACTCTAGCCCCTCTCCATCTGGCAACTCAGGCATCATCCGTCCAGGGTTGCACTCCCCAGTGCCCACCTGTCCCACACAATCTCCAGGCGGTGCAGGCTCTAATAAATACATCTCATCAGTCCTGTCCCCAACGTTGCCTCCCCGCAAGGTTACCCAGATACCCGGAACCCCAGCTCCCAAACTCAGCCGTATCACTCCTCTTCCTCCAAATCAAAGGCAGACACTTCCATGCTCGGAGTGGGTTCCCAGAGATCACAAGAGGAAGTAGATGATGACGATGAATTCTTGATTCAGCATCTGCTGCAGGCCCAAGCAAGTCCTGGACCCCAAGCTGCTCATCACCATCCTCAGCAACAACAACCCCAACAGGCATCTCAACAATCCCAGCCTCAGCCCCAGTCAGTGCCTCCTACCACTGATTCAAGTAAAGGGCTGGCCTATGACATGGGTAAGACCTCCGAGGAGAGATACCCCCAGAGTGTCATACGTACCCACAGTGCCACGTCGTCTGCTGGAGTTGGCAATGCAGGGTCTGGAGGGTCGATTTCAGGGCTCGAGAACCAGCTGGAGATGTCGCTAAAGAAACAGCAACAACATCAACACCATCACCAACAACAGCAGCAGCAGCAACAGCAGCAGCAAAGGAATGAGCGGTCTGTTGGAAGCAGCAGGAGCAGTGGAGGGAGAGGCAGTGCCGAGCAAGTGCACCCTCACCTCCATCACCATGACAACCTAGGATCGGTAGTCCATTATGGGCGGGGTGACCCGTACAGCCAACACTCTCTTGCTGCCCAGCACTCGTCACACAGTCAGCTCGTGTCCTCACACTCACAGTTACCGTCCGTCAGCCAAATGGAGCTCCAGAAGAAGCAACAGGAACGCGCTGAAATTCCTTATCCAAGGAAAACCCCAGAAGTACAGCAACAACATTCTCAGTCTCAAGCTGCTGCCTCCCTCATGGACTCACCCACTGATCAATCGCGTCAGCCCCCGCACCTGCTCCAATCGGTGTTGTCCCACACCACCCGGAACAAGCTGGATCCCCATCAACAGCATCAACAACAGCACCACAAGATGGACTCCCATCGGCAACACCAACCCCATCTCAAAATGGACTCCCACCAACCACTTCAGCAGCACCAGAAGATGGATTCTCATCAGCATCAGCAGCATCACAAGATCGATTCTCATTCTCAACACCAACAGCACCATAAAATGGACTCGCATCCCCAGCAACAGCACTCCATTAGCCAACAAGCTGTGATGGAGAGTGCTGGTGGGACACTTGGCTCGAGTAAACATCAGGCTCCGTCACAGTCCCAAACAACCCAACTCCAGCTCCAACTCCAATCCCAGGCCTTGGAGGTCGCAGCAGCCCACTACAACCATGGCCCACCTCCACATCAGCATGAGCAGAGCCAGGTCAAACAAAGCTCAGTGGTGTCTTCTTTGGATATGCTGGAGCGCTCCCTTTCTCAGACATCCAGTACTGACGTATCTGTTTCAGAAGATCGACGCGGTGGTGCAGGCAGTGGGGGGAGGAGCGGTGGTAGTGGGGAACGGCATCGGCAGCAGGAGCAGCAGCAGCAGCAGAGGCAGCACCCGTCTCACCACCACTCGCAGCACTCTGCCTCTGAACTCCACTCCTTCCTCTCTGAGCCAGACATCGGCTTATCCACTCCATCTCACATGCACCATCTTTCTCAGCACCACTCGCAGCAGCAACAGCATCCTAACTCTCAACACCAACAAAGCCACTCCCACCACCCTCACACACAACCCCACCCTCACCACATACCCCCACAATCTGCCCAATCAGCCCACTCTCAGCCTCAGCCTGACCCACAGCAGCCCCTCCCCAGCCAGCTCACCCCCCAACAGAGCCAGATGGACCAGCAGCGCTCAGAGCAGCACCAGTTTGACACTGTCAGCCCAGTTGAGAAGGCGGACCAGAGTCAGCAAAGTAATCGCTTTGTGCCCCTTACTTCCATCTGCTTCCCAGACTCCCTCCTGCAGGATGAGGATCGCTCTTTTTTCCCAGGAATGGAGGACATGTTTTGTGCTGAGGATTACAAGTCAAGCTGTGCAGGAGGTGCAGGACCAGGGCAGGAGGAGATGAATGAAAGCCACACTGGGCAAGAGGGAATGGATTCAATGAAAGCTGGACAGAATGCAGGTGGAGCAGGGGGAAGTAGCGGGGCCAGCTACGATATGATGGGTCACCATGGTGGAGATCAGGGGTATGAACCATACTGTCATGGTTTGGAAGAACCCAGCAACAACACCATGACTCTGGATCTGGACTCCCTTAAAACCCATGAGCTCCCTTCCACCGTAAACACTGAGCAACTGGGATTGATACAGTCCCAGGGCCCAGCCATGGGAATGGGCCCCAATGCCGCTGGTCCCAACAACCCTGGAGCCAAGCTTTCCTCTGGGCCTGGAGGACCTAGCGCAGGAGCAGGTTCTGGAGGCCTCCAGTCTCCCATTTTCTGCTCATCTCGTCCCAAAAAGCTCCTCAAGTCTAGCTCTTTCCACCTTTTGAAGGAGCGCCGGGACCCCAACACACTGCCTAAAAAAAGTTATGCTCAAGAATATGAGTTTGAAGACGATGAGGATAAAGCTGACCAGCCAGCAGACATCCGTTTGAATAGCCGGAGACTCCCAGACCTGTTGCCGGACTTGGTTTCCAGCTGCAGAAAGGGTGGAGCAGGAACAGGGTCACTCAGTCCTTTAATGGGTGACATTGACTTCTACCACTCCTCTGGATACTCCTCTATGGGTTCACACTCTCTTATGCCTCAGGAAGCACCCAAGAAGAGGGGTCGAAAGCCCACTAGGCCCAAGAGAGATGGTCCCCCAAGGCCAAGAGGTAGGCCACGCATCCGCCCAATGCCAGAGCCCTTCACACCCAGAGGCATGATGGGAGAGATGGGCGGAACGGCAGTAGGAGGAGGGTTCAATGTGGAGGGACGTGGCAGGGGAAGGGGCCGCGGAAGCCGAGGAAGAGGAGGAGGAAGGAGAGAGGATATGTACATGGAAATGAGCGGGAAAGAGCAGGAGCAGATGCACCACCACCAACTCCAGCAGCAGCAGCAGCAGCAGCAGCAGCTTCATCACCAGCCCCAGCAGCAACTGCACGAGCCGATACCACCTCTGAAGGTCAGTCGCTTTCAAACTAGAAAGGCTTGACCGTGGCACCGGTCTGTTGTTGGAAAATATAAGCTCAAGCACTAGTTATTGAAGCTAATGTTGTGATTTGGAAAGACTTTGGTGTAACATTCAACATGGTTAACATATTTCCTCTTGTCTTAAAAAAATGATATTTTACATTCTTCAGCTAATCAGACATATGTGTTATTGTGTGATTGTCTTAATTTGAGTTAGTTTGTTTAATTGCTCTATTTAGAAATTGCCAATAATTTAAAATCAGTTTCCTCTCCTGGTCTCCCTAAGTTAGTGATGCAGAGTTTCTCTACATTCAGGTCCTTAAATCTAACTTTTTTCTTCATTCTTATTCAGATCAAGTTACCGATCGGTACCCTGTCCTCCTCCGATGCACTGCTGAGGACGGACTCTTTGTCTGGCACAGACCCTGCTTTGTCAGACGGTTCAGTGGGCTCTGCTCCCTCACTTGGTTTAAGTCCTGGACCCCCATGCAGCACTGAAGGCTCCAGAAACCAGGACAAGAACAAGCATAAGAGCCACATGATGAGTGAGGGTGTGGATGAAGAGGGACTAGAGGAAAGGGTAAGAGATCCAGGATTATTTCTCTGCTATATTTAGCATAGAGCAAAAAAAAAATCCAATCAAGCTGAATGCTGTAGTGGTTGTAACTGAGCAGAGTTGAAGTCTCTTCCTCTTTTGTACCTTCCAGGGTGATGAGAAGGATTCTGAATCAAAGGCTGGCTTTGTTGCGTCATTCCTGGACTTCCTCAAGACAGGGAAGAGACCTCCAGGTTTGGACATCTCGCCTGGAATGGAACATGACAACGGTGAAACATCACCTTGTAAATCAGGTGGTCTTCGCCCTCTTTCTCCTGCACCCGCTCCTCCACCACCTCCACCTCCATTTGGCGAAAGCGAAGGAAACGGGGGTCTGGCTCTGGGTAACTGCCCCAGCCCCAAACGCCTGGAAGACGAGCTTAAGAGGAACCTGGAGACGCTGCCCTCGTTCTCCTCTGACGAGGAGGACTCAGTCGGGAAGAACCAGGACCTCCAGAAGAGCATCTCCTCCGCCATTTCTGCTCTTTACGACACTCCTCAGCTCCCCTCTAACATCCAGCCCACACTTCCTCCTCCTCAACCTCCCCAAAATCAGCCCAACCAGTCCCCACTTACTCCTACAATGCCTCCTACCCTTAGCCCGCAGCCTACATTGCACACGCCACACGCCCTGCCCCTATCCAACGAGCCTGATGTGCTCCAGCCGGAAGATGGGGACATGGAGGGCAATAAAGAGGAGGAGAATGAGGAGGAGCATAGCAGGGGATGGAGAGAGTGATATGCCTGAGGAGAGAGAGCCACAGCTGGAAACACTGGGTGCCCATGATATTGATGGTAAGACTGCTAGCTAAATTCTTATTCAACTCATGTCCCATTTTCTTGCATATTGATTTTTTTCTGCCACTCTTCTTAAGGATATTTATATTTTTCCCCTTTGGTAGAGCTTTTACTGGACATTTTCAGCCCAATAAATGTTAGAGATTATGTTAATAGATTAATTTCATTAAATTATTTTGGGTATTTTACATCGCAGTAAACCAATCTCAAAATAACTCTGATCTTCTTCCCTCTCCTTCCAGCTTCCCTTCCAGAGATTCCCCCAGCACCAGAAACTCCTGAACCTCCCTCCGCCCCTCCATCACCTTCCTCATCCTCGTCTCCTTCCCACTCTCCCCTCCCTCCCCTCTCCCTCCCCTCACCCCCGCCTCCACCAGAAGAACAACAAGAAATCTCCCAGCCTCCGAGCCCTGTTGCTCCGACACCTCCCTCCCCTCCACCTCCCCAACCCACTACTCTCCCTCAGCCTGCCCCTGCTTCTCCCCCCCATCCACATCCTCCCTCTGCTCCTGCTCCAACCTCTCCTCCGCCCCCATCTTCGGTTCAGAAGGAGTCCCCGACGCCGTCTCCGGAGTCGCCAGCCTCTCCGGAAGAGCCCCCGCCTCCCAAGATCACCTCCCTGCACCTCGCCCAGAAGCAGGAAGACGCCGCTATTGTTGGGGAGAGTGAGGAAGACGAGAGCGAGAGCGGAGGGGAGGGCATCTTCAGAGAGAGGGATGAGTTTGTGGTGCGGGTGGAGGACATTCGAACTCTCAAGGTATTTGTGATAGTGTTTTGTGTGTACAATTTGCACCTGAAGAATCCCACAGTACTTTACAAGGCCAACATTTGAAACAAGTTTCTTGCTTCCTGTTTAATTTAACATTCCACGTCATGTGATGATGGGTAGGTGTTGCAACCATCTAAAAATAGAGCAATCTAAGTTTTTTAAAGCCAAGGACAAAATCATTAATGGCTACTTTCCATTAGACAAACTGAGCTGGAGGTTGAATCTTTCAGTGCCTGCAAATGTACAGACATTTTAATCTCTTCTGTGTGTTTGTGCACAGCTGGCCCTGCAGACGGGCCGTGAGCCTCCGCCCATCTGGAGGGTGCAGAAAGCCCTCCTGCAGAAGTTCAGCCCAGAGATCAAAGATGGACAGAGACAGTTCTGCGCCACGAGCAATGTGAGTTCACCCTCACGCCTGGTGTGCTCTAACCACACCTGCATCCTGTCATGTTGAACTGGACACTTTAAAAAAACAGAACAATAAAGAACTGAAGTACATTTGGACCTGATAGTCACAAGTATCAATACCTAAAGTTTAGCTGTTTTAAAATTCAGTCCTTTCTGTTTCTTTCTCAGTATCTTGGCTACTTTGGAGATGCTAAGAGGCGGTACCAGCGAATCTACGTCAAGTTTCTGGAGAATGTGAACAAGAAGGACTATGTCAGAGTCTGCTCTCGGAGACCATGGCGCAGAGCCACACCTGCTCTCAGGTAAGATAAATACATAAGAAAGGATGAATTAAGCTGTAAGTGAGAGATTAGCAGATTCACTTTCCAACCCATACATTTCTGTTGATGAGCGGCGTCCCATATACAGAGGCTGTAGTCCTCGTTGCAGAGGTCACTGGTTTGAATCCCGAGCACAACCCTTTGCTGCATTTCTTCCCCCACTCCCTCCTCCACGTCTCTACAGCTGTCTAATAAATAAAGGGAAAGAAGCCCTAAAATTAGCTTAAAACATTGTTTTTTTTAATTATGAAGAGCCTTATGATTCTACAATTTCATTTAGCAGACGCTTTTGTCCAAAGCAACGTACAACACAAGCAAGAATTTAGACTGGAGGGAAAAACCTTAGTAAGTGAGACAAAGTGCTTCAAGTTGATTGGCCACAGGTTCTTCCATCTAGTGCCAGAAGAAGTGCCAGGTTTAAATAATTATTTTTTTTAAAGATAATGTAGCCACAGTTAATCACAACAAATAATTAAAGTCAACAATATCGTTCAACATTCAACAGCATTCAATATTCAGTGCTAAATATTCAATAAGAGCTGGGTTTTAGACCTTCTGATTCATTCTACCCCTGAGGAAAAAGAGGAGAAGGGTAAGGTTAAGTGTTCCCTGAACAGTTGAGTCTTCAGACATCTCTTAAAAGTAGAAAGGGACTCTGCGGATCGTAAAGAGTTAGGTAATTCATTCCACCAGTTGGGAACAACAGAGGAGAAGAGTGTAAAGATTTGGAAGGAAATTTATTCTGTATAAAATCTGAGGACTTTTTTCTTATGATACAATTTCTCCAGTGTACAGATTATATAACCTGAAACAATTCCTTCATGTGTCGTAGCGCCAGTCCCTCCCAAGAATGGCATCCCCTCCTTCCAGCCAGGCACCTGCCAAAGTAGTTGAGAAAGAGGAGAGAGTGGCTCCACCAGTCCAGCGTGAACAGAGGGAGAAAACAAGAACATCCACCGCAGCAGCAACAAAAGAACAACGGGAGAAGAAGGAGGCTCCGGCTGCTGTTCCCAAAACTAAGGACCGGGAGAAAGATAGGGAGCACGAGAAGGAGAGGGAGAAGAGAGTGCAGCCACAACAGGAGAAGGTGGAGAAACGTTCTGCAGCTGCAGAGCGAGGGAGAGCGAAGGAGGAGAAGAGGCGGTGGAGAGGAAGGAGAAGGAGAAGGCTGAGCGCCCGCCTAAGTCAAAGCCGACTAAAGTAAAGGCGGAGCCTCCACCCAAGAAGAGGAAGAAGTGGCTAAAGGAAATACCTTCATCGTCGGACTCTGACTCATCTGAAGAGGCAGCCAGTGAGAATGAAAGTAAGACACGGTTTGGATTCTTTCTGTTGGCGGTTTTAGACATCAATTTTCTGACCTCATTGAAAGATCACTTTTCAAAACTCATAGTGATTCACAAGGCAGGAAATAAAAAGACAGGTTATAAATAAACTTGGCTTAGTAGAAAATCAATAGTAATTCATTTAGAGCACAGAAGAATGATCAGTATACGCTATAAACAAGAAATAGAGTACACTAGAAGAGTCAAGTTTAAAGAAAACACTGGAAAGAGGGGATTTCAAAGAGGGTTTATTTTTCTTTTTTATTAGACTCAGCCAACACAACACAAAACAACAAGGCAGCCATTAGATTCAGAAGCAGATCTCATGCATAATTATTTCATAAGAAAAAAGTCCATAATCCGAAAGAGACAATGAATACATGAAAATGAATGAAATAAAAAAGGGACTATAAATAAAATAATATTTTGAAAATGAATAAATGAATAAATACATGCAAAATGAATAAGATTTAGATAGATAACAAATAGATACAATAAACTTTGAACAAAAATAAATACATAGAATAAAATAATAATGTTCTGCTCACATTAAGTAATATAAAACTTATTTATGTCATCTTTTATGCCTTGAGTTAATCTTTTTTTATAGTTGTGAACTCTAAATAGATAATTTGAATGTCAACAAGCCTTTTACTGCTAGTATGGAGGTTGTATAAGAACCTTGGATCAATGAAAAAACTCTGGTGTTCTTCCACTCAGTGCCAGTGAAAGGCGGAGTGAATAACCGTGCCATGAGGGAGATGTTCAGGAGCTACGTGGAGATGCTAGTCAGCACAGCACTGGACCCTGACATGATCCAAGCTCTGGAGGACACAGATGGTGAGATCTACACACGTCTCCTTATTTACATCCTCACTGTTTCATACAAAACTTCAAAAACTGCTGACATGTTGACTGTCCTGTTAGCATGCTGACTGCAGCTCTAATGTTCACTATGTGTTTTCTTAGGGAGGTTAAATAAAAAAATAAACATCAGCATCACAGACACAAGAAACAGCTGCCAAATGTCAAGCCATCTAGCTTGACAAACTGCCCTAAACAGTAGCAGGGAGAATTCTGCAGCATGCACATTCTGATGAATCTCTGAGTGCTTTCTGAAATCTGAATAAACAAGGTGTGACAGGTTGAAGGAAAGCACCTGGAATGCTTATAAATGAGCAGAGAGCATGAGCTGCTTTGAAACTGCCCTTGGTATTAAAATGATTGGCATCCACATGAGTGATGACTAATGAAGTTCCTTTACCTTGATTGGCCACCAGATGAGCTTTACCTCCCGCCGATGAGGAAGATTGACAGCATCCTCAGCGAACAGAAGAGGAGGCTGTTGAGGAGAGTTGGCATGAGCTCCCAGCAGGTAATCTGTCCCTGATATACTGTTTCTTTCTCTCTGCATCAGGACTGAAGGAACACCCTGGATTCTAGTTTCTGTTTGACATTTCTGTTTGTTTTGAGGTGTATTTGAGATGCAGGAAACAATTGTAGACCTCTGCTCATTGACTCAGTGGTTCTCTATGAGATGAGTCAAATATAATGTACGGAATGCTTGAGCTAGGGAGTAGACTCAGTAGAGTAATTGGATAGACTGTATACAGACATTAAATTAAATAGCAGTTTTTCATCATAACAGATTTCTGATATTGCCTATTTTAGATTTTTTTTCAAAATGTTCTGCCTCTCTCATTGTTTTCTTTTTTTACAGGAGGTCCTGCATGCATACCCTCAGATTATTGTGGACCCCCTTGACTCAGGAGTGGTGAGGGTGCGGTTAAGCGGGGACGCTTACAACCGAAAGACCCTCAACAGAGTGAAAAAGACCCTGCCTAAACCACAGGTACGTTTTAAGCAAGCTGCAACCTCCAGTCAAAAAATAGTGGGCCCATGTGGAAGTGTTATAAACTGCAATTCATCGCACGTCCGCTTGAGGCTGGCTGCAGAAACACCGGAAAACCACATACACACCCATTCAAAAAAGACGATCTTTGCAACATAAATAAACATGTTTACAGCCTGGTTCAAAAAACGGCTTTGGTCTGAATAGCTTATTTCTCTATCGGCCCACACTGTAGGAGGGTGAATATTTTTTTAACGCTACAGTTCAGAAGATATTTAGATTTCGAGTATTGCCCAAATGAGGACATGACTGACTTGACTGACAGACGAGTACACATAACTGTTGGCTAGGAGGCTCAAACTCCGCCTCACACTAGCTCCACAGAAGTTATGTTGTGTTCAGCATTTCCACTATGGCTCCCGCCGACAATTGGCTTCAAAACAGCGCTCAGGAACAGATGGATGATGTCACAGATACTACGTCCATTATTTAAACAGTCTATGGTTTAGAGAAGCTCAGGGGGGATTTGATTGGCAGGACCTTACCTACTCAGGAATACACTTTTTACATCATACTCTTTAATTGATTCACCATAAAGATGCAATGAGACTTCAGTGGATCAACCATTCTGGCCTGTTAGTTGATCTCGTGGTTTTATAATATCCAGAAGGAATCACCTAAGTCAGTCATTTCTTAAGAATCTTCACATTGAAGGCTGGGTGGGACTGATCACTGACATACTGGGTGGCAACGATATTAAAACAGTGCCAGCATCCCGTCTTTGCACCTGCTGAATTTCACTTTCACTTTTTTACTTGGAAGTGAAAGAGTAATTTCCACGGTCGCTTTGTTTTTTTCTTTTTTTTCTTTTTTTTTTTTTGATTGAAGTGAAAAAATTCAATGGAACTTAATCTGGTTTCTTGTAATCAGCTACACCTGACTTCAGTCCAACTTGCAGTACTGGAGTTGTTTATTGATGTTTAGCCTTTTGTTGTTTCTATCATTGTTTTCCTTCAGCACCATCAAGCATACTTAATCTAATATATTCCATGAATACTTAATTTAGATTTTCAAAAGCTTTTGAAGGCTTGGTACATAGCATTGATATAGTGTTTTCCATGATGAAGGAAACATTCAATCTTACATTATGTATTTTGGATGCAGCTTCTAGCACCATAATCCAGTGAACATGTACTAAATCAATAAATACAGAGGGAATAAATGGCAAGACAAATTCAGATTTTTTTTTTTTTTTGTTTTAGGACCTTAAACTGTCAGCTGATTCATATCGGATCTACAGCCTGTACCACTCCCTGCATCACTATAAGTACCACACCTTCCTACAGTGCAAAAAGGAGGTAAGACAACATTTCTAATTAAGCCTAATGTGACACTAATTTTTTTGTCAGTTTTGAGCTGCTGTTATTGCGTTTGATAACTGTCCAGTCAAGGAAACTTTGACAATGAGTTACATTGAGTAAGTGTAAGATTCAGAGGCTTCTAAAGAGTGACAAAATGTTAAAAAATATGTAAAATGTGGAGCCGGAATAAACACTCTGCAGCTTTGGTTTAGTAAAGCAGGGTTTCTTACCAGATACAGCCAGCTTGTATACTCTGTCTTTTGGCTAAGAACCTGCTTTGGATCTTCTTCTTCACAATCATCTTGTGTTTCCGTCCCTCTCTTCCAGACCAACACCATCGAGCAGGCGGCCGAGGATCCGGGCCAGGAGGAAGTGGTGCAGCAGTGCATGGCCAACCAGAGCTGGCTGGACACACTCTTCGGCTCCTTCATCGAGCTGCTCACGCTCAGCACCAAAGTCTGAGCCGGATGGGAAAAAAAAAAAAGAGAGACAACAAATTTAAAGCAAGAGGATTTAAAAAAGAAAAAGAAAATCCAAAAATGGAAAAAGATGGATCCCTCTGTACAGCCCCCCTACCTGATCTTCAGATCTCTGAGATCTGAGGATGAATTTTTAAGGCCCTTGACGAACACAAAGGGGTCTGTTCATGTGACCTCGGACACTGGCCTCTGTTCTTTTTCTTGTTGTTGATCAATGACTAAAGAGTCGTCGTACTTTGTGAGGAGGGGGGACCCCACCCTACTGGATCAGGGGTCGCTGGCGGGTCAAGAGGGAATAGAAAAAAGTTGTCGAAAAGGGAGCGAAGGACAAAGATGAGGAGCCGAAAATGCCAAGTCAACAGAGGATACATCTTGTTAACCGTGTGTCATAAAGACGGTAGTTCAAAGAGAAACTATTACCACTTAGTTTTTACATAAATTATTTTTTGAAGACTAACATCAGCTGTCGGCTTTTGAAAAGAGTGGAAGAGGGTGAGAATGCTTTTTAAACTGCGTGTAGAGTGTGCCGTGAGCAGCGTGAACATGGACTTGTCCAGGATAGAAATGTGATAATAAACGCTCTCTCTCTCTCTCTCTCTCTCTCTCTCATCCTGTGCTATGTGAAGGGCAGCTCCAGTCCGCTGTGTGATAATATATAAACACATTTTTATTATTTATATGAGGAGGTTTTTAACTTAACTCTCACAAGCGCTGGGATTGCTGCCCAAACATTTGAAATACCTTTAATTTTCTACAGCTTCAGTATACCGTCGTAACCCACATATCCAAGCCGTCTTCCCCTCTATACAAAACAGAACACATGCTGAGACAGAAATACTGGGTGTAGTACAGTGGGTGTAAATAATAAAAATAGGAAGAAAAGAAAAAAAGAAGAGGAGGAGCAGATCTATTTGAAACTTAACATTGTCGTGCTTCAGTTCAATCATCAGTCATGCAGGTGCAAAGAAAAGAAGTAAACTATCCATTTCCCATGTGGGAAGAAGGAGTATAAATAAGTAATATTTAAAGAGGAAATAGTTCATTTCATTTTTATCATTTTGATGTTGTGATACTATGACTTATTTTGAAAACAATCTAATTTTCCATAAAAGGAAAAAAAAGGCGTGTAAATATTGTACAGTTCTTGATGAAATTCTTTGTCCTTCTGTACATTAACTCTCCTGTATTTGAGAAACAAATAAAATCTGCAACGAACAAATGCTGTTTCATTTCCCTACAGTGTGTTTGTGAGAACATTCTTACTTTCAGACCCTTTCTGTGGAGGTGTTTGTTTTAGAGGTAAATCTAGAATTGAAGTCATCCTCCAAACCAAATGTGTTTGATAATTGAATTCAACTCACTGCATTGTTGTAGCATCAGAGATGTTATGTGTTAAGATAGTTGTACTGACAAGCATGCTTTGTGACAGAACTGTGATCAATTATGCAAGATAGATACTTTGGATGTGCAAACTTCAGACCTCTAAACTTTACACACTAAAAATGACTTCTGTACGCTGGCCCTGAAGGACAAATACATTTACAAAAGATGAAACACTTTTACAAAGTTGGAGACAAATTTACATTTTGGAAAACATTTATACATTTATAAACAAAATTACATCAGCAAAACACTTACCAAGAACAAAACAAATTTACATTTAATAAACAAATTTACAAAAAAAGATGAACCACTTTTACAAAGTTGGAGACAATTTTACAAACAACGGAACACTTACCATTTCTGAAACAAATTAACATTTCATTTTTAAGGGAAAGGACTGTACCAAATATCGGAAGTGATTGAGTGAGAGGTCATTTAGTTTGTTTTGATGGAGAGGAATCCAAACAGAGCAACATGGTTTACATATTAGGATATCCTCGGGTCTCAGAGAGAGGTGTCAGACACTCAGATGAAAAAGCATCATGTCTCTGTAAAAGCTCCATCATATCTCCGCAAAACCTTCATCATGTGTCAGAATCCAGATGAATGTTAATTTGTTTCAGAAATGTTAAGTGTTCGTCGTTTGTAAAATGTCTCCAACTTATTAAGTGTTTCATCTTTTGTAAATTTGTTTTCTTAAACTGTAAATTTGTTTTGTTCTTGGTAAAAATGTTTTGCTGATGTAATTTTGTTTTATAAATGTATAAATGTTATCCAAAATGTAAATTTGTCTCCAACTATATAGAAGTGTTTCATCTTTTGTAAATTTGTTTTTGTCCTTCAGGGCCACCATACAGAAGTCCATTTTTAGTGTGTAAAGTTTAGAGGTCTGAAGTTTGCACATCTAAAGTATCTATCTTACATACTTGATCATGGTTCTGTCACAAAGCATGCTTGCCAGTACACTGTCTAAAACTCCAATAACATCTCTGATGCTACAACAATGCAATGGGTTGAATTCAATTATCAAAACACATTTGGTTTGGAGGATGACTTCAATTCTAGATTTACCTCTAAAACGAACCACGTCTCCACAGAAAGGGTCTGAAATGTTTTCCAAAATGTAAATTGTCTTCAACTTTGTAAAGTATTTCATCTTTTGTAAATTTGTTTTGTCCTTCAGGGCCACCTTACTTTTGCCATCAAGTAGTGGATAACTTAATTTAAAAAAATAGAAAATTTAAAAACAAATGACAAAAATTCTATTTCACTGTTACAAACTAAAAATAATGGGGTTTTTTTTACGTACTGGATCAATTTCGGCTAATTGTTTTGAGAAAACATCAATTAAAAAACATAACCACGCTTGTGTGTGTGCAGTGGCGGAGCCAGACAGTTTTGACCTGGGTGGCCAAACTGGGGCACTGACTGTTAAGGGGTGGCCAGGTGTGGAAAACATTAGGGGCTTACCCCAAACCTAGGAGGGTTACTTCCAATAATCATATCAACTTTAACTTATTTTTATAAAATTATTGAAAAATTTTACATTTTTGTAGATTTCTAATGTTAAGATTAGAAATGTAACTTGACAGAGTGTCAACATTTAAATCTGCTGAACTGAACTCTTTAAGGACTCAAATGAAGATGATTGTCCAAAATCAAAGCGTCAACAAAAACAATATTTAAATGCACAGAAACTACTGTCTCTGCAGCTTGTTGAAACACAACACAATAGCTGATTTCGATATAAGTAATGCCTCTGACATGTCAAATAACCAATCATGTTTAAAAATTTCAGGGTGGCCACTGGGGTAGCCAATCAGTTTTTGGATGTGGCCCTGGCCACCCCCTGGCTCCGCCCCTGTGTGTGTGACCCCCTCCTCGCGGGCCCGGCCCGTATGAAACTCGCTGACGTCAAATCTGGAAACGAAACTGAGACTCGGAGTTTCCCGAGAACACCTCTCCAGTTTGATAGTATCCGGACTTTGACGGTATTTAAGGAATTGGCAGCACGATACAAGTGACATATTGTTACACAGCTGGTCAGCTTTCTAGGCACATCTTTCCCCCCAGCATTGATCTCGTCTTATTTGGAACTGTTGAACCTTTTAAAAACGACAGTGCGTGAACTCAACATCGGCTGCACCGGCTGATAGCTTCTTACAGGTAAGAGACTGTTTTTGCAGGAAATTGTCGGCACAATTTTCGCAAATTTGAATGTATTGCGAAACTATTAAGCCCGTCAACAAATATTCATGAGGCCCGTATATTTAACACACAGACATGGTGTGTGTTGCGCTTTTGTTGTTCTTCTTCAATGAATTATAATTCAATGGAAACGCATTAACACAACGCAACAGTTCAGACAGACATTACATTTATGCAATGAATATAAAATACCTGGCATTTTGCACCGAAGGTATTATTCTGATAGAGTACTCTCCCATTCATTCTTTCCTACACCCCCCTTTATCAGTGCAAGTCCTTTAAGGTCGTGTTGTTTTCTGTGCGCTCATATTAGAATGGTTTTGGTAATAACATCTGCGACCCGGACTTCATACTCGCCAGCTTCCTCTGTGATGAAATTCAGAAATTGAATATTAAAAATAAGAAAGATTGATCCTCTCATGTAAAATGAATGGCTACATTACAGTCTAAGAACAGTATGTAAATAAATGAAATACATGTTAACACAACCAACTACTGTTATTTCTATCAATAAAAAATGTTATATTTGTGAGAGACTTGAATATAATGGACATTTGGAAGAAAGTGTGCTCATTCATTTATAGGCTAAATATAAATTGCTATTTTTTCATATCGGTCTTTAATCCAGCTCCATTATAGCAGGTAAAAACTGACAGCTTGGAATATTACTGTCAGATACTGTTCCCCCTCTGTTCCGTAGGAAAGGAGGCTCTCACATCATTCAAATTCATAATACTGACTTCTTTTCCCACAACAGATAAGTCCTGTGATTTTCAGGCTGATGTTACTAAATTTGACCATTTAAAACAGGGCTGTCAGGATGTGCTTTACCTGCTATAATGGAGCTGGCTTTAAGACAGATATGATAAAATAGCAATTTATATTTAGCCTATAAATGAAGGAGCACACTTTCTTCCAAATGTCCATTATATTCAAAATGAAAAGTCTCTCACAAATATAACATTTTTTATTGATAGAAATAACAGTAGTTGGTTGTGTTAATAAATACATAGAAACACAAACATATGTGCTGGTGTCCCAGTTTAAAAATATAACTAGACAGTCATGAAACTTGGATTTCCCTTCTACAATACAACATCTTCAGATAAAACTCCTGACTTCATACTCGCCAGCTTCCTCTGTGATGAAATTCAGAAATTGAATATTAAAAATAAGACAGAGTGATGCCCTCATGTAAAATTAATGGCTACATTACAGTCTAAGAACAGTATGTAAATACATTAAATACATGTTAATGGACGGTTCACATAAGCACTCAAAGGTTGAGTTTTGGTCTCTGATTTTTTGCTGATATAAACATGTTAACAATTTCTAAACACATGTGGTTGTAAAGTAACTAAATGGTGCCCCCTACTGGAGACCTGGAAACCATAACAGTTATAGAAAACCCATACACATGAGTCTGGTGCAGGTATTTAAATGAAAAGTCCTTGTCATAATGATGTAGGCCTGCTCCCTCTCCCTTGGATTATTGCTGTTTTTTTTATACTTCTGAGTTTATTTCAGTGTTCTCTGGGTAATGAAAGCTACATTATTACAATTACAAATGTCATCCTAAATATAAAAAGAGAAACAAGATAAGCACCCTGGTCAATGAAAGGGCTGAGTTCAGAATAAAACAGCAAATGTGACATTTTCTTTTGTCCTGCAGAAATGTCTTACTCTAAACCTCTGCTCATCCCATGGCTGCGGGAGAGGATCAACAGTGAAAGGTATCCCGGTGTCCAATGGACTAACCCGGAGCAAACAGAGTTCTCTATCCCCTGGAAACATGCGTTGAGACAGGACTCCTCTGACACTGATATTCTTATCTTTAAGGTAATAGTGGATATTAAAGTAGAGTGGAAAGTATGTCTCATGAGAGGTGTCTGCACACTTAAGATACAATAAAGAATCATTTGATCTGCTCACTGTGTTTGTCTTTCACCGTTTCTTCCCTGCAGGCCTGGGCAGAGGTGAGTGGAAACGGCCGAGCTCAGGGAGACGCCTCAGTGTGGAAGAGGAACTTCCGCAGCGCCCTTCGAGCCAAGAAATTCAAACTGGTTTCTGACAACAAGAATGACGCAGCGCACCCCCATAAAGTTTTTGGCTGGCCGAACAAGTCAGCACCAGGAGGTGAGGATCATCCAGGGCGACCATAGACACACATCTTTTGGTCTTTAAGTGTAATGAACAACAGGTAGGTAAAGACAGGCAGTGCGATGAAACGCACAAAAACAAAATAAACTAAGAGATTGGATATGTGTGATTCTCTGGTGCCTAGCATAAGTGCGCAAAAGCTACACATCAGATTGTTTTCTGGATTCTTCTCTTGCACTTCACTGCAAATTCGCCTGTTTGTCTTTGCAATTGTCGCAAGCTTCGGAGAGGCTTTAATTGTTGTTCATGTAGTCGTGCTGTTGAGGGTTACAAATGAAAGAAATACAGGAATCAGTTAGTACAGTAAATGCACCATGATAAGTGCTGATTAATGCTCACATACACATGATGTGTACTTTACATATCTGATCAACTTCTTACCTGAGGAGACTCATCACATCTCTGTATTTTTCTAACTTTCTATGGTTAAGATTTGTGAAGCTTCTATGCTAATGTAGAGCGTGTCTGTCAGAACTAGTTTTTAAGAAGATTATCAGATTAAAGAAATGTTTCTGATGAGAGTCTTAATGATGAAAAGAGGGTAAGCAGCAGATTGTAAGTGAGCACTTTTTTTTCTTCTGTGTCAAAGGTAACTCTTCTGCTGGATCCCAGGAACAGGATGACCCTGATTTACTTGAGGAGTGCCCCCTTCCCATACAAGAAGTAAGCTCAAAAAGCTTAAAAATAAATTGTGATAGACCTTTTTTTTTGTAAGAATATGAACTCATAGAGATATGTGTCTGTAATATTTCAGAGCCAGGTTGTCCCATGCTTAGATGACTTTATCTTTCGTCAAAACGAAAATGCGCTTTCTGGTAAGAAGCCCTGCATCGCTGTGAATTTATACATTTGATAGAAGAGAATTGTATTTGTTCTTTTTTTTCTGATCAAATATTTGCCAGCAGACTCCGCTGGGCACAACGATATTCTCCAGGAGTGTCTACAGGCATTGAAAATTGACCCTGAAACAGGTAGACTAATTTCTTCTTCCTCAGTGCTGCAATACGAGCAGAAAACAAGAACCTACTTTCTCAAAACACTTCCTCCAACTTTTCCACAGAGGGCTTTGAGCCTCCTCCCGAGCAACAGCAGCTACAGATCCCGGCTGTGATTGGTGCACAAGCGTTTCCTGGGCAACAGCAGTATCCAGTAACGTTTGAGGGTGCAGTAGTGGAAGCTGGGTTTCCAGAGCAACCAGCATGTCCAATGGAGGGAGCCGTGGGAGGGTCATCTGACAGGGCGGAGCAGTTTCTGCAGACTATTATCCAGACCACGGATGGAAACAGTTTCAGTAAGTTGATGAATGACACTGAAAACACGAATGTTGAACAAAGAATCAAAAATCATATCAAAATGTTGAATGGAGTCTGTTTTATATGGGCTGTACAACATGTAAGAATAAATCAAAGCAGGATTAAAGAGGTATATCGTTAAAAGAAGATTTTCACACTTTTCCTCTTTCTGAATCCTCAGGGACACAGTTCAGGATATTGGTGTACTACAGAGGAGTGAAAGTGTCTGAACAGCTGGTTAACAATGAAGCTGGATTTCGCCTCGTCTACAGGTGATGTTAGATTATAGGTACCATGCAAGAAAACCTGCCTGAGAAATGTTTATTACATCTGTGATTTAGCAATGTATGCTTCAGCATTCATGTGAAAGAATGGATACAAAGATTTATACTTCTCAAATGTCTGAACTGAAATGAATTAGATAATTACTAATTCATTGTTATTAACCAAATGGCCTAGCTTAGTGTAAAGGTCGGAAACATGGGGAAATTAGTAAACCCACCTTTTGTGTTCTAACATAGGCTTCCAAGTCCCTCAAAAGCAGGGGTTCCCAAAGTGGTGGTAGGGACCCCCTGGAGGGTCGCAAAACACAAATGGGGGGTCGTGAGATGTATTTCAGAATATTTATTTTTTGAATGATCTAAAAATAGTACATTTTACCCATGATTGTAAAAAAATATAGACAAAAATAGTAGCTAAACTTGTAATAAAACCACAAAAATAGAAAATGTAATGAGTTTTCTGCCTTTCTTTGTTGCCAGACGACTCCTAAGTTTAGGGTTAGTGAACAGTTAATTATCAAAAGCATCAGTAGCAGTAGGTTAATTCATAATGGCACAGGAAACACAATCACATGCTCATATAGGTAGACTAATTTTCTGCAGACCAGCTAAATGAAGCCACATTAAATCACTTTGAGGGGACATTGGGGGTCGCGAGTCTTTGGCACCTATATTTTGGGGGTCTTGGGCTGACATGTTTGGGAATTCCTGCTCTAAAGCTCCTACTACCAAGTTTAGTGTTAAATATCTCATCATTTGTAGCTAAACTTTATGCTAAGCATAGATATTAAAGTAGTGTCAAGTCTCATCAGAAAGTCAATTATGTGAGCTAGGAGATGGTTAGCTTGGCTCATCATTAAAACTTGAAATAGAAAAGGCAGTGTTAAAAGTGTTAAATATATTAGAGTATACTTGTTAGCCCTTGCTAACCTTTCTGAAAACATGGAATGTTTTGTTTCTTTAATCTTTGTTTTTTTTCTGAAAGAAGTGCTTAGCTAAGCTAACCATCTCCTGGCTTTGTCCAGATATTTACTGTATAGATGTGAGAGTACTATCAATATCCTCATTAACACTAAGCCAGAAGGTCATTTGTATTTGTTTCTTTATTTAGAAGCATGTAGCTTGAGGTAGTTTATCCCTCCTGTTATGTTGTGGGTCAAAATGACCCTTTTTAAAGTCTATTTTAGGTAATATATGCCTTCCAAACCAGCTAAATGCAGCATAAAAACCTGGGCAGCATGTGACAGAAGAGGTGTCTCGTGTTAATTTATCAACTTCACTTCATAAAAAAGAATAAAATTCAAAATGTGAAATAAAATAAACAAAATGTCATGTAAAACTATTCTATTTATATTTATATTTAGGGCTTTCCAATGTATATTAAAAAAAAGTTTTAACATTAATTTTAATGAAAAACGAGTGAGTTATCCTCATTGAACCATGATCTGTTAGAATTAAAGAACACCAATGGACCAAATCTCGATTTAAATGGTTAGTAATGGAGATAACAATTAGATTAAAAACAAATGTGCATTGGGATTTTTTGGGGTTCTGACACTTTTGGATAATTGAATATGCCCCGGGTAAAGTTGGCCCAGGAACATTATAGCTGCTCCAGAGAAACGAACATAACAGCAGGGTTAAAGATAAGATAAGTTATGAGCTAGAAACAGCTTCCCTTACTCTTTTTAAAGGTATCAATATCTACTTACTAGCCATCTTAAGGCGCATTGATTAATACATTCTCTATTGTTTGTTTAATCCTGTATTTATAGCTTAGCACTGTACTTAGCCAAGCAAACATCTCCTTGCTGGAACCACATGCTAACCACAGAGATGAGATTGGTATAAATATTAATGAGATTCACTTCTTTAATTTTCTAAATTTGAAATGATTTTTTCCATATTACTTTAAATCTAATGAATGAAATGTCATCACATCAGGCCTGAACTCAACGGGACAGTTTTTGATCCAGAGACAGGCCTCTCCATCGTCTCTCTGCCAAGTCCTGGAGCCATGCTTGACCAAACCCAAACCAGACTGACCCAGCAAATCCTGAACAAACTGGGCGATGGTCTGGATGTGGGGGTGTCAGGCCCTGTGGTTTACAGCCAGAGACAAGGGGAAATCAAAGCTTTTTGGAGCCTCTCCAAGCATGACAGCAGCAGACAGATCCAAGAGATTTCTAAACTGCAACCTGTTCCGCTGTTTCAGTTCAAGGACTTTGTGCAAGGTGGGTGAGAGAAAAATCATTTAGCATATTATATAGCATACCTTAGCATACATGTGCTGTTGGGTTGATGTCGTGATAAATCATCCTTTCTCCCCAGGTATATTGGACTTCATTGAACGTAGTGACTCTCCTCCCTGCTCCCTCTTCTTCTGCCTTGGGGAGAAGTGGCCTGACCCAGAAGGCAGGCCTTGGGTGAAGAAACTCATTACAGTGGAGGTGAAAAACCTTGAAATTATTTAAATGCTGCCAGTGGTGTATTCCCTGATAACTTTAAGCAGTATTTCACTTTGGCAGAGGTTTATTTTTTTGCTGCACCTACCCCCATCAAATGTCATGACTATTCAAACCCCCGAAACAGCCCACTCAAGAGAGCCGTAGACAGAAGCACATTTCAAGAGGAAATTTTCTCTCTGTATTGATTCATTTAACTGACAGAGAAGGCAGGAATACCAGTGATGACAGCTGATCCCTGTGGCATTGAAGGTCTTGAAACAGGAGTTCATGCTGCAAAGTAAAAGCTTGCACAAAAAGTTGCAGTAGATAGTCTGACATGTCTCATTTCCTGCAGCTTGAATTGTACGGCTGCTATTAAATTCTGTCATCATGCTTTTGTCACAGCACCTCATTTTTTTTTTTCTTTCTTCTTAGGTTGTCCTAACCTCGATGGAGTTGCTGAAGAACCTGGCTGTTGAGGGCGGCTCCTCCTCCTTGCGGTCTGTGGAGCTGCAGATGTCGCTCGAAGAGATGATGGAACTGTCGTAACACACTGGGTCATCGTTTACCCATTCCGCATCCTCAAACTATAACCACAAGATAAGACTATCATTATGGTTCTGGGTTTGCTGGTTCTGCAAACACAGGAATCATACTTAAGTTGCAACTTGCACCATGTTTTTAACATAATTATGGGCTCTTAAATTTAATGAAACAGTTATTTTTCTACAAAATAATGGGACCAACCAGGGTGATGTAACACACATTTTATGCCATTAGAGGCTTTATTAGTGCCAACGTACCATGCTGCCTACTGCAGCAGAGACAAGCAGCTACATAAAAGAAGAGCTGTCACTCAACTCAAGAGGTAAACAGAAAAACAGCATTACCTTGAAACTGCAGACAAATGCTATTCAGAGGTTGTCAGTCATCATGGCCATCGTTTTATTGTATGTTTCCTTACAGCTATCATGCAGTGTGAAGAAATAAAGTTGGTACTAAGTTATTCAAATTTCTCTTTGTGTTTACATTTATTATCTGATAAACTAACTGCTAAAAATATACTCTTCAAAATTGAAAGCAGGGTGTCTACAGTGAGATGCAGATCTTGCAAATGTTTATTGAAAGCCGTCCTCTGTGTTTGTTCATATATAACCGGTGAGTGTGTATCAGATGCAGCCTGTACAAAGTTTACAATGAAGCAGCGCTACCGAAGACATCATGGTACACATAATACCCCTACAAACAACACAGTTTCAAGACATGATTAAAATAATAAAAGATATTTTGCTGACAGCTGACTTAACTCTCAATTCAAACTAGTGACTGAAACACTGCTGTTTAAGTATTGTCTGAATTTGAAAAATCGAGTCAAATGCAGATCTCTTTTTTTACATCATAAGTGTTTTGTTTTTTTTAGCTTTCACATGACTGACTGAGTTTAGGATCTCTGTTCTAACATCATAACATTTTCAACTCTACACATCAGATACGAGGGGAAATCAGTGAGCATTTGCCACGTTTGAGCTCTTCTCTCCTTCCTTTTCTTCTCCATCATTGTCTGACCCAGGCTCCCCATCCTCAGTGATGGAGTTTTCTCTGAGCCCCAACATTGGGACCAGCTTCCCTTCTGAGTTCACTCCCATTGGCTGGATTATCTGCTCCCTGCAGATTAAGTAAAACACATGGACAACATATTTTTCAGTAATTGCATTGCTCTTTTTAAGCGTATTTGATCTTTTTATGCCCTACTGGACCCTCTGAGATAACACAGATGAAAAAATGTTCTGGTTCAATGATCATTCCATAAACATGTTTCTTAAAGTGCTGTATCATGAAGCACTATGCCATATCATGCTAGCGGGGAACTACTCAGTGTTTGGCAAGAGATGTGGATGACTATGATATTAAATACAAGTGTAGTGCAAACACACAAAAGAACAGAGCCAGCAGCCTTTTTGTTGCTTCATTTAAATGAGAACAAGTTTGAGGAATAGGGTCAATCAGAACCTAATTTATTTCCACAGCATGTCTGGAAATCTGTCTTTAATATTTTCCTCAAGGAATATATTTTCTTAGACCAGCTGAGAAAGAAGTTAAATGCCTTTTCAGAGTTCTATTTTAAACACGATCGGGGAAAGGTCATTAAGAGACTGTTCCACTCACCTGGACAGTTTATTAAAAAGTATGATCAGCCTCTTTGCCTCCTCCTCCTTCTCCTCCTCCGTCATGCCCTCTATGGGGTCTGGCTGCTGTGCCTCCACCCGCCCTGTCACCGGGTTCACACGATCTTTGACCTGAAGATACTCCTCTGTGTCCGAGTCCGAGTCGCTTGAGTACTGGGCGTCAGAACGGAGGGTCATGGATGTCTGGCCTCCCAACAAACCCCTAGTAGCCAGCAGGCCTGCTGCATTACCATAGCCTGTGTACTTCACAAACCGTCTCACTGAGAGAAGACGCAAGGAGGGGAGAGAGATAAACGCCACGTTAGATGTATACCTTTTAAATGTATACCTTCTTATCTTTATGCCTAAAAGTTGTGATGATGTGAAGTGTTACCATTTTCCTTGCAAAGGACAAAAATGAGGTCAGCAGCACAATGTTTGAGGTCTGTGTCCAGATGAGTCATGAGGCGGATCAGGCGACTCTTCACGGTGGAGCCTTCCTCTGGCCTGTGCGATACGTCTCTCAGAGGAGGCAAGATCTAAAAAATAATGCAGCAAACATTTGATGTCATCCAACACGGAGGGAAATTTAACAAGAGTTCTGTCAGGATTTTACGTATTGGGGGTTATTACATGTCTCCTGACGTAATGCCGTGTTTCTCTGTGGGCCCTGCAGCTCTCTGTCAGCAGGTTGAGGACTGGTGTTAGCTTCTCCTTCATCTTATCACGCTGAAAATATTGGAAAATAAAAAGACTCTCTTAGAGTTTTTCACTAAAAGAAAACAGTCTGTTATTTAGTGGTTTCTCTGCAGGGTAAGCTCTCTTTTACCGACTCCAGGCGTCTCTCCATGAACAGCAGCAGGATGTGAACACAGTCCATGTTGACGCCCTTACTCTGCTGGGAGTCCGCCTGCAGAGGAGCCCCCAGCAGCACATCCAGACACTGCAGAGGTAGCGCTGACAGCAGGTTGACTGTGTGACTAAGAGGCAAACAGATCAGAGAAGAAGCGTATTCTCACTTCATATGTTCATAAAAAAATGCTTTTAATTTTCTGTTTTACAAATATAACTACAAAAAGCTACAAATCTCTATTTAAAGTTCACTAAAATGAACTTTTTTGCCATCATTTAGAAGACTTTTTGAATAAAACTTTCTTTTATAATCAAGAGCAGGCAGTAAAGAATCCTTTTATTTAGCTTATTTATACCCTGGCAGCACATGCCACATAATCAAAAGCAGTACCATAGTATTCAGATCATTTTCTATGGGGCTGTTCATGTCTATTTGAAATCATTATTGCCGCTTTGATATTTTTTCCATCCATCCTCGCTCTGTACATGCTCACCCCTGCAGTTCATCTGTGTCATCGGACAGCGTGCACTTCCTCATCAGGCATAGACGCAGGATCGCCACCAGGTGACGGTAGAGAGCTGCATCTTCCTGAGGGGGAAAAGACACCAACACATCTCATGTCATTTTATACAGTGCAGGCTGAACTGGTCTGACACAAGAGAAACATCTTCAAAGTACAGCTAAGCAACAAAAGAAGTTAAGGATGTATTTTTTATTTCCTCAATCATCACACCTAAAGGCTGACAGCTTCATTCACCAACCCGTGGTCACTCACCTCACTCGGCTCCTGCCTGTGCGTGCTGTAGGTGATGTTGAAGAGGATTTTAAGGATCTCTATGACACGCTGAGAAGCCTCCAGTGAGATGGGTGCTGCTGCAGCTGCTACCTCTGGACCCACCACACACTCATACTGGTCCTTCCACTGAGCCTCCAAGCTGCTCTCCAGGGCTGCAGTGAGGATGGACACACCTCCCTCCTGTTAGAACACAACATGCGTGAGAGCAAGAATGAAGCCAGTTCAAAGGTGTGGAGAAGGAACCTTGGTTGATAATTATCTAATAATCAAGAGGAAACACAGCTGATCAGAAATGTCTACACATCAGTAATTTGCATTTACTGCAGGAGCTTCATAGTGAGTGAGGCTGAGTGACCTGTTGAAGTTGAGTCCTGAGCTCTGGCCGAAGAGCAGTTGTGAGGAACATGAGACGTAGCTCATAAAACTGAACACTGGAGGGAGATGAAGAGCTTGCACTGGAGGACACACGCTCTGTGAGGCCACACATGAGCCTGATGGAAAACAAAAACATGTTAGCAGATATAAAAGTGTGTTGATTTGTGTAAAAACTAGAGAAAGGTTATGATAAATCAGAACAACTGAATTTCCACTGAAATGAGCCTGTCACAATTTCTCAACTTCAATTCACTTTTTTCATAACTACCTTCTACCTTATTCTAAAAAGAGGAAGCCTTAACTTGACCAACATAATCTTGTATCTGTGTGCATGTTTCTGTCTCCACTGTGGGGAATCCCACCTGAGGGCACTGAACCTCTCCTGAGCCCAGGTGCTGTTGTACACGACGTTACACAACACCTTCATGGCCTCTTTCCTCTCCATCTCCTCTCCTGACCCCTCCCCCTCCTCCTCCTCATCTTCGTCTCCGTCCATCTTGCTCTCCCTGCGGTCCTTCTTCCCACGCTCAAGCACTTTGTTGTGGTCGCTGGCTTGGTGCAATTCATTAATGCTGGGCCTGTGACTCCCACACCAGCTGATGGTGTCCAGGTCTCCGCTGTTAGCAATGCTGATGTCGCTCTTGGCGTCGTCATCAAAGGCAGAGCACTCTTCGGCTTCATTGTCTTCTCCGTCCTCGGCAGTGCGACTCTGCAGCACTCTGGCCTTAGCGAGAGAAGTGATGATGTTATCATAGAAATCAGAGTCAGGGTCGCTGCTTTCGTCACTTGCATCATTCGAGGTCAGCCCGGCTACTCTAGCCAAAGTGATGAGGGCACCATCGGTCACCAGGGGGCCAAGAACCTTTTTGTCCCTGGAGAGGATCCTCAGGGAGCGAAGACATAATCTCAACACATGACATTTCATTTGTGATCTTATGAACCTCACAAGGACAACAGCTAAATTCTAGAGGAGAAAAGAGAAAAAGATTTAGCTTATGATACTCTTCTAAAGAAGCAACCTCAGGGCAAGCAGAGTGTGACAGCGTTGGTACCTGTCTGAGGACAAGGTCTCCATTCTCCTGTTTGTACTCGTCACAGTCTGAGTCAGAATCAAAGGTGTCCCTCACTTTATTCTTCCTGAACTGAGAAGAGCAAAGAAGAAATAAGATCACATGTTTTATACTGAAATGCAGTTTTAGAGTGCAAGCATTTAAAACCAACAGTTCTACTTGAGTCTCATTTGAATATTATCATATCAACTGTAGCAGCACAGTACCTCTTCTAGTTTTCTTTTCTGTTCAAGATGGACAGCATGATTTCGGTGAACAGGGCAGAAGAAGAAAAAGAAAGTCAAATCAGGATCTTTTTCTATCTCTATGGTGATTGAGGAGACATATTACACAATGTTCATCGAGTTTTCACAAAGCTGCTTAGAGCAGAGTTACTGAGGGACTGAGAACAGAGGCTGGGTCAACCTTGTCAAAGTGATATCATGTTCCTGAGTTAGAGGTGTGATATTTAACAACAGAGAAAAGTATGGAAGAAGACTGAGCAGGACCAAAGTTTTTGTAAATAAACTAAAACTAACAGTCTTGAACTTACATTAACATTCATAAATGGAATTTTGGATCAAAAGAAAAAAAAAAAAATCACAAAAAATCACAAAAAAATCACAAAAAATAACAAAAAATTAACCAAATTATTAAATGTAAATACAAATATTAGATTTAACAATCAATGTAGGTTGCACTTCAGCAGGTGAGTACTTATTTATCAAGTGTACTTGTTCAAGTGTGCACTTCAAGTGTGTCCTTGTCAGTGTAGTATACCTTTGTTAAAGTGTGCACCGAATCAGTTTTTCAATGAAGTATGTCCTTGTTTAAGTTTGCACTTCATCAAGTGTGTACTTGTTCGAGTGTGAAGCCAGCCAGTGGAGTATGTACATATTCAAAAGGGTAATTAATCAAGTATGTATTTGTCCAAGAGAACACCTTCGAGTGTGTACTTGTCAATCAAGTATGCAATTATTCCCGTATGAACTTCATCAAGTGTGTACTTCTTCAGTGTTCCTCTCAGAAAGTGTGTACTCGTCAATCAAGTATGTACCTGTTGAAGTGTGAACTAAATAACATGATATTTCACAATGTAAGTTAGAAACATATCAATGAAGGGAAATTCTGATTAGGGAGGCATATCTCCATGCAGGTAGGTAGGCAGATAGCCTTAGGTCAAAACACGTTTTAAGGTTTGTTTGTGTTCAATGTCTTTCCAACATTACTGGCAGTATTGAACTCACTATGAGCTTTCAGGTGTCCTTAAGAGTGCCTGAAACTTCTTCAACACAAAAACTCAAGTTTAGGCTCCCATGTTTAAGCTACTTTTCAGCCATGGGATGCTTGTGAATAAGACCCCAGATCTGCTGTGCAATGACAGCGATAACAGAGCTATGTGTTGAAAGGATTATTATGCAGTGTGTTACAGTGTCTCAATAACCCTGCTCAATCTGTCTGAGCATGCAAGAAGAGAGATTACTAATCACAGACACTCTGTGTTGCAGAGGTGAGGAGGGGGGGAGAGAACATGGATGAGTGGAGTTAATGGATAAGATGAGGTTAGGTACAAGAAACCCAGGTAACAGGTGTAGCATTGACCGACTTACTTTCCTCCGCTCCCTCTCCTCGGCATCAAAGAAGAAGCACTGTGCGTACTGAGAGAGAGAGAGGAAGACAAAGTGAGGGGCTGAAATTGTCATAAACAGCATGACACAGCATGTGTGAGCTTCAGTATTGTGTTACCTCTTTGTTGAACTCCTGCAGCTGTGACTGAACACCATTCTCATCCCCCTGCTTGATACAGTGGATAATCCCCTCCAGGTCCACCACCATGCTTACTGCACACAGACACACAGGGAGGGGAATAATCATACAGGCCCGTAATAAAATAGTTGTTATACAACGATAATGATAGGGATGGTGATGACACCAGTTTAAATATATAAAGACAAAAAATACAGTAAGTACAGTAAATGCTTGGAATATGGGAATAAAAGCCCATTAATAAATGCGTCAATGACTTTTAGTATTTTTCTGCCTCTTTGTCTACCTCACGACCACGTCAGTTTCTACTATGAGGGCTTAATCTGCAGCTTTGCACGATGACTCAGTTCTGAGATGAATTATAAACGCACACACTGAAAAGATTGCACACATATTTAAAGAGTTGAACTGCATGTATATGTGTAAACTTACCTGGTTGTAAACTGCAGGTGTATAAAAAGATCAAACCTCCCAAACCTGAGTGCTTCAATTGAGTTGGTCCTCCAGTGTTTTAGTCCAAATTTGCACAATAACCTCTGCTCTGTCTTTAAATATGATGAACTCACTTGCTTCCTAGTTACTTTTAATGCACTCAGCGTATCTCCCTGTTGCACTCTTCATCTGTCTCTCCCGCTCTGTCGCTCCCTTTCTCTATTTAATCCCAAAGAGGTGCAGGACTCATGGAGTGGTTATGGTTATAATCCACTAATGGACTCAAAGCTTATATCTCTGTGCTGACCCTTTAACCTACAGGTTTTCTAGACATGTGCAACACATCTCTATCTCACTCTCTCTCTCTTCCTCTTCGCTTGAATCTGACACACTCTCTTCATGAAATCTGTTAATGGCTTGAGAATCACTGACTGATGTAACAGCCATTAAAATTTTAGTTCTTTCACAAATCTCAGGCTGTTGCATAACCACGCTGGAGCTTTGGATGGCTAAGATGAACTTAAAAACACAGCAGAAAGAGGCATGTGCACGGTCATCTTAGATGTATTTCTGTTCCAGCTGTTAGTTTACAACAACATGTGTTATAAAAATACAACAGCACAGGAATGTGATGTTCTGCAGGCAGATTTTTGATGTGGCATGTGAGTAGCACCACATGATGGAGCTATTTCACAGTTGAGTCAATCTCATTAAATTAAAAACCCTCAAGGTTATTCATGTATTGCACAATATGTGTCGGAAAAGTTTCCATTGAATGATGATATTAAATTGAAATCTATTCCTAAACTACAGATGCTTCTAAATGCATCAAATCAGTTGTAGCTGAAATCAATGTGGATTTAAAGAATGCAGCAAATGTATAAATCAGGTTTTCTTCAGTACAACTGATGTTTTTGTTTTCAACTTAGCCAGCCTACTTTTAACTGTTGTACACACTGTGCTATAAAGATAAGGCCGGAGTTTACACACTTGTTGCAAAGTGTCTTGAGTGCCCCACAAGACGTAAAGTGTGAGAAGATGATGTGCGAGTGAATGGCAGGCTTTCCTGGCAGGATGCTCACTCTTGTGCCCAGTGGGTAGAGGAAACACGGCCGGGAGGCTGAAGCGGCCGGCTGGTGGTCGAAGGCTTACAACAACAGGATGCACACTGCGTCAGGGATAGTGGGAGAAAAAGTCTTCTCATGGAAGTGAACCTGTAAGCCTTCAAGATAAATTAAGACACTTGAGATGGAGGATATCAACAAGTCAGAACTACAAGACACTAATGACCCACAGTGACCTTTAAAAGCAGCGGAAAAAAACAAGTAACATCCCTGATGAATCAATCCAGGACTATCCGCTTTAATCATCCTGATATAGACACGTCATGACTTGCTGTCGTAAAATCTAGGATGCAACATATAACACGCAGCCTAATCTCAACTGGCCTCTGTGTGATTTTAAGTGCAACTAGGAAGAATTGATTTTGGACAAGGTAACAAGAAGAATGAATCTCTGTGTTTCTGTAACAGCAGTAAAAGTGGAATAATAGTTTGATTATTCCATGTTAGGATTAAAATCTGTATTTTATGACTTTGTGCTCAACACGTATCATTAACTTACAAAGAAGCAGTGAGGATAGGATGCTCTGACCCGGTCATCTAGGCAGCACAATTTGGCCCTTGTCAAAGTCGCTCACATCCCTTGTGCGTGCCAATTTTTCCTGCTTCTAACACAAAGTGTTCACTCGCTGCCAAACGTATCCCCCCCGCCCCTCGCCAAACCCCACTGACAGGTGCTGTGGAGTTGTTTTCACAGTTAGCAAACAAAAAAAATTGTTATTATTATTAATTATTAGTTTCCATTATGAAATCAAATCTTATGAAGACATTACTTTGGAAACAAGGAATGGTGTCTCAGAAAAGCAAGATATATTCATTCATTAAGAACAACTCCTCCAATTACAAAGTTTTCTATGCTCTTTGCTCTACTGTTATTTATGATATTGTTCTATCATAGCTTCCACTATGTGAATGTGCACTGAATGGTTTAGGCCCAAAATACATTGCTGATCTGCTGCTACTTTATGAACCACCTTGGTCTCTGAGGTCATCAAGTACTGATCTGCTTTCAGTCCCTAGAGTCAGAACGAAACATGGTGAAGCAGAGTTCAGTCATTATGCACCACATATCTGGAACAAACTCCCTGAAAGCTGCAGGTCTGCTCCAACTCTCACCTCTTTTAAATCAAAGATTAAGACTTTTTTAATTGCCACTGCCTTCCTAATTTTATTTTTAACATATTTCTAATTTTCCTTTTCTTTTCTGTTTTATTATATTTGTCATTTTAATTGTGTTCTTTTATGCTTTTCTGAATGTCTCCAATGCTTTTAATGTTTTAATGTAAAGAACATTGAGTTGCCCTCGTGTATGAAATGTGCTATACAAATAAAGTTGCCTTGCCTTGCCTAAAGTTGCAGTTGCTATCAAGGGTAAATCAATATATTTCATGCAGCACATTTGGATATGCTTTACGCAGGCTAAATCAATAAGCAATATGGCAATAAATAAATGAGAGATAAAACCACAGTGAAATCAATAAGGATAAATCTCAACAGAATACAGTTAATAATACAGTGAGGGTACACATGACAGTGTGAAGCTGTAAGAAACTGAGAGATTGAGAGAAACAATCACATTGACCCATCATGATGTAATTCTACACACAACTTAAAAGTGTGTCATAGATACATGATAAATGTTTGAATGCTTGTGAGTATTGAATAGGGGTATAAGTTAATTGAATTTAATGTACTTAGAAATGTTTTTTTATGCACCACTGATTCTAATTCTGTAACACTTCTGTCTGTTTCTTCTATGTGAAGCTCTTTGGGCTGCAAGCTTTTATGCATGAAAAGTGCTTTACAATAAAAGCTGGATTGGATGGAGTGAAATGCATGTCATTTGCAGTAACAACAAAAAATCAAAGACATAACACAAAAAAATTATTTGAAAGTGAGTACTCCTCCGTGTCTGAATTTAGTTATTATGTGTATTCTCCCTTTAAAATTACTTCAGAAACTTAACTGATTGGGGCGCCATTTGCCTAGCTGTCTTAGTGCGTGCCCCATATACAGAGGCTACAGCCCTCCTCGCAGAGGTTGGTGGTTTGATTCCAGCCTCGACTATTTGCTGCATGTCCTCCCCCACTCTCTGCTCCCCACATGTCCTGTCTCTCTTCAGCTGTCCTGTCCATTAACCCTCCTGTTATGTTCGTTTCTCAGGAACAGCAATAATGTTCATGGGTCAATTTGACCGGGGCCATGATCAATTATCCAAAAGTGTCAGAACCCTAAAAAAAATTCCAAAACACATTTTTTTAAATCCAATTTTTAACTCCATTACTAACCATTTAAATCGAGATTTAGTCTATTGGTGTTTTTTTTAAATTCTCACAGTTCAATGAGGATAACTCACTAATTTTTCATTAAAATCCATGTTAAAACTTTTTAATGTACATTGGAAAGCCCTAAATATAAATACAATAGTTTTATATGACAAAGATTTTTTTTTCTTTTATTCTTTTATTTTTATGAAGTAATGTTGATAAATTAACAAGACACCTCGTCTGTCACATGCTGTCCAGATTTTTATGCTGCATTTAGCTGGTTTTGAAGGCATATATTGCCTAAAATAGACTTTTAAAAGGGTCATTTTGACCCGCAACATAACAGGACGGTTAAGCTTGAGCTTTATACATGTTTTTTATAAAAGAAAACTTAACCAATGAATTCACTATCAAACTATTAAAGGGTTATTTCCCCTTGATTTCCATACCCATTGACTGGTCTTCTCTGTTTACCAGGAGGCGTTTTTTTCCTGTTGTAGTAATGACGAAAGCTGGCTTTGTTTCACCAAGTGGCTGCATCTTCTTGGCACCTAATATTTGGCTGCTGTCATGTGAGTTGTAAGATTTTGGTAGGAGATTACTCATATAACACTCTTCGGCTTTATGAGAAATCGTGAGATTGCTTTCTCATTCCTCTGAAAACGCTCTCCTGTGCACGCGCGCTTGTCGTGACTCAGTGCACTATAGTCTGACTACACCACCTGCCCAGATGGTTCACAGGAAAAGTAAACAATAGACTCCAGAGGGGAAGCTGTGATTCAGAGAGCAGGAGAGAGGCTGGGAGAATATAAATGCAAGGGTTAAAAACATTAAATGTTACACTTTCTCCCCAGGGAATTCCTGTATGTCTTAAAGATTAAACATTATGATACTTTCCTCGGCATGTTTTTATTTGGAATGTTTCAAACCTAAACAGTTTAAAGTTTTTTTGATACAAAGAACGCAACTTCCTGAATGCAACTCTTTAAACTAAGTTTTCTAATTTTGGTTTACTATCTTTCAGGGAATCTGTCCACTATCTTTTGGAACACTGTATGTGGGAGGGGGGGGTTGCGTGAAGGACACTTCAGGAATAAACACGCTGATGGCCAAAGTGACTCAAGGGAAAAAGGCACAGGAAAAATGAGGCGATAAAGAAAAGCCTGAAGGAGAATCGGGGTTATTTTGGGCTCTGTGAACTTCCTGCAGGTGATAGGGATGAAAGAATGATTTCTGGAACAATTGCTCAGCAGCGAGTGGAGTGAGGGAGCTGAGGGATGGAGGAGGATGTGGACGAGGGGGGGTTTGAGGGGTGTGCAAAAAGTTAACTTAACAATCAACGTAAACTTTGCAAAGGGTATGAGGTCACTTTGAGTGAACGTACAATGCTGTTAAAAGGTTGTTTATGCTGGAATCATAGCTTCAGTAAATAAACAATAAAACTGCCAACTTAACTGATTAATCACGAGCGTGGGAGTTGGCTCTGCCAGTATGACTATGTTACGGACACACCCCTTCACACTGCCACTACACTATAAAGGACCAGAGGTGGAGAGGGATGTCAGACTTGAGCATCCAACCATCAACAAGAGACTACGAATGGTCCACTCAAAAAGCCACAGCACATTTTCTGGTTTTCTTTGCGGTAAGTTACATCCTGGATTCATGTTTATGATGTTTTGACACATCTTTTAACAATATTTGTCATTTTTAATTGACCTTCCTTGTCTGTTATTGGGTGCTAAAGGCTTGTATACTCGTGTGAAGACTTTTATAGGCGATTTATACGGAGTGGTTCTGGTTAGGAGTGTACATTTTCCTCAGCATCACTAATGGGTTTTTCTGCCACAGGCCTGTGCGGTATGGAGATAGCTGTTCTGCTGCTGCTGACTGTGCCTTTGACTGCTGGCTCACCACTTAGACTACTTCACAGGTCAGTGATAACATCTGTAAATGTGCAGCTAATGATGGATGTGAAACGCTTATCTAACTATAAAATGTGTCATTCATGCTATTCGCACAGATAATATAAAAAATAATCCATCTCAAAAGAGATGAAAAAATACATTTACAACACAGATTCTAAAGAGTATTTATGAGTTTGATCTTTCTGTCTTTGCTTTGTAATCTTTACAATAAAATTAATAATTCAAAAGATTCAGGAACGTATCAAACTCTATTCTTATTCTACTTTATTAAGGTTATCACAGAATCCTTAACTTTTTGGAAACTATTGGAAATTGACTGAAACAAAAAAAAACTTAATACAAGTTCATCTGTATGAATTAAATATACATATTAAAGTTCCTAATTTCTCTCTCATAGGGCAGACGCAAATATTGTCCTTGAAGCGGACACTGTCCAGGCTTCAGCAGTTGAAATCTCAGAGACAACACAGGAGCACTTCGCTCAGGCACTGAAGATCATCCCATTTCATTCAGAGGACAAACATGTGGACCTGGAAGCACTGAAACACAGGTGAGAGCAACCACATTAACAACCAGTTAGTGCTTCAAATGTTTAAAACAGTACCCTGCTTGTAAGATGTCACATTACAAAGTGAAGTCAATGTGTTTGTTATCTTTCAAAACTCAACATTTCTCATTTTGTTATCTCCTCTTTCTCCATTTTACCTCAACAGAATGGCAGTAAAACTGCGTCCAAGGCGGGCACCTCAGCGTGGCTGCCAGTTTGGGACGTGCCAGCTTCACAACCTGGCCAACACTTTGTACAACATCAGCAAGACAAAAGATAAAGATGAGTCGAAGAGGGCCAACGACCCGCAGGGATTCGGCAGATAGGGACATGAGGAAAGAAAACAGTTGTGGACTAAAGAGGAGGACGGTTCTCAAAAAAAAAAATATATATACAAGCAAAAATCTCTTTATGTTCTGACTGACTGGTACTTATCATGGATTTACGCTCTGTAAGCACCAGAATGTGGATTCCATATTTATTCATATTACTTTTTTATAATATTAAATCCTCAATATTTATATGCATTGTTAAATAAATATTTTATACCAACAAGTGTATGGCGTTGCAGTTTATGCATAAATGTGTCAAAGCCTGGGGGGAAACCATGAAAACAGATTCCTATTGGTTGAATATGTGGCCATTGTGGATCATTAACTTTGTTTTTTAAGGGCATTTATTCCTTTCTCCATTTAAACTAGATTAAATAGTTAATATTTTTGCATGGAAATAATAAGGTTTTAATTGTCCTTGATGGTGTTCCAACACTTGCACTGGATTCCAGGTCTTAAAGTGGGATATTTTTAGCCAATGGGGCACGTGCAAATTACTCCATGTACAAGCTTGTGTGTCTTCAGTTGTCTGTCTGCTACAGTGGTGTCAAAATAAGTGTACCATCAGTGGCTGAGCATTTCTCTCCATAAAAGGGGGGTCATTACATGGCTGTAGGAAGTAGGGGTGCTGAGGGTGCTGCAGCACCCACTGTTGGAAAAGGCATCACACAATTTTTTCTGGATGCATAAATAAGTTGAACAAATACATTAATTAACACAATAAATCATTTTTTTTATTGTATTATTTTCTGAAAATGTAATGCCTAAGGAAGATTTGAGAAATAATTATAGCAATTTTAAATAATTATTCCTTTTAAAATAACCTGATGCATGGGCCCTGTGTGTGTGCATGCTTAAAAACTAAACATATTTGGATAAGTTCTGTTCCATGCGCTTTACTGCCCTTTGGGTCTGTTTTACCAGGTTTGGCTTGTATGCTCTGTGCTGTACAACGGGGTATGGAAGTTGCAATTCGTTAATTTATAATGAAAAGTTCTCTTGAAAGCTTGTATTCAAACCAGATAAATAAAAATAAAATTAATGTGTGTTATAGCCTATCAGTTGCATAAGTAACCTAAATGCAAAAAGAAAAAAAAATTGCACCTCTTACTACAGCACCCCCAACTTAAAGCCACTTCCCACGGCTCTGGGTCATTATGTGAGAGGGGTATAGTCAGTGGCTCAGCTCCCACACCAGGTATGCAGTCTTTGTGGTTTTTACCTGGCCCCTCCTTTATTTCCATGCTCTGCAGGTTGTCTCTCTCCTGTACAAACCACACCCTCACCTGTTTAGCGTGTCTGCTCTGCACCCACTGTCCTGAAATGGCATTTCCCTATTATTTTTTGGGCACATTCTGTTACACCAATCTTAGGAAATGAGCTTCATCCGTGGAAAATGGTAAGGAAGAAACCCTGAAGCCTTTCCCTCCGTTATCTGTGACTGAGGCGAACAGAGAGGAAGACAACAATGAGAGACCCAGGAGGAGAAGGAGGAGGCAGCGGAGACAAAATCAGTAAATCTGAGAAGGACCAAGTAAGTAAGGTTTCTATTTCTATTACATCACTTCTTGTATTGTTGGAGAATCCTAGATGGGAGGACCACAGTGGGGGAAATGTAAAAAAAAAGGGAGTCTGTGAAGGGGAAAGTTGAGATGAAAGTTCAGTGAAGAGCTGCAGGACAAACATTTCCTTCTCTTTGGACTGCAGCTCGTATCATGTGTTCGTGAGGTAATATGATACTTACAGTTTAGGGTCTGTTCGGGAAAACCAAAGGCTCAGGAGCTTGACAGCTGTGTGTGTAAACAGCAACGCATGTCGACCCTCTTGAAGCTTTGGTCCGGTTGCTTTCAGTGCATGTTTGTGATCACTCTTCAAAGCGGCGGAAGTGAAGCTAGCTTGACACATTCAACAGTTGTACAACTAGCTAACAACCTGCTGCTTATTAATTACCCGTTAATGTCATCACCTTGAGACATATTTATACAATAAACGCTTCCTTTGACGTAACTTAGCGGGAAATATCAAAACAAAGACGAGAGTAGAGCACGCCCAATGTTGTGTATGATGTAAAGCGGTTCAATAACGTTAGCTAGCTTAACTACATAGTATTTAACGTTAGCATTCAATAGCTCCTTCAAATGCTTAAAATCAAAGCTGTATGCTAGAGATGGGATTTATGGCTCCTTGAAGGGATCCGGATCTTGAGGAGCCGTTTCTCTCAAAGAGCCGTTCAAAAGACTGGCTCTTTGACTCATTTATATATATATATATATATATATATATATATATATATATATATATATATATATATATTTTTAGAAGTCAACTCATTTTTTATCAAAGAAAAATCACTGGTAGAAGTTACAAGATACGATTTGGATCAGAATAATTCAAATTAACACATCCCACCAATATACAGTTGTGCTCATAAGTTTACATACCCTGGCAGAATTTGTGAATTTTTTTTGTGCCATTTTTCAGAGAATATAAATGATAAGAGAAACACTTTTTTTCCACTCATGGTTAGTGGTTGGGTGAAGCAACTGTGTTTACTCTTTTTATATCATAATGACAACAGAAACTACCCAAGAAATCATAAATTCTGCCAGGGTATGTAAACTTATGAGCACAACATTTTTTTCCTGTAAATGTTCGTTTAGCTATCTCTGTTGTCGCCTTTAAAAAACTTGTGAAGACACATTTATTTAAAAAGGCCTTCGACTCACTGTGTTCAAACTAATGTTCTATTTATGCTATGGTCTGTTTCTTTTAATGTGTTGGATATCTTCCTGTGAAGTACTTTGTGATTTTATTCTGTGAAAGGGGCTATACTAAATAAAATTTACTTACTTGCTTACTTACTTACAACTGAATATACTCTGTTGGTGGGATTTATTCCGAAATATTGATTATAATTTCATTTGGCATTGTAAACATTTCATAAGATGGTGACATATCTCTGTGCTTCGACTGTGAGATCACTATTCGGAATTTTCCCTCACCTAAAAAACTTTGTGGCACTATAAAAACTATGCAGGCTACAGATAACTTCCATGCAAAACAACTTTACTGTAACATTTTCCACACAAGAACAGTTATACAATACAGAATAATAATAAAAATAATAAATAAGAATAAATATATATGTATATAAAAACTATAAGTACAACTAGAATAAAAATTAGGTCTTCATAAAAATGTGAATGCAAAATTGTACTACCCCACCTGGGGCCTCATGTACAAAGACTTGCGTGGATTTCCTACTGAAACATGGCGTATGCTCAAATCCAGAAAGCGTCATACGCACCAAAATATCCAGATGTATTTCTGTGCGCATGGATCAAAAGCTGTAAAAACTTGTGTACGCCAGTCAAGAAGTTGGCGTGAGGCACTGGACATTTCCACGCTCATTTCACTCTAGATACATCTGAACTTTGCCGTGAAAAAGAGCCTACGCCATGTTTTTGTGCGTAGGCATCCTTTGTACTGTACATGAGGCCCCTGGTGTTTCTACACCTGAACTACTTTACAAACAGGAGCTCAGCTCCTTGACTCGAATCCTCATCAAAACAATGTAAACAATAACAAAGTGTAGACAATAAGTGTGAACCATAGACTGTATAAAATATGGACGTAGTATCCGTGACATCACCCATGTGTTCCTGAGCGCTGTTTTGAAGCCAATTGCAGCGGCAGCCATATTGGAAATGCGGAACTCAACCAGGCATAGTGTGACGTAAAGAGACAGAGTTTGAGCCTCCTCGCCAACAGCTATGTGTTCCCGTCTGGGAGTCAAGTCAGTCATGTCCTTATTTGGGCAAAAACTCGTAATCTTAATATCTTCTGAACCGTCGCGTTTGAAAAAATTCACCCCCCGTACAATGTATGCCGATAGAGAAATTAGCTACGTAGAGCCAAGCCGTTTTTTGAACCAGGCTGTAAACATGTTTATTAATGCTGCAAAGATCGTCTTTTTGAATTGGTGTCTATGTGATTTCTGGTGTTTCTGCAGCCAACCTCAAGCGGATTCTTGATGAATTGCAGTTTATAACACTTCCGCATGGGCTTCACAGTTTGAGACCGGAGGTTGCCGGTTGTTGTGAACAAAAGACTTATGGGGCATGCAGGTGACACGTGAAGGCAGCGTGGGCAATCTGCATTATAAAAACGGCTCCCAAATGAATGGTTCGCAACTGCGAATCGGTTCTCATCGTTCACTTAAAAGAGCCGTTCAAAAGACCGACTCGTTCGCGAACGTCACATCTCTACTGTATGCTAACACCCCACAGTTAATCCATATCTAACGGCCTTGAAAAATAGTTGAATGTTGCCCCTACAGCCAATAACCACAATAGATAAGCACATGTGTCAATAATTGCATTAATAATAGCTGTATTCCTGAAGGTGTGCCAGCCTGAGAGCTCTGGTATTGTGCCCCTAGCTCACAACAAGCAGAGTTGGCACAGCTAACTGGAATGGAGCCATAATTAAATCAGTTACGCATTCACTTTTCCTGATAACTACCAATCAAAACTGATTTATTCACTGGGATTAAAATACATTCTATATTAAATTATATAAATTACAGTAACCCTTGCTGTAAGTCTTATTTTTGAGACTGCATGAGACTCCATTCAATTTTTAAAAATAGTCTAGCAGGGTTCTTTTGGTTGCTTTTATACTACAGAATGTACTACACACACTAAAAATACCTGTGTTGAATGGGAGCATACGTGCACACATACAAGCATGTCAACACACACTCATGCTCCTTTCCATAAACTGGAGGTGAAATTGCAGCACCTACTCAGAAGTCACAGTCAGGTGTGAAAGCACAGAATACCTCACCAAAGTATCACCAGGTTTTTCTTAGAGCCAATGTCAACTTCACTTACTGGAGCAGGTTTACTACACCGTGCAGCCAAATGATTTCCAGGCGTAAAAGGGTAGGGAATTAAACTTCTTAAAACTGAATCTGTTGTCTTATATATTCTGTTTAATGACCTTTTAAACATTTTCAGAGCTGGATCCCAAAAATCATCAAGAAGAGATTATGCACCACCTTTGTAGAGGATTCTTTCAGGTACTGTGTGATCTGTGTGGCACATTCCTCAGTGATAGCAATGTCTCTTTGTCTGCTATGGGGATGCAATATGATCTTGTTTTCACATGTCATGTGTTATCCTGTCACCTCTCTCAGCAATGGTGCTCTGTGTCAGTGTGGTGGTGCGAGAGACACTCATGCCTCCGTGGCTTTGGGTGACTTCTTCAGCTCAGCCATTGTCAACCACTGGGACACCGCCCAGCACTCCTCTGAATACCCGACTGATGCCTTTGGAGAGTTGCAGTTTGCAGGAGCCAGCAAGAGGCACAGCTATGTGGGTGCTCTATGTGGTTGGCATGACACATTTTCTCAAATTAAATGTTTGAATTCCATAGCCTGAAAATGTATTATCAAATAGGTAAGGAAAAAAGACATATTCTTTTAAAGGTGGGCTAAATGATAATTGAAAAGCTGTCATAGTCAGTGATTTTGCTTGTTCTTACTTTTATGTTATACTGCTGCACATGGGTAAACAAACAAAATGCACCGATAATTATGTCAGATATCTGATCTGAGACACGTAGTATAATCTGACTCTTGTTTTGATACAAAATGTACCATGTGTCTTTGGCTTTATGTCATAGTTTGTCAACTTCTTCAAAAGATTGTATTCAATCAAATGTCCATTTTGTCTCTCTTTGCAAAAACAGTTCCTGCGTCTGTCATGGGACACGCCCCCATCGATGGTGTACACCCTGATGACAGCTCACTGGGGTCTTCCTTCCCCAAACTTGGTGGTTTCTGTGGTGGGTGGAGAAGGCAGGACAAAGGTGAAGACGTGGGTGCGGGAGGTGCTCAGGCAGGGGCTGGTGAAAGCCTCACAAAGCACAGGTAAACATGTCATGAAGCAAAAGGTCAGAGGTTACATGCCAGTGAACGGCATTGTGAAATCCAAACACAGTGTTTACAGTATCACTGTGGTATCAGTTGGCTCAAAGTTGTGCACCAAGTTGTCCATTTAAGCGTATAATGTTAAACATGATGCTTTGATATCTGCTGGTCCTCAAGAAACTTAAAAAAAAAAAATCAGCAAAATGCCTCAAAACCTTTTGAAATTTTTACAATGTCTGGGAGATGTGTGCTAAGAGTGTTAATATGAGGTATTTATCAGTCTGTTTATTTGAATCACCATCATCAATACTTAGGTAGAATTAGTCTTCCCTTGGTCCACACATGAAAACATCGCCCCAAAATGTACACAATGAATAACATCAAATATTAAACGAAGAATTTTACAAAAACAGATAATAATAGTTTTAGAAATCCCCATGACAGACCAAATACAAAAACAAGAATGACTACAAATGTTGTTTTAATCAAATATAATCAAAGTATTAATAACAGCTACAAGTACACAGTAGTAGTCATAGAGTAATACAGTATTCAGAATATTTGCATGACTGTGTGTCTGGTTGCAGGCCATCTCGACATTATATGACACATTTGTGAATTGGTTGATAAGTAAATGTTGCATTGCTTTGTCTGGATTGTAGGTGCAGGATGCTGTGTCATACTTTTGTAGTTGTATGAGTCAGTGCCTTCAGACCTGCAGTTCAGCATGTAGCATCTCTACTGCTGGCAACAGTGGCTAGAAAGTTAATGGTCTCAAGGAGTGAATTATTGAAATGGAGCAATCCTGTTTTTTTTCTTTATATGACTACCTATGACTTAGTTTTAGTTTAGTTTATTTATTATTCATCGTGTCGTGCACCATATAGGTGCCCAGCCCATATGGACTTACAAGACTACAAAAAACAAAACAAACTAGGCGAAACAACAAAAGAAGAAAAAGAAAAAAGAAGAAAGAAGAGCAGTTACAATACTGCACATGTCCAACAATGACCTAAAGTAATTAAAAAGCACAGTGGTACACTTCAGACATTTGACAGTGACAACAACTAAATCAGATATGGAGTGTGCTCCACTAATTATTGGTGATGCCCATATATTGTATTTACTTCTGGAAAAAAATATGTAAATATTTATATTTCTTGGCTGTTTTGTCCCATCTGATTTTCCTCTTACTTCATAACTGGTAATACTGAGAAACAGGCATCAAATGATGGTGTTACAAACCCCATGATAGGTTTTTAATTTTGTTTTTCACTTGATAAATCCTGCAGGAACCACAACTTTAATCATGAATGCATAAATGTTTCTAAAGTTACAGTAGCTGCCTTGTATTTCTTTGCTCACTTTTCTCAATTTTTTCAAAATACAAATGTCAAAAACGCATATCTTGCCTTTTCTTAAAACGGCATGTCTGTGTGTAAATCCCATCAGATTCAGTTCTGCTTTTTTCTTTTTAGATGATATTTGCCTTCTTTTGATTTAATTCGTTTTCTTATTCCTCGTATTTCATAGACTTTCCTAAGAAACCAAGTGAAAGTGTTAAATTATGAATCAACCCTTACTTACTTGGAAGACACAAACTGAGTCATTGTGTTTTTTTTCGGAAAAATACAGATGTTACAAAATGTATTATCGTAATGACTCTGTATGGCCCCCGCGGGGTCCGACCCTAATTCAGTATTACAATGGACAGTTCCGCCCGACTACTGTGCCAAGAACAGGTGGCATATGGTGATACTGATCTCCCGCCATCTGAGGTCAGTTGTTCCTGTCTGCTCTCGCAGTGGACTTGGATCAAAGAAAAGATAGTGAGATGCATGTGAAAACATTCAGCTGACAGGTTGCTACTGCTGTGCCTCAGTACACACATGGTTCTTAGGAAAGCACACAGGGCGGTGTTGGAACAGATTTGTTGTTTTTAAAAGCTATGTTTAGTTACATATCAGGACCCAAGTGTATTCCTGTGTTGTTCACACATTTTTTATACTAGTGTTTTCTACTTCTGCTAACTGTATTTCTGTCCATCACTATAGCAAAATTTTGCAATGATGCAACAGTCATGTTCCCCTTTTCAAGGAAAGAGGCAGTTAATACTTTGTGTTTTTTTACCTTTGGTTCCCTTTTAATGCGTCCTGTTCAAACCCTTTTATAAACACAGGTTTAAATGTTTTTAACACCAGAAACATCTTTAAAAAAACTGCTAAAAACAAATCTTAAGTAATTTTGAATAACAATGAATCCTTCATTGGTCTCAGGATTATCCCTAAAATGCATCAACACCAGATAAAATGAATAAAACTGATATCATTTTTACTTTTTAACAGCCAATGTTTGTCTTAAAGCTCATGTGAGGATTCTTTTAAACTGATTATGAAACAGACTGAAATCAAAGACAGTTTTATGAGCTACAAAATCAAACAAGATAACGAGCCGTAAGATTGAACATTTCGACATGGATAATTTTTACTCTTAGAACCACTGAAGTCTATGGGGCGCCGTTTGTAAAGTTGTGCAAACTGAAAAAACAGCAAGATTTCTCCACATTTAACTCCAAAACATCATAAAAAATGTAGAGTGAATTTTTCAATGTCACTTTTATATAACATTCAGAGCAATATCTGTGATCTTTTTCACATTTATTTTTGTTGTGACAAATTTATTTAACAATAACTGTAAAATCTAAATGCTGAATCTAAATCAAAACGTTAAATGTTAAATCTAAAAGTTAAATGTTGCTCTGCGAACCTAAGTATTTAGCTAATATGCAAATTCACACTGCAGCCAAGCGTAAGAACCAAAGTTAAAGATTTAACATTTATATTTAACATTTAACATTTAGAATTAGATTTAGCAGTGATTTTAACTTAAATAAATTTGTCTAGACAAAAATAAATGTGAAAAGATCACAAATTTTGCTCTAAATGATAAGAAAGTGACTTCTGAAAAATCTCACTACATTTTTATGACATTTTGGAGCTAAATGTGGAGAAATGTTGCTGTTTTTTTTGTGAGCACAACTTTACAAATGGCGCCCCATAGTAGTCTGTGTAAGATTGAGTTAACAGCACACTGCAGCAACAGACGTTTTAAAATTTCTAGCTCCAAAGACTTACAGTGAGTGATACATCTAAGCAGGATACAATATTTTGTAAATAGGCTCTACTTAAACATGTGTTGGACAAAATCTGCAATGCGATAAAACGTTCAAAAGAACACAACAAATCTTAAATTCCACTCATGAGTCAGGTGAACCCAACAGTTCTCTTATCTGTGGTACAACTGTACTTGTCTTTTCTACCCAGGAGCGTGGATCCTGACAGCCGGCCTGCGCGAAGGTGTTGGCAGGTGTGTAGGAGAGGCGGTGAGGGATCATGCCACCGCAGCCTCATCCGTCTCCCTCAACAAGGTGGTGGCGCTGGGCATTGCTCCCTGGGGCCTGGTGCACAACCGACAGCAGCTGGTCAACGCTCAGGTTGGACAGGCATTCACTTACTGTAATCACACATGTATTCAGCCTTGACCCATTAAAAAACATAAAGGGATATACAAAAGGCACTGCAGGTGTTGACATTTATTCAAAGAAACCCTGCTTTATCACATTTTTAAATTCTTCTTCTTACAGGGAAGCTTTCCTGCTAAATACTACGTCCAAAACACAACCCGGGATTCCTGTTGCCTCGACAACAACTACCAGGCCTTCCTGCTTGTAGACGATGGGAGTGTGGGGCGCAGAGGAGGAGAGACGGGGTTGAGGGCCAAACTGGAGGACTACATTTCCCACCAGCGCACAGGCATCTGGGGTGAGAGATGGAACAATGGAATAAAAGAACACTAGACTTGATTTTTATGACACGTACAAATAAGAAAGTGGACCCTGAGGTAATATTACAAGAATGTATCTTTGTGTGTAAACTGAACGCAGATTTATGCTTTTATAAACAGGCGCATGTTCTTACTTGTTCAGCCTTGTTTTGAAGCTCTTTGTCTTTCTTGAGGTGATCTTTTATTAATGCATGTAATGATAAGATGTATCCACCGGAGGAAAACCTCTGCATGCCGTTGCATGTGTGTGATTCCTGTCTCCTCAACATGTATAATCAAGCTGAGATTTGTCTGAAATGCAGCCTAGTGCTTTTCCAGCATCTGTAAGCTCTTGAGTTACAATAAAACTATGCAGCTGATTGTGCACAGTTTGCAAGAATCATCAAAAAGAGGAGCCGGTCTGAAAGAAGAAGTGTCAAATTAAATAAGAATGTTTGTTTGTTTGTTTGTTCCAATAGGCAGTGGCAGCATTGACATCCCTGTCCTCTGTATGCTGGTGTCAGGAGACATAAGCATGCTGGAGGTAGAGATTAGATTTTCTTAAATAAATGATTAAGTTTTTATGCCCTTGCACATATAAAAGTCTCTCTCTCTTTCTTTTCCTAACTCCTGCCAGAGAGTGGATCTGTCTCTGAAGACCTCTATGCCCTGGCTGGTGCTGGCTGGCTCAGGAGGCCTGGCCGACTTCTTGAGCGACGTCTTGGAAAATCTGTCGTCGGCCCCCGTGGTGCAGTCGTCAGGCGAGGGAGAGGGCGAAGCAGGACCCAGCGTGGATCTGAAGGACAGAGTGGCCGAACGAGTTAAGAAGCACTTCCCTGCTGAAACGGAGCCGGACAAACAAGTTGAACGAGTCAGTATGGATGAAATGTTTTTCTTTGTTGTTGTTGTTGTTAGGCGAACCGGAAGAAGCTAAGGGTTGATCTTTGGGAACGATTAAGATCTTTTCAGACGTGTTCATTCGCTCTTTCTAGTATTCTTCTTGTTCATGCCATCCAACAGTTTTTAACTGCTGCGTGTGATATGAATTTATTTAGCTCTTTTGTTTCTGGAAACCTCAGGACTTTTTTTTCAAACTTCTTCCTGTTGTAGTTTGACCCAGATTTCTGGAAACCGCAAACTAGATGGTTTCAGTTTTCATTCAGCATGATGCTGAAAAAGGGAAACCATCTCATTTAGCAGAAAACTTCAATTTCAGAAATGCCTTGATTTCTTTGGAACAGACTCTCAAGATTTCCTGACTATCTGTAACATTCCTAAAAAATGTGATGTGAAACCTGGCGAGTTTCTTTGCTGAGCTCTACATTTTAAACAGAATTGACTTCAACACAACAGTAAGGCTGCTCATTGTTCGTTTATTTATCTGATTATTGACTCTCTTATTCATTCTACTAATCAGGGTTCAATCAGTGTTAGCTGTGCTGTGATTGGCTGGTCTGTTGAACTAGAGACTGATTACATACAACCGTTATCTCTTTAACTTGCTGGTCTTTAATGCTGCTGCAGCTCACTCAGCATGACGAGGCTGTGAATTGATCGTATCATGATTATGACAATACCCTTTGTCTTCAAATCCATCAGCACTCTAGTCTGTTCTCTTAGAAATCAACACGTAAGGGATGATGTATAGTTAGGCGGTGGTTATGCTAAATAGAATCTCGGGTCTTGTCTCACCTTGTCAGGATTCTGATTCGGAACCAACTTACCATACATGATCCTGCTTATTACCTGGCTACCAACTAAAGATACAAAGAAGTTGACTCTAAGTGAAAGTTTGATAAGTCCGATTGATAGACGACCGACTCAACCCACTGAGCCACAGCCGTCCCTTTACATATAATGCTTAAATCCTTGGGATTGTTACAATTTCTTTGCATGACCAATTATTGTGCTTATAGTTTAAGCATTCCTATATTCTTCTGTCTCCTTGTTCTGTGTATGCAGGTTCTGAGCATCTACCAAAACAGAGACTTCATCACAATCTATCACGGAGAGCAGGAGGGTCCAAATGAGTTTGATACAGTCCTGCTTAAAGCCTTGGTGGGAGGTAATTAAAAAAAAGAATCATAAAGCACCTTTAATAACAGATTTTATAGAGGTCTGAAAAAAAAGGTGGGATACCCAGGGGACAACGTAATAACAGAAACTGTAAGAACTCCAAACACGGTGATGCTTCATCTGCAACCGGACTAAACATTTCTATGTTGTAATTTCAACGCCTGTAACCACTTCAAGTTGTTTGGTGTCAGACCAGATGTAATAAAAAACTGTCATATTTTTGGCATTGCAGAGATTCGGATTCGTTTATTGTCATTCGCTATGTTCAAAACACGACAGAACCACAACTGTTTCCCAGATCTAGCATTTAACTAGATAATAAATAGATGAAAAATAACTTAAAAGCCAATAATAAAAACCTAAGATGATGCAATATAAAACATTCATAATTAAAGAATACATTCAGGTAAAAGCGAGCAGCAGAGGACAGCTTAGAGGGCAGAGCTCATGAGCCTCAGCCTCAGAGGACAGCTTAGAGGGCAGAGCTCATGAGCCTCAGCCTCAGCCTCAGGGAAGAAGATTCATTGTGGATAATAAGCAGGATGAGATGATTCATCCTAAAACACGACTCAAGCATGCACAGGATAAAATTAGCAAAGATGCTGACTAGATAAGACGTATCACTTTGATCCAAGAGGACACAAAAATAGACAAAAACACAAAGTTCCTCACGGGAGCTTTAAGTAATGAAACTGTGAACGAAAATTAATTCAATTTGATTCAAATTCAATCATCCAGAAAGCTGCGTGTCCTTTTTTTAACGGTTTTGGTTTGTGCTTTTGTGGTTTTCAGCAAGCAAGCATCGTGCGTCAGTGGATGCCAGCCCTTACAATGAAGAGCTGAAGCTAGCGGTCACATGGAACAGGGTTGACATCGCTAAGAGCGAACTCTTCAACGGAGACATCCAGTGGAGGGTGAGGATGGAAAACATCCTTTTAGATGTTACATTCAGAAATAAACACATGAAGCGTTCTGAGGAGTGCACATCTAGATCTTTTGGTATGAATAATGTGAACTCCTCAGAATGTAGCTCATATTTAAAGCTGAATGATAAACATTTTTTAAACCAAACAGTATGAAGATTTGGAGGACTCTATGACGGACGCTCTGATCAACGACAAGCCTCAATTTGTGCGTCTCTTCACCGAGAACGGCCTCAACATCCTGGACTACCTGACGTACGGCAGGCTGGAGAGCCTCTACCGCTCTGTGGCTGACGGCACAGTGCTTTATCAACTGCTTCAGCGCCGCCTGGTGGAGCGACTGGGAACTACAGCAAGCTCATCAAACCCGCCGGAGTCTCCATCCAAAGTGGCAGCAGAGAACGTACAGAGCGGACCTGGGACTGAGATTAGCCTGTTTGAGGTTGGTTTTTATACCTCAGATAATTTTCATCCAGAAGAAAAGAAATCAACGCGGATGTTTGTTGATATTCTTCCTTTTTTTCTCTCTTTTTCTCCCTTCAGGTTTCAGGGGTCCTGGAGCTGTTAATGGGGGATGTCTGCCAGCCATTTTACTACACTGCTATTGGCTTAGAACAGATCTCATCCAAGAGAAGAGCTCTCAGGGTACTATTCATAATACTGAGATGTACACACCACCTGTTACTGTAACTCTCTCAACAGCCTTATTTCTTATTTGTATCCATCTTAGAGGGCCAGTAAGCTGCTGCGTGAAAACAGTCCCTATAGAATGAATCGCTGCCTCTATCCCTGGGCTTCTCTCTTCATCTGGGCCGTGCTGCAGAACCGCAGCGAGATGGCCACCTTCTTCTGGGAGATGGTAAAACTCCTGAGTCACAGATAAATGTAGAATTGAAATACTTGCAAGAACTAAAATTTTGAATCTGGTATTAGCAATGACGCTCTAAAATGTAATATTACGATACTACATTGTGTTTGCAATTGAAATATCAAGAATTTTAAAGGAATTCAATTCTTTCATGTCCCTTAAAAAGAGTAGTGAACACAGCAAGTCATACTGTGCCACCCTGTGGATTTTTTAATGGTTTCCAATGGCAGCGAAGTATTCTGAGCAGCAAGTTTCAGGAAATGTATCATGTCAGGATAGCAAACAACAACAGTATGGTGCTTGAAAGGTATAACATTTCTTAGGGAAAGCACAATGTCAGCAATTTGGCAATATGTTACAGAAGAAATCCCTCTAAAATAGGTCAATGCATACAGTATGCAAGGCTTCAGCTTCAATGAGGGCATCAGTTTTACAAGGCTCAGACAGTAGAGTCAAATATGAACTCAGTTTCAGCCGAGGCACTAATTTTAAGCATCGTCAGGCAGGAAAAAATGACATCTATCCGTCTCTTTCCTTCAGCTTCAGTGTGAATCGCTGTCTCACCTCTCACCAAAAAGTTTGAATGCCCTGACTCTTCTTGCATACCTCTCAGGCAGGCGAGTCAGTGCTGAGTGCTCTGAGCGGCTGTAAGATACTGAGGGAACTGTCCAAGCTGGAGGTCGAGACTGAGACCAAACTGTCCATGAAGGAGCTTGCTCAGAGGTTTGAGAACCTGGCACACGGTGAGACCACGGACACACTATGCATTCACAAAAACACATTTTTGAATAGTGAAAACATGATGATCAGACAATACATTTCACTTCCTAAACTTTGTAGTCGGTGTTGTCTTTGGCTCCTCTCAGACGTCTTCAGCTCGTGCTATCGCAGCAACGAGAGTCGCTCTTTCACTCTGCTGATCAGGAAATCTCCTGTTTGGGGTGGCACCACCTGCCTCCAGATGGGCATGGGTGCTGACGCACGGCTATTCTTTAGCCATGACGGAGTACAGGTGTGTCACCACTTTTATTACACTTGTGAGACTTATATAAGGAAGAAAGCAATGGAAAAAGTCCCTGACTTCAATTGAACTATTTTGAGCTGTAAGTAAGCATGTCAAGCTTTTGTGCCAGGGTGTTGACTTCCTTTTTTTATCTCTTGACAAGAAATGATAAATTCCTTCTTTGCCCCTACATCTTCATCCATCCTACACTGCTAGCTTCATAGTCAGAGCTCAAAGTTGCATTTTTCCTTTCCTTTGGTCGTTACACCTTTTATTAGATGTTCTTCATGAATACATTAGGGTTGAGTTGGACAATATATTGTTACAGTATCCATCCTGTGCAGTGAGGGATACTCAACTCAACTCAACTCAATTCAACTTTATCTATATAGCACCTTTGATACATAAAAACATGCAGTCCAAAGTGCTTCACAGAATAACAGAGAGACAGAAAACAAACAGCAATGCTAAAATTATAAAGGGCATGATTATAAATAAAATACTTCAAACTAAAATAAAATAAAATCAATACCGTAAAATTAATAAAATAAGTAATAGTGGAAAGAAAAGTTAAAATAAGTTAGCGTTAACAAGATCAGATGAATACAAGAAATAAATAGATAAATAAGTAATTAAATAAGATAAATAAATGTTAAAGCAATGATTAAAATAATAATGATTAAAATAATAATTATAATAATAAAAATAATAATGCAGTCCAGGACTAAAAATAAATTACTCCAAATAAAAAGCTAGATTAAAAAGGTAAGTCTTAAGTTAAGTTTTGTAAACATCCAGAGAGCTCACTGTTTTGATGTCCAGAGGCAGAGAGTTCCAAAGCTTAGGGCCGTAGAAACAGAAAGCTCTATGGCTGGTGCTTGTGTGAGACACACGAGGAACATTTAAAAGTAGTGTATGGTTAGCAGGTAGTTATGGGAAATAGAATCCTTTCACTACAGGGTCTTGTCTCACCCTGAAAGCTTATTACCCGGCTACTAACTTAAAGTACAAAAACGGTGTCACAAAAAACTTGATTAAAATATAATTTTGTTGATTTTAAATTGATTTATGTATACAGTTTTTGAAAAACTAGTCAGTAATTCCACGGCAATTTGCAGTTCATCCCGATGGAGTCTTATCTGCCTGTTTTGGTTGATTTAACATTAAACTGTTCTCATTCAGCTCCCCTCCTCTGAGCTCTGTGGTTCACACACCTTTAGAAATAAAAGGGTTAAATGTCACAACTTTGAACACTATCATCACCACCGCTCATGATTTAAGTTTCTTTATAGAGGCCGGAAACGTAAAGTTGCTCTCACCTGCTCCGCTTGTTGCTATGAATGCTGGACATCCAAGATGTAAATATCCATGTTGTTTAGCCAGCCGCATTAGCATGCTAACTGAAAATAGTGTTTTAGCCACATTGTTTGGATGTGAATGGAAAGTTACGGTTTCAGCTCACAGTACGGTCTATGGAGTCAACAAGCAGAATCAAAATGTCCCAGTACTCTTTCCAGGGATTGATTTGACATGACCTGTGATCAGTTTGCCTCTGGTGTTACTTATATTAGTGAAACTGTTGTCAAGGGGTCTTGACCAATCACAATCAAGCATCTTACACAATCAGAAGATCATAATGAACAACTAAAATGCAGTTAGTGATTTTCTTTTTCCTTCCAGTCTCTGTTGTCACAGATCTGGTGGGGCGACATGAAGAGGAACACAGAAGTGTGGAAGCTCCTGCTTGCCTTTTTCGTCCCCGTTCTCTGTTACACCAACCTCATCTCCTTCAGGTAAAAATCCACATCATCATTAGAATTATTTCTCCTTTGTAGCCTTTAAAGGATTCAGATCACAAAACTGATGTTGTTCAACTTTCTCCACTTTGCAGGGAAGAGGAAGAGCATCAACAAGAGGAGCAGGGGAAGCCCAATGAGGACGGTCAGGGCAGGGACAGTGACAGCCTCTACGGCACGACAATCTTCTCTTTCTCAGATATTAAGCATATGTAAGGGTCAAAAATCACAACAGCTTTGGTTTGTCAAAAGGAGAGGTTCATCCGTATATCTTAGATGCACTAGTCTATTAGTTTCAAAAATAAAATTGACTGGGGATTAAAGATACACAGAATGCACTTTCCAGTGTTTTGATACATAAAAAATGTGCCACTGTTGTTCCAGTGAAGCTGATGCTCAAGGGTTCCAGTCTCCCAGGTCGGCAACCATCAAAGGTAAGTCCTCTTCAAACTTCCAGACGCTTTTTCCCCTCTGTCCAGCTACTAACCCATGCCACATGATCTTTGTTTCAGGCATACCTCATTCTCACAAAAGACCGAAGCGTCCGTTCATCGTGTCAAGATGGCGCCAGTTCTGGTTCGCACCCGTAACCTCATTTTTGGGTAACGTCCTGATGTACTTCCTCTTCTTGCTGCTGTTTGCATATGTGCTTTTGGTGGATTTCGAGCCTCCGCCGCCTGCAGGCCCGTCCTATACTGAGTATGTGCTGTACTTCTGGGTGTTCACCATCGTGTGTGAGGAGATCAGGGAGGTGAGTGTGGAAGAGCATTTTCCATAACAGATTACTAACTTTGTAGAAAATGCAAATATGATTTAAGCTTTTATTCTGTTATTCCATCTTCTCCTAGACGTTCTTTTTGGGTACGAAGACTTGGCGTCAGAGGATCAGAGTGTACATTCAGGACGTGTGGAACAAGTGTGACCTCATTGCTGTCACGCTGTTCGTCATTGGGTTAATCTGCAGGTATAGACAACAGTTCTCCAGCATATAACTCTACAAAATCCCTCAAAAAACACTCTTTCTTTGAATTACAAAATAACACAATGTATTTGAATCCCTATTATTTCAAAGATTTTGTGTTGAGGCTCTATTTTCACCAGCTTCGGTTCTTGACCCCTTAAATCAAAGCTTTCATATTGCATTTACAATTCAGCTTTATCAGTAAAAGACTTTTCAGAAGTAGGATCCCATAAAAGAGCTCACTTTTGTCCTTACTTTTCAAAGAAAGCTTGATAGGATCAACCTGATCTGAATGTAGACTATTAAGGATTACTGAATCTGGTTTCCACTACTCTAAATGGGACTACATACAACAAATTTCACCCACAGGGGGGTGCCACAGTCTATAAAAATGGAAAGATCTTGACAGGTTTTTTTTTAATTTATTGTTTAATATTGACAATTATGTGGTTTTTATGAATTATAGTACTTTCAATTATTTTACGGGGACAATCCTCACTTTTTTACAACCCTAATGTCTACCTCATCTACTTTATGACCACAGGAATTCAGAAATTCATGACCAAACTATAGGATGACCTCGAGGCGTTTGAACACAAAGACACAATAAAACCGTTCTTACAGAGATATTTTCAGAGTTCCCTTTGTCATGTTTACATCCTGTGTCTTGCCACTTGTGTACACACTCCAGTTGTATTCTCTCAATGAGTTGAGAATCTTCAATAGCTTATCAAGTTGACCACTAGGTGTTGCTCTCACCTCATTCTGTGTTTCAGGATGTTTAAGTGGTCGTATGGATTCGGCAGAGACGTCCTGTGTGTTGACTACATGGTGTTTACCATCCGTCTCATTCACATCTTTGCCATTCACAAACAGCTGGGACCAAAAATCATCATCGTCGGCAAGATGGTGAGAAGGATTGCCCTGAGTGATGAGCCATTCATCTTTTTATATTACAATTTGTCCTTGTATGTATGTTTATTTTCCCCTTTTCCAGCTTTTAAATATGTGGTGTGATGCAAAACATAGATGTGTTTGACATATCTTGATCATGGCAGTTCATCATCTAGGAAATAAAACAACTCTTTATTTTAAGCATTTTCTCAAGTGGACATTAATGTTACGCAGCAGGATAATAGAATTATAATGACAGTAAGTCAACTTTTTTCTCTTGTTTAGATGAAGGATATCTTCTTCTTCCTTTTCTTCCTGGGGGTGTGGCTCATGGCATATGGAGTAGCCAATCAGGCTTTGCTATACTCCTATGACCCTCGATTTGATCGCATCCTCAGGCGGGTTTTCTACCGGCCATATTTGCACATCTTTGGACAGATTCCTGTAGAAGAGATGGATGGTAAGATTTTGTCCGATTGAAATCCCAGAAGATAAAATAGAAAGCTAGGAAATAATTTAACTTTTCCCGTATTTTTTTTTCTCCCCAGTTGGGAAGCAGTGGGACATGCCATGCACGGACAACGTGACACTGATTCAGAACGGTGATGAACCATGCAGAACTATGTACAGTAACTGGCTGGTGGTGATTCTGCTCGTTGTTTACCTGCTGGTCACCAATATTCTACTCATTAACCTGCTCATTGCCATGTTCAGGTAAATAACAAGAAAACCAGTGTCTTTCAAATGGTTCTTTTTGGCTGCAGGCTGATCTTCACTGTACTCTTTTCTTTGCTCATTAGCAACACTTTCGCTGAGGTGCAGGGGAACAGCGACATCTACTGGAAGTTCCAGCGCTACAACCTGATTGTTCAATACCACTCTCGGCCTTCCCTCGCTCCTCCTTTCATCATACTCTCTCATATCAATCTCTTTATCAAGAGGAACATCCGCAAGGTGCCATCCATCAAGATCCACCACTTTGGTCAGTATTTGAACACAAGTCTATTTAAGTTATTGGGTACTGCTAAGCTCAATGAGACAAATGTGGCGTTGCATCTTGCTTGGTTCAGGAAACTTAAGCTAATCTATAATGATCTTTGCCTTCTCCACTAGTTCTGCAGTTAACAGGGAAAGCTGCTAACAGGCTAATGACGTGGGAAACCATCCAGAAGGAGGATTTTCTGACTGCGCAAAACAAGGTCCAGAAAAGCAGTGACTCAGAGAGGCTCAAACGGATGTCTGGAAAGTGAGCATACCTCTTCACACTGACACTGGCTTACTGAAATGACCTATTCCTTAAAATCGATCATGCTGAGTTAAATGTCTCTTTCTTTTTTAGAGTGGATGGTGTCCTGAAACATCTGACACAGAGCAGAGACTTTGACCACAGACTGAGGGCTCTAGAGAATGAGGTACAAACTAAAGCATTGTACTTACTGCACTCATAAATCTGTTCTTCTGTGCTTTAAGTGTCTTTCTTTATACATTCGTGTCATAGCTTTAAGAGTGCATGTATGCTGAGTAGTCCTATCCTATGGAGAGGTTGAATAAATGTCACGCCTCCACATATAACATGGTAACTTATATCATGACATCTAGGACTCAGTGTTCTGATATTGATATCAGTTAGAGATTTGAGGGGTGTATTCTATCCTCCTTATTGGCAAAAGGACTAAAAGCAAACCCTCTGTTTGCCTGCAATAGGCACCAGCTGTGTATGTATAGAAAAACACACTTTTTTAACTTGCACTAAATGATGAAAATAAGATTGCTACCACTCTCCTCACCATAAGTTAAAAGCTTTAATATAACCCACAACTAGTTAGCTTATCGTGAAGATGGTGGGGATATGGAAGCAACAGCTAATGTAAAAGTTAACTCTAACACCTCCTACATAAAAAGATTTTGCTGCCATGAAGGAGCAAAGCTAACTGGTGACAAATAGTACCAGTGTTCAATCTAAGCTAACTGGCTGGCTTTTATTGTTCTCTGTATAGTTATAGAGAGCTCCCGTATAGCTCAGCATTTTAAGTGTGGAACAAGGTGGACAACAGTTGATGTTAAAGTCCTTTACCTTCCATCATTAGTTAGATTTTGAAGGAGCAAAGCAAAGTGTTCACAAATGGTCACTTTTTTATATTAGGCCAGGGGTTGGCAACCTTTAACACTCAAGGAGACATTTGGACTCGGTTTCCACATAAAAGAAAACACCAGGAGCCAAAATGAAGATAACAGTGTATATATTGTTTTTGCTTATGAAATCAATGAAGTGCTACAGAGAAAATGAAAATGTATGTCTGTATGCAAAGAAAACATTTTGAACATTTTAAACTCTAGGGGAAAAAAACACGCTGGGAAGGTTTATGTCTTAAAAAGCCGAACTTAAATTATCCATCTGCAAAACAAAAATGCTGTGCGCCTTCGTGTACCAGAGCGTGTACCAGAGCGTGTACCAGAGCGTGTACCAGAGCGTGTACCAGAGCGTGTACCAGAGCGTGTACCAGAGCGTGTACCAGAGCGTGTACCAGAGCGTGTACCAGAGTGTCGATCTAAATTTGTATTTTTTTTTTTTTTAAGCGTACTATTTCACTGAAAAATATAAAATACATATTTGCAAAATATAAGTGCCGATGTGTGACACCAGCCGGCGGTAATTTTGAAGATTATGATGCATATTTCGAGCGACAAACATTTAAACAAATTAAAGCTGCTTTTTATTTTGATATTACAAGTTCACAATAATCTCCAAATTTAGAATTACAATTTCAAAAGAACTAACAAACAAAAATAAAATACACTTAAATTGATTGCTCATCATTTATTTTCCAAAGCCACAGGGAGCCCCAGCATAAGGATGAAAGAGCAGCATGCTGCTCCAGAGCCACGGGTTGCTAACCCCTGTACTAGGCTAACTAAATAGCTTTTGTGAGCCACATGTTAAAATAGCAAATATCAGTCTTCCTTTCTAAGGCTTTTTCAGAATTTGATTGAATCCTTGATCAAACTTAACTTAATATGTTTTCAATTAAGACCATAAAATCCCACAGTATGACTGTGGAGATGTACAATGAATGGAAAAGTAAACATACTGCATAGACTAACAACACTGTATTGGTAAAGTAGGGATAGTGACCCTTCCTTGTGTCTTTGAGTCACAACACATTGATAAAAAAAAAAGGTTCTGACTCTTTTTGATCCCCTCTCAGATGGAGTATTGCTCCAATGCTCTCAGCTGGATCGTTGAGACTTTGGCACAAGGCAGCACGTTTAAACCTCCTCGGCCTCCACCTACGTTGAGAGGTAATTAAGTACATGTATCTTCACATTCTGCATGTTGGAGTGTCACATGCTTAGAGTATTCACTGAGCTTGTTTGACTTGACTTGCTGATCTGTAGTGTCTCTGTATGCATTCATACCTTGCATGTCACTAACTGTCTCTTTTCTATGCACAGATGCTTTCCCCTCCTCTTCCAGTTCTTCCTGATTCAGCCTTCGTGATGCATTCGCTTACCCAGGGTTGGTTAAAAACAGCCACCCACTGGTCTTATTGTTTTCTAGTCATCACTAGAATCTGTCACCAAAAAGGTGAAATAGCTTTGAACTGAAAAAGAGTGAAAGAAAACAATCTGTCCTTTTTACAGTATTAAATAATGTAAAGAGTCAAGTTTATGGATTTATGATGTGGCATGATATATTTCATGCTATATTGTTTTTATTGCTGTAGTTTTAATATGATGGCTGTCAATCATTTGTTGTGTTTTATATTTTATTGTTACAGTGAAACCAGATCATATTACAAAGACATCTGTCGTTGCACATTTTAATACTTTTGTACTGTTACTTCTAGCCAAATAAGTGCTATAAATCTTTTATTTGTGCTGTAACATTATTCTTTTTTCCTCAATAAATTGTATATACAGTGAATTGAATTAATTTCTTTTGTAAATGTCAATAAAAAAACAACACAGATTTCTTTACAAGACAGCATTTAGCTAATCTTTGTGGAAATCAGTTTTATCTGATTTATTTGTACCACATGTAATTAATTAGAGATAACTCAGCATTTATTTGAATCTGTCAATATTATTTTCTTGTTTTTTTGTCAGAAATGCGATGAAAAGACAAATACCTATCAGATCTTTCTGCTAAAGGTTACGCTAGGTCAAGTGTCCTGTTAGCTCAGCTAAATACAAATATTTGAAAACTATCAGAGATAGTTAGCCTGACTAAAGCAACAATATAGCATGTTAATTATTGTACAGTTTAGTCAAAAACACCTGTTGGGGATTTTGTTTCCCCTGGATATAGACAAGCTTGCAGTTTCCCTATGCTAATAGTCTTTATGCTAGCCAAGCTAGTGGTATGCTGTTTCTAGCTAAATCTCAGGCACTCTGCAGTATTTGTTATTTTATGCATTTTTTTAGCTAGAAACCAAGAACATAATTATTATAAACGCTAAATTGTTTAGCTACATCTTTGAATAGTGATATGGTAAAATTAAATTAAAATTAAACTGATCTGAATTTAACACGAGAATTCCTGTGACAAAGTGAGTGAGCAAGACACACTGGAGAGAAGGGGATACGGATAGTGTGAAAAGCGCACCATGGTGCTGAGTTTCACTGTACCAGAGCTCTATTGAAGGTCAAATAGTGGAGCCTGGCTATTGAAGGAGCCTTCACTGTAAATAGCCGACTGAGCCACCTGTCAATGCACCAGCGGCTCAAACTGAGCCGGGCGGTGTCATCACTTTCTGCCTGTAGCTGCCTCATGGCTGCATGTGTAGATATGTTCCCATGTAAGTGAGCATGTGTGTCTCACTCCTCATGTGTCGTTGAAAGTATGAGTTTGATTTCAGGGCTTCTTATTCCACACAATCTGCAATGCTGCTGAGTCTACATCTCCTTCTTGTTTCCATAATCAAAACCCCTGCAGTAGAAACGTTCAGTACTTCAAAAGTGGGCCTCAAAGCATTTTTGTGGAATGTCAGCTGCAGACGAACACACTGCACGTGTGCAGACCGCCATCATCTCCGTTTCCTTCTATTTACATCCATCACATCCATCACGCTGACATGTTCTCTGCATTGAGGTGCATGGGCAAGCATATTCTTCCTTTGCTGATTAGACTGTGTGAAGAGGTGTTGGTTTAACTCTGTGGGAGTTTTACTACACACGATTTATAACTTCTAATTATCTTGCAAGTCCTTTTCATTTTTTCAAAAGTTACATTTACATTACAGAAGTATGAGTCTATTGGGCCCTTCAGTGCAAACAGCAAAAGTTTTACTTGAGAGGTGTGATAATCTCTTTAAGGAGTTTTTTAACCCTCCTGTTATGATGTGGGTCAAATTGACCCTTTTTAAAGTCCATTTTGGCAATGCCTTCTAAACCAGCGAAATGCAAAAAAATGAGATTTTAAAAAATGTGTAGCCTATTGGGATTTTTTGGGGTTCTGACACTTTTGGATAATTGAGTATGCCCCGGGTCAAATTGACCCAGGAACATTATTGCTGTTCCAGAGATTCCAACATTCCAACAAGAGGGTTAAATAATTTCAATCACTGTAGAATCCCCCATTTGATTGTCTCAAGTTGATTTTATTTTGATTTACATAATTTCTGTTTTAGTGGATTTTCAAATATGAAAACATTTCATGTGCTGCATGACAAAAAATTAGAAAGGATCAATAAAAAACATAAATAAACTAACTGAAAAATGAGAAACGGATATTAACTTTCACAGACTTTCAAATGTGAACATAGCGTGTATATATTCGCTTTCTCCTGCATGAAAGACTTTAAACATCAAGGATATATATATGTAAAAAATAAATTTAGAATTAATTCAATGAAATGAGGCCCATTTTATGATGAGTATTCAACAGATCCACTTTATTTCCATATGTTCCTTTACTTCTTCTTCCCCCTCCCTTCTGTACTTCAACCCACAGCCCCCCTCCTGTCTGCCATATGCACACACCCACCTTCCTAACACACTGGGTTAAGGGCATCAGGAGCATTCTTTCTGCACATGTGCCTCTGTCACTCATGCCAAGCCGACACACAACTACACCACACACCCAGCTGTGTTTCCACTGTGTCCTCTGTGTTCCCAGCACAAGCCCGGTCGGTCAGTGCGTCACTCCTGTCCAGTGCTCCGTAGCTTGGCACAGCACCTAAACAAAATCTCTGAATAAGCAGCACCATAGTTACTTTTTTTGAGGATTTTATTGTTTTCTGAGGGTTAAAAACGAATCAATTTTTTGTCTGTTGTGAAAGAAACAGGGGGACTTTCTTCCAGTGTGGATTTGTTTGTTAAGAAAAGTCCTTGGCTGTGTGACTTTACCAAAATGGCTCCTTTAAGAGGCTGGATGGTGGGGCTCCTGCTGGTTCTACTGAGCCCCCCTCAGCTCCAGCTCTCCGGAGTTGTGAGTGCCCAAGACATTGCCGAGGCAGAGGAGGATCTCTATGCCAGGAATGGAGACGTTGTGGCCGAAGAGGGCGCAACTGCTGAGAGTGATGATGGTGCTGGGGAGGAAGAGGAAGAGGTAGCAGGGGAGGAAGATGAAGGAGAAGAAGAAGAAGAAGAAGAAGAAGAAGAAGAAGAAGAAGAAGAGGAAGAGGAAGAGGAAGCAGAGGAGGAAGAAGCTGAAACTGCTGAGGAGGAGGAAGAGGAGAAGGAGGAGGTCGCTGAGGAGGATGAGGAAGAGGAGGAGGAGGTGGAGGAGGTCGCTGAGGAGGAAGAAGAGGAGGAAGAAGTTGAAACTGCTGAGGAGGAGGAGGAGGAGGAGGAGGAAGAGGAGGAAGAGGACAGTGCTGAGGAAGAGGAGACTGTTGAGGAGGAGGAGGAGGAGGAGGAAGAAGAGGAGGAAGAGGAGACTGCTGAGGAAGAGGAAGAAGAGGAGGAAGAGGAGACTGCTGAGGAGGAAGCAGTAGAGGAGGAAGAGGAAGAAGAGGAGGAGGAGGAGGAGGAGGAAGAGGAGGAAGAAGCAGAGGAGGAGGAAGAAGAGGAAGAAGCAGAAGCAGAAGAGGAGGGCGATGAGGAGGAAGCAGCTGAGGATGATGAAGCAGAGGAGGAGACTGCAGAGGAGGATGATGAAGAGGAGGAAGATTCTGAGGAAGAAGAGGATGATGTAGAGGAGGAGGAGGAGGAGGAAGACGAGGAGGAAGACGAGGAGGAGGAGGAGGAGGAGGAGGAGGAGGAGGAGGAGGAGGAGGAAGCAACTGAAGAAGATGAGGAGGCTGGTGATGCTGAAGATGAAGATGATATTGCTGAGGATGATGTTGTGCTGAATGCAACTGATGTGGACGATGAAGGTATCCCCACTCTTCAGTTCTATTTTGTTTTATAGTTTTTATTATTATTATGTTAAATATCTCCTGCATCAGTGGAGTGTTATACTCTACAGTAGCCCTCTGACATTGTTATGCTAGCTGCAGCAGCAGTAAGAACACTGACACTCATATCAGTCTTAAAATAGACCAGTTTATCTGTGATAGCTGACACCCAGCACTATCTGAAACATTCAGGCCTTTTGTTGAACTAATGCAGCTATTTTGAGACCCCAAAGCAAGGCAGTGCTAGAGCACGTTGTTTTAAAACAGAACCATAATAATCAGCTGAAACAAAACCAGAATGTTGTTTCTGGACAATTTAGTGACCATGAAGTTACATTAATGAAACTAGGTCTACTCATCTGATCATTTGGCTGCTTAAAAATCAAAAAGTGTCTTTGTTGAACTTTTACAGCCAGATCATTTAACATTATTGTAAAAGTGAAGCAGAATTTAACCTATGCTAAGAGCAATTAACATCCGGAAATAAATTATATGATTCCACAGAGGGAAGAGAATATGTAGACCCACACATGCAATATTTTTGAGTCTAATACTGATATCAATAATTGGACTTTAAAACATAACGATCCCTTATTGGATCCATTATTGATGTTTAACTTGTTTAGTTTGTTACCAACTTACATTTAGTCAAGGGTGTGCTTAGGGGGTGGCGTGGCTAAAATATGAATGGCTGTTTGTCATGTAAGAGGCAGGACTGATGTTAAAACAAACTATTTCATCCCTGTTGTATTTTCATGTAGCACATTTTCATTTTTGGGGTACTTTGAAGTGTGTCCTTGGTCAAACATCTTCTTTTTGTGACTTTAAAAAACTAGTTTAGAAGATTCATATTTCAACACTCTTTTTTTTACTTTGTATGGTAAACAAAAAAATAGACACAGGATCGTAACATCTGTATGATACTTTAATGTTGATTGTTTAAAGTAGATATAATTAGCAGCAACCGAAGGACAGAGTAAATAAATGCTTTTCAGTCCACACATGCTTCATGCCACCTATGTGTAAGTCAGATGGATGACCCCAAATCAGCAAAGTCTGCACATGCCCCTTCACTCAGCGTACCAAGATCAAAAGATGCAGACCTGTTAGAAGCTCTACACTTGAACTACATCTCCATATTGTCTTCCCTTCATGCCTAAGATTACCACAATAGTGTAGCGATGCTTGGCAGGTAAAACATTTTTAATGGGGGCGCTGGTTGCCCCAGTGGTTTAGGCACGTGCCCCATTCAGAGGCTTTAGTCCCCATCGCAGTGGTTGGTAGTTTGACTCCAGCCAATGACTCTTTGCTGCATGTCTTCACTCGCTTTCTACTCGCCACATTTCCTGTCTCTCTTCAGCTGTCCCAATAACATGCTGATATTTGCTAACAAACAAAACAAACAGCTGACATTGGGATTTTTTTCTAGCTTTGCGTGTGCTCTGCCATAAAAAAAGAGAAATAAGACCTTTTAATGTTGTTAAATGAAAGTCCTGTGGATCAAAGCGATTACAAAGAACTATAATAAACAACAATATTTACACTGAGTTAGTGGCTGAGATATTTCTCTCAAAATCACAAATCAAACAGCGTTGCTGGAGGAAGTTGGGTTCATCCTCTGGTGACCATGAGAGTGTGTTTTCATTTGTCATACTTGTTGAGATATTTCAGTCCAGACCAAAACTGTACCACGTCCAACTTGCTGACTGTAGGACAAAATTTGCCATCTCAGCATGCTGCTAGCATGGCTGTCAGCTGGCTGTTAGCATGACTTAAAATTGGCTTGCTTGAGCTCTTTTGAGATCTGCTCTAAAAATATATAAAGTAGATTCTGAATCAGGCATTTAGGCCTTGCAATTCCTTGCCTTTTGAAGACAAACATTTGGCTTCATAAGGATTCATTATATCGGCATATCAGGCTGGTATTGGTCTAGCTCTAGAGGCCCCGTTTGTCTTTAGTTGTTGACCTAATATAGATGTGTCAACAGGTGACGATGCAGCAGAAGTTGAGGATGATGTAACTGAAGAAGACCTGCTGCAGTTCCAGCCCGGCTCATTGTGCAGTGTTTGCTCCATCTGTGTGGTAAAACCAATACTGCACAACTTGGACACTCAATCCATGTAGTTATCAATATCTGTATTCATTTTAAGTATAATAAAAAATAAAATTTCATTCATTCCTCTCATAGCACTGCTCTACTGACTGCGACAAATGCCCGTGTGAAGAGGGAGATGAGTCAGATCTCTGTGACCACTGCCAAGTAAGCATCCCCAATGTCTGAATACTATGAGTAATATACAAAGGCATCTTTTCTTAGTAATTCAACTTTTTTTCTTGGTCTTTCAGGAGTGCTCATCCTGTTATCTCTGCCCTATACTGTGCGACACGATTTGCACGCCAGGTAAATATTGGAGATAATCACTTACACTGTGTATGCACCATGTTTGCTAATGTATTACGTCAACTTTGGAGTTTCTTAACTTTTGCTTGTATTGTTTTTTTCAGGTGGCCTTGTTGATGAGCTAACTGGGTCCCTCTTTCAGTAAGAAATTTTACTTACAACATTTGTAGCTGTCAATACGGGCATTATCCTGCTTTTATAGTGAGAATAGAGAACAGATCGTTTTTAATAAAAGAACTTTAAATGTGTCCAATGTTGGAGGTTGACTGCAGCCAATCAGAATCTAGTTTTCATCTACACCAAGGTTTAAAAATGTTTAATAATATGCTTCTTTTGCATCATTATTTCACACTTCCACAGTGAATACATTCATGAATGATATGCAATTGAGTGTTAAGTGAACTCACGCCCTGGCCTTTGATTTACAGGTCTTTTTCCTCTCTTCTCTGAGCCCCTGATGCCCCCATGTGGTTACATAAGGTACTGTGTTCAGGATTGGAGCTGTCCGGATTTTCATACCTTCAAAGCAACAGCAGGGCTCTCACAAGAGCTACACTTGAATCTGACTGCTGATAGAAAAGTAATGACGTGTTAAGGTTTTACCTTAACATGGTTTTACAGGTTTCAAGTAGCATTTATATGAGCTGAAAATAGCTTAATAGGTTCTTTTACTTTTCTTTCTTTTACTTCTGTGCAATTTTGAAGCAAAAAGATGATAATACATTGCAATGGATATATGTGCGTTTTGTAGAAACACTGTAATATAACACGGGAAATGAAGGTGTATTATGATAGGAATCTGTATTCCTGTACAAGACAAAAAAAACCCTACTTCTTATTTATTAAAGGTACAAGGTAGAGCAGTCCAAAGTTTTCTTCTTATTCTTTCTGTGATGTGCATTTCAAGTTGGATCTTTACTCTCTATTTCACACTGTTAACCAGCAATTAAAAAAAGTCTAGATTTATTTGTGAGCATAAACCTCTTTGGTATACATTTGAAAAGAAACTGAGGTTCAATTTAAAGGCGTACAACTTCTGGAAATCCCTCTTTTAAAACTACGACTTCTCTACCTCGTAACCCACAACACTGTATAAAAAGTGGGCGTACGCAATTCTAAGGTATTTCATTCAAAAGGATTCATAACAATAAACTTTGTTGAGAAAAGAAAGTTTGTGAGGTTTCCTTTTTCAGCAAACATTGCAAGCTAACAAGCTAGACAAGGTGAAGATGCCAGTTTAATAGTTAAAACACGGGCTGCTATGTATCAGCTTTCAAAAACACTGCATCCTAACCTTATTGAAGTGCTACTCGATCTTAGTAAGTTCCTTATGACTTTGAAACATTAGATCGTAAGACCTTATACATGTAAAACAGACTTACATGATTAAAAAAAGTATCTGAGCCAAGTTTTTGGACAGCTCTGTTTTCTCAGATATCACAAATGTAACATAAGACATTATAAAGCTGCTTTTAAGCTGAACTGCTCTTACTGTGATAAGTAAACTGAGCTTCATGCGAAAAAATTGTCAAGATTAAAGAAGCCAAGTCAAAGAACAGAACTTTTTTTTTTTAAGTGAACTGTTTTGCTGTCACATGACTGTTTTTAAAAAATCCTTTCACCCTCTAGCAAAACAACTTTTTTTCTGTCATTGACTTTTCCTGGTAGCCCTATGTTCTGACATGTGCTTATTGGACATTAAACTGTAAATATTAATAAAACTGATGATAGTACTTCTTAAACACCGCCTCAAACTCTTGTGACCACCACAACTCAATGGAAGAATAATGAAGACAATTATCCAGCCAATCACATCCTGATTGCTGAAGGACATGCAGCTGGGGGCTCACATGAAGTGTTTATCTAACCACATGTGACCTCCACTTGAGCTTTCCGATTCATTGGCATTCATACCACTGGACGTGTTCCAGGTGAGGTCCTTCCCTCTGTCATAGAAAAAAAACACTCCATACTGTGATTGATTTGTAAACAGTGAGAGGAAAATTCCTTATCAGTGAGTCATTGAATCAACATAGATAGAGCTAAGGCTTTGTATATTTGATGACAACATAAATACAGTGTAGGAGTGTAAGAGCAGGGACAAACTTGAGCTTATTTCTGAGATATTCAATAAGATAATTCTTGTAGTTAACCTTCTATGTTCATTTTGACTGATGTGAGTCCCTTCATGTTAAATCATGCGGTCTAAGCTGGCATACAGTCACATTCCTCATTTGTTTTGTATGAGGTGGGAAGTGTGTTTCTTTATTAGAAGTGTAAACACAGAAAAGTCCTTGAGTAATGAGGTATAGGAATGCGTGTAAGGACATTTTGGAGGGCACTAAACCTGTTGTGTGAGTTCATTTAATATGCTTTGTAGTTAAGATATAAACACAGTAGAAGTTACAATAAACATTACTTGGAACAAAAGCACTTAGCTCTCTGTCAAGAAAAAGTCACACAGCCCACATTGTTTGTCTGTCTCTGTCTTGAAGTTAAAACCAGCAGCTAGATAGTCTTGCTTAGCACAAAGGCTGGAAACATGAGGTAACTATTAAAACAAGTTATATCATTCCCTTTACAGCACTTCTAAACATCACTTATTATCTTTTTGATTCTCATTTTTGTAATTTAAAGTAAGCAGCAGAGATTTCAACAAGGCAATAGCTAGCTGAGAAAAAACCCAGCGACAGAAAAACAGCAAATATCCACATTTCCCTTTTTATTTGGGTTAAACTCACATAATACAAGTTGTTCATCATTTATCTTTTCAAAGTATTTCTTTAGACAAGCTAGCTGGTCCCTAGTTACTATTAATGCTAGGCTAAGCTATCCACATGCTTGATTAACTTTTTACAAAAAAAAAAAAGAGATGGTCCATCTTGTTATCTAACCAACAAAAAGCCAGATGGTATTTTTCATTAAATAGGAGCTAACACCTTCACAATGCAAGATACATTTTAGACACTACTGCCTTTTTATTTATTTTTGTAGCTAGCTAGTACAGAAGCCTTAATTAGACATGCATCCAAACATTTTTATTAACGCTCGTTGTTGCTGGTTTTTCCTTTGATTAGGAGTTTATTTCAGATGTTTTCTCGAGGTCTAGACTTATTATCCCCTTACCTCAACTAAATAAAGCTGGTCTTCTTATGAAAATGTGATGCATTTCTGATGAAAACAAAGCAACAGACTGGTCACTGTGATAGTCTAGACCAGGGGTTCCCAAACTTTTGTGCCAGCGACCCCAAAATATAAGTGCAAAAGACTCGCGACCCCCACTGTCCCTCAAAGTGATGTTGCTGTTGTTGTAAATGTTGCTTCATTTATCTGGTCTGCAGAAAATGACCCTACCTATATGAGCATGTGTCTGTGTTCCCTGTGCTGTTATGAGTTAACCTGCTGCTACTGATGCTTTTGATAATTAACTGTTCACTAACCCTAAACTTAGAAGTCATCTGGCAAAAAGAAAGGCAGAAAACTCATTACATTTTCTATTTTCAAGGTTTTATTTCAAGTTTAGCTACTTTTGTCGATATATTTTAATATAATGGGTAAAATATACTATTCTTTAGATAATTAAGGGAAAAAAAAACTTCTGGAAGACATCTCACGACCCCACATTTGTGTTTCGCGACCCCCCCAAGGGGTCCCGGCCCACACTTTGGGAACCCCTGGTCTAGACCACAACATAGCCTGTTCACGTTGCCCACAATTATGAGGTAAGTTGAGCCTATGTCTGTTTTTTGGAAACAAGACATGATCATCTGACTTTACCATGTAGGTGTAAGTAAATCAAAAATTACTCGTTTGATATTTGTTGACATACATTGTCTCAATTTTACCATTCTGGGGTTACTTTCTTCTTTACATTAGAAATCCCAGTCCTGCTTTTCTGAATTATAAACCAGGACTCATTTAGGACCAGTGAACTCAAAAGATTTCACAAGTTGAGCCGCTGATATTTAATCATATGTATAATGATACAAGTGGTTCTTATACCCAGCCTACACTATGAATATCATGTTACTGTGGTTTATAGTCAACATTCCTACAATGGCCCGTGTACGCTTAAAGCCTGCTGTTTAATCCAGTGTTTAGAAAATAGATCCAGTTTAGCTTCTCAGGTATCAGTTTTCAAGAGCACCTGTCAATTAAAATCTTAGTCTTGCCGTGCTGTATGTTTAAAGAGAGATGTAATCGGCATCTAGAAATTCCAGTGGCATATAATATCCTTTATCTGGATTGTGCTTTTGTACATATGTGTTAAGTCTATTGTTGCTGAATACCCGCAATACAGGTGTTGAATATCACTTCCTCTCTGCAGGGTAAGAATTGAGATTTTAGGTTTAAAGTGTTCTGAATTTCCTGGAGTAGGGGAAGTTTTCAGATGATTTTTTTTCATACGAAAGTTTTTATTTGACGTCCGTGTAAAACATAACATCAATTGAAGTTGATGTAGAATCTTTTTACAGTTTACCTTAACTGTCATCTCTGTTCAAACCTGTTTAAGCATACATTTTCTATAGAATGCATACGGGTGGATGCGCTGGGATGCATCTTCAGTGATGTATCCTGGGGGTCGTCAGGTATTTTGGGTGTTTTCGAACATTTACCCCCTAACCCAGGTGACCCCACTGGGGATGATCAATCCTCTGGCTCACGTCCCAGCAGCAGTTGATCACAGGGCCTCCCTTTTCAGCCAGAGCCACCCAGCAAAAAGCAAAAATTAAATTAGCAAACATTAGAAAGCCAGTAAATATCCTTAAAATAACAAAAGTGTGGCCATATGTATTATGTATTACATTTTACGTAGGGCTTGAACTTGCTTGTGATGAGTGTGTATGGAAACTTGTGTTCTGTGTCATTAAACAGGAACAGGATTTAGCTGGCTAACTTTGCTGTGTAAACCCCCTTTACCAGGTCATTGGCTGGCTCCAAACACCTGTATTTTGATCACAGTATCCTGACAAAAGAGCCCTGTGGTCAGGTTACGTGTCACCCCCATACTGATTTAGTGATGTATACACAAGCCCCCTCCCTCCTATTGTATGTCACCTCCTGCTCTATATCACTGACTAAAAACATACTGGGACACCTTTTCAACTAGTCCTCACTGGTGGAATTACTTGGTAGCTGAGGGTGGGTTTTAAAGCAACGTTTGATATTCTCCAAGCTTACAACACGTCAAGTTTGGACAGTAAGGTATGACTTGATGCTACTACAAAGCACAGATTTCCTAATGATTGTCATATTGGGATATTAGTTGTGCCATACTTTATGGCTTAATTATCATCATTGTGTATACAAGCTTGATATCACTGTGGTAGAATTATTGTTTTATTATTGCGAGGCATCATTGTTTTAAAAGTGGGATACTTTGGCATCAAAATGTTACATTGAAATGGCTGCAAAGCTGATAAATCTGACTTGTGATTGGTAATAGGTCTCTCTTCCTCCTTCAAAGATGCATCTCTTCTCTTTTATGCTGTGCCTGTCTGTGGGAGCTTTGGTAAAATGTGGTGAGTAGAATACTTTTTTCAATAATAAGGCAATGGATGTATTAATGAGCTCTTTTAGCCCCAGACACAAACTTCCACAGTTGGGTACCTTTAGGTGGATTTGATTTGATGTCTTTATTTCGATCATGTAAAGGTGAAATAGAAAATCATACAAGTAAAAAAAAAAAAAGAAATAGTTATACAAACATACAAGAAAAAAAGAAGAAATAGTATATATAATAGATATAACGAGCTATGCCATGAGGTTTCAATCCTACTGAACAAAGCACTCTATATTTGTATTTAATGTTTTACTTTTGAATTTGTAAGCAGCACTTTACTGTTGAAGATATGGTGTTACTTGTTGCTAAATAAGTAAAATTACATCTCTAAATTATTTCAAAGTGAAATATTTTCTAATTTTACTTCTTCGGACCACTCACTCTTCTAAGGATGCTTCCTCCATGACATGCACAGTAAATGAGATTGTGTTGGTTATGTAATTAAAACCAAAGTTTTGCTTTGACAAGACCCAAATCTTTGCAACAGTGGGTGATGGTGCACATGGGACATGCAGTCTTCATCCCAGAAAAACACTACCGACCCTGTCCAAAGGGCTCCCTAGAATAAAATGAAAACTCCTTATGGTGCCTTTAACCAGTTTTTTTGGTTATTAAAGCTATAGTGAGTAAGGTTGAGTTTGTGATGATTTTGGCATCCCATGTGTGGGGATGTCCCAAAAACGACACACTTCCTGGTTGTTTAAATGGATTGATTCCATCAATTCTGAAGGTAAAAAAACAGAACAAATACAACATTATTTACCTACAACAGCTTGGATACACAGGATAACAGTTCACAGAAAAACAATGTCAAACTGGTTTTCTGAGCTTGGCAAACGTTCTACTAGTAGCATCAGCCTTTGGTCCTTCCGACAGGTTAACATCAACACGCCTGTGCTGGTTACACATTACTGGTTATATGCCAGTTTAATCAGACACAGCTGTACAACTTTATCTCCATTCTCGAAGTCCAAACACTGCCAAACTATACTGAGATCCATTCTGTCATCTGTGCTTATTGACATCTTGGTAGTACAGCATGTCAGTGGCCATTAATAGGAGATACAGCCCCCGCTAGTGATGGATGGCCACACTGCAAATTAGACACAATTAACCAGCATTTCAGGCATACAAATAATACCAATATTAATAATTAATATGACCAATTAGTAGTACTTACGTTAACTAGCAACGGCAACATAGTTTCATAGTTTATACGGCTAAACAAGCACGTTCCAACCCCTCAACAAATTGGTATATCTGTTTTCTTTGTTCATTCCAGGGGCAATTCTAGGATCGGATGTTTAGGGGTGCTGAGCCGGGCAAGATACATTTCACTGTTTTGTACATTTTAATTCAATTTAATTCCCACATTTATGAAAAAAAGTACAACACTTTTTGGGAAAGTCTGTGACTAAACCAGCAAATCTGATAAAGGTTATTTAAATGCTGAGCCACAGCAAAAGAGAAATGGATTGGAATCACAAAAGAAATATATGGTAACCCTAATTTCTGGGGAAAGACAACTCATTTTGATACAGCAGCTCCTCAACATATACATAAACAGTATGTATGTTTCTGGAGTAAACCAGCCCCTATAGTGAGTACCAAAAACACCAAAAATTGACATTGGAGTTAGTTTGTGGACTTTCATTTGAAATTGATTTGATTTTGATTTGATTTGATGACTTTATTTCGAACATGTAAAAGTAAAAGTACAATAAAAGAAAAAAGCAGAAAAGAAGAAAGAGTTATACAAACATACAAGAAAAAAGATAAAATAAAAAGAAACAGTTTTACAAAAGAAACAATCAATATTAGCAAGCAGTGAAACAATTTTCTTTACATGTGCGAAATCAATAAATTAAATGCACAAAATGTAAAACGAGGTGAAGCTGCTGTATTTTTTGTTGTTAAAATATTACATTCCAACCCATCACTGTATGGTTTGGTTTTGAAAATGTTCTGGCTTGTTAAAAAGGACATGCATGAATAACAAATTTTAAAATCTCTCTACTTCATCTCGCTTCGGTTCAATTTAAAGGTGCTCCAGCACCCCCCAAAAATGGGCTAGAAAAAACTATGGTTGATCCTAACCTGTGATAAATGTAATTTTTTTTTTAACAATATGTAATGTGAAAAAGTAATCTTCATTTTAATGCATTACCTTCTTGTCACTGAGTCTATGCTATGGAAAATGCAAACAAATGCTCATAACTAGTGTAGAGCTACTTGGTGAATTTAAGCAACAGTAGGAAAGCTAAAGGTCCATTCTTAGATATAACAATGCAATCTATGACAAGAGAACAACTGGTATTGCATTTTGACTTGAACATAAATCTGTGTATAAATGTGTAGTTTGGTTTGCTGAGTCATGTTGTTAGAGTAAACAGTCTTGTTTTATTGTAGCCAAAGATGACAGGTTAAGCAACTCCCATCTGTCTGCTTCAGACAGACAGCTGCTCAAATAAAAGCCTATTATGAGTATTTTTTTAATGCATGGCCAAAGGTAAAAACTAACAGAACAACAAGAGGAAGACAAAAAAAAACAGGCTACAGGATATCTAAACAAACAGCTTATCATGGCACAGGAGAATGACGCTGATGTATGCGTGTGAGTGTTCGACTGTCAGAGAGAATTTAGGTGGGGAACTAATGGAGCATAAAAGAGAGGTGGAAAGAGTGAATAAATCAATAAACAAATGGATCAAAGAACATTAATCAAAGTATGAATTTAGTAATGCTAATACTCATACTAATCCTAGCAGTGTTACTGTTGCTACTACTGGCTCAACTACCACAAACACCACTTACAACAACTATAATTAAAATAAAGGAGTGCAGGCAGTGAAGCAGGATCTGTGAGTTCATCTGCTTTATTGCTGCTTTGGCCTGACAGTTTTAGTTTTTCCTTGTTCGTTTTGCCAATTGATAGATCAAACAGGGTATTAAAGTCATCTTAAAGCAAATTAAAACAGAAGAGATAAAGAAGTTAAGTATATCTGACAGTATTTGCTTAGATCAGTAGCTTCAGTTGTAAAGACACATCTGTGCATGCTGACATAGCACATTGAAATTGGATTAATATTATTGTAATAACATAGGGCTGCATTTTTTTCCGCTTGTTAGACAAAAATGACCTGTTATCAAAACTTTTTCCCCCTTGACTAAAAATATCATATCGTTAGATATCAGGTTTCAGACATTATGTTGTGACTCGACTTGTTTTGGGAAATTAGCACATTTTTCTCAACACAAAAAACATGGTTAGCAGATTTTGGAACCCTGTTCCTACCTTAAGTTCTGTACAGCATTCTACTAAATAATAAATCATGAATGTTATAAATCAACAAATCCAACCTAAACAAACGAGCATTATAAATTCAAATTCAGTCAACACTACTAAAAGCAATGATTGATTTACAGGACCTTTTAAGCTGTGAATAAAAACTGCTGCTGTTTTGCTAGAGTTATTTTATTTTTAGAATAGATTTTAAAATGTTATTGTTTGTTTTTAAAGCTCTTAATGGCCTAGCCCCCCAGTACCTGACAGAGTTTCTCTAGTATCATGTCCCTGCCAGGACATTGAGATCATCTAGTCAGTTGCTATTGGTCATTCCCAAAACAAGGCTTAAAACCAGAGGTGACCAAGCCTTTGTGGCGGCTGCCCCTCGGCTCTGGAACAACCTGCCCCAACATATCCGCTCTGCGGGATCAATTGAGGTTTTTAAATCCTCGCAAGACTTGCCTTTTCTCCCTGAATTAATTTGATTCTATCTTATTTTATTATATATTTGCACTGTGTTTATGTATTTTAGTATTGTATTTTAGTATTGTATTGTATTTTTTATGTTTGACATTTGTGCTGCTTTTGATCTGTACAGCACTTTGGTCAACCCCAGTTGTTTTAAACGTGCTCTATATATAAAGTTTGAGTTGAGTTGAGAGTTGAAAAAGCAACTCCTGCTAGCTAGTTGCTGCCTGTCAGCTGTAGCTGATCTTAGCTTAAGGCACAAAGGTAGCTTCATTTTAACTTACAATGTTAACATACAGTATAAATTCAACTAGTACAGACATCCCTATTCACCACGCTGCCTACAGTCTGTATTATCCTCGATCCTGAGCAAGACTGTGTGTCACGTTAGCATTTAGCATTGCTGGAAATGGATGTCCGGTACCGTTGCCACTAACATCATTCACTTTTCTCCTGTATTATCAATAACAAGTTATGCAGCCCATCATTTGCACATCAAAACAAAGTGTATGAAATGTTTTTTCTATCTTACTGTACTCGCAAAATTCCCCACACAATTTATGATTTTCATTAACTAAAAGAATCATGTGACTGTTGGTGTTTCAGCTGCTGGAAGTGATTGGTGCTACACAGGCTGTGGTAAGTACAGACCATGTTAGACTTTTGAATCTTGAATCTTTGAATAAAACCAACATTAGTCCTCATTAGTTTGTGGCATTAAGAGCATCTCCAACTTTCACAGAACATACCCCAGCGCATTGGAAAGACATTCCTGGAACGTTCTGTGGAAAAAAGAGGCAGTCTCCTATTGATATCGTCACCAGCAATGTAAAGCCCGACCAGAACCTGCTTAACTTTACCTTTGTCAACTTCTCCTCTCAGCATGTCATCAAGTCTATCGTAAACAACGGACACACAGGTTAACAAACTGAAAATTCTCCTTTTTCTTTCATTTTCATGAATTTAACAAAAGCTGTGTTTGTGAAAGATGTCTTGATATGATAAATTACTACTCTCACATGCTTCTCTGCCTTTCTCCTACAAAGTGAAATGCATTTTAGCTAAAGATGAATCTGAAGTGAGTGGAGGGGGACTCAATGGAACATATTCTACCATTCAGTTTCACCTTCATTGGGGTGATACTGAACATCATCCAGGTTCAGAGCACATGGTTGATGGGCACAGATATCCAATGGAGGTACAGCATTGTTTACCAATATTTAGACAATTTGCCACTTCTCTATACAATCTGTGCGCCCTGTGTTAAATTGCTGTTTGTCATTACTCCATGTCATTTCTTGTAGATGCACATAGTCAGCCTGAAGAAAGGTGTGGAGAAGCCCACGGAGGATTCAGAGGGTATCGCTGTTCTGGGGTTTTTCATAAATGTATGTCCACCTCTAAACAAGTACTAATTAAAACAAGATACCATCACTTTTAAATCTTTACAAAAGAGGTTGAAACAAGGGGGAGTTGCATGATGTCTTATTTCTCTAAACCACAAAATTGTTGCAATACACAGCTGCAATTGTTCCATTACCTAAAAATACAAGTGGAAATTTTAATGTTTCTGTTCTTTCTGAAATATCTTTAGAATGACTTTAGGTTGGCCCATATTTTCTACATAAACAAACATAAATATGGGAAATGGGTTTTGCTTTAGACACAGGCTTTGTTCACTTACCCAAACTTTTAGACATTGACATTACATGGAATGAATCAGCTATCTGACCACGTGCAACAGCCTCAAATAAAAATATCTTGACAGAAACATTAACCTAAAAAGAGGGAGAAACGAAGAGAAACATAAAAGGGTAACTCTTTGTGTGTTAATAAAAACTGCTGAATGTTTCCTCCCTAAAGGCAACAGAGGATGGAGACATGTCAGGACCATGGAGCAAGCTCACATCTTACCTGACAAATGTCACAGGTATGCTTGTCTCAACTTCACGTGTGTTATTGCTGAATAGCAAGTTGCAGTGAATCAGATGATCCAGCCGTTTTAATTGTGTTATAAAATGTGTTGCATTTTTTTGTGCATTGTAAGCTATGGGTTAGGACATAATCACTATTTTTAAAAAGTTACGAGCAACTTTTTATTCCACCATTGGTAGGTTTTCTTTTTCTTATTACAAGGAACTTATTACAAACAACAAAGGTATCTATGACCACACCTAAAACATGTACAGTGGCAACATAATTGTTTGAGAAAAATGTGTTGTGGCTTTTTGTTATGCTCAGCTATATTGGTTTGTAAAGCGAGTCACTCTGCTGCTCAGTCAATTTTTCAGTTTGACAGTTGGTGTGTTCCTTTCAAGGTCACGTAATGGTCATTAGTAGTCAGTATGGAAATAGGTTTTAGCAGTTTAGGTTGGGCTTTTGTAAAGATAAACTGTGACCACTTACTGAGCCTCTCTTCTGTTTCTTACATCTTTTATCAGGCACAGAGGTGGATTTTAACCACACCATCTCTCTTGATGACCTGATCGGGAATGTAAACCTCACAAAGTTCTACCGCTACATGGGCTCTCTGACCACACCCAACTGCAATGAAGCAGTTGTGTGGACAGTCTTTCAAGAACCAATCAACATCAACAAAAATCTGGTGAGATTTTCTTTTGCAGGATAAGAATAATAAAGAGCGTGTGTCGTAAAAACATCAATAAGGAAAAAGAGAGAGGTTCTTTAAAATATTTTAGATACTAGTACTCAAAGCATATTTTTCAGAAAAATTCTCTTAAAGGTGGGATTGGTTGTCTGATTTAGATACACTTTTTGTTATACTGGTTAAAGCTATTATTTATGTCACAATGGCAATCAATGCATGATGTGTTTTTTTTTTTTTTTTAAAGAGTGCAAAAAAATCTATCTACAGCCAGAGTAAACTTAGTAAAACAACAACCAATCACTGCCATGAGGTCCTCATGGAAGGATCCAATCAAATGCTGTCCTGCTCACCTCCTGCGCATACATTTCCCCGGTGTGCACTTGACCTGATTCAATGCGCGTAACAGAAACCAGAGGGATTCTAGCTTACTGGAGAATGGCCCAGAAACTACCAATAGCCTGATTCCTGGTAACCGCTCCTCCTGCTAGAAAGGGCCAAAAAAGAAAAACGGAGGAAGAGAAGGCTTTTGTTTTTGTTTGGCTTTTCCCCTGAGATCATGTAACTGATATAACTGGACAATGCTAGCATGACAGTTGTGAGTACTAAACATAGCCATCTTTGTTGGTGTTTTTTGAAACATATATTTATAGCCTACCACCAATAGTATGCCGTCTCAAGCTGTGTAGGAGCCCCTCAGAGGGAGTTCTACTTCATGGGCCATGAAGTAGACCTCCTGATTGACGTTCTCACAGTACGAAACTAAGAAGAAAGCCGCTCACGCAGCAAAAACAGTCAAACATGGATCAGAGATCTCCACGGTCCATCCCGAGCAGTACTCCAAAAGACTTCGCGACTTCATGTGTCCTGATTCTGTGTTAGGGCTACGTGGCCCTTTTTAAATGGAGATTTTTGAGAGGCACAGTCCAAACTGAGAGTTATGTAAATGCCTTGAGGATCATCTGCAAGATCCCTTTTCAAGCAGAAAAACAAATGCTTAAATGTATTTTCTTCTTGAATAAGATATGAAAGTTAAAATAGCTGTTGTATTATTTTGGTGTAATGTTTTAATTTATTATGGTCCTTTTCTTTAGTGCAAGCATTAAAAAAAGTTGTCAGTATGCTAATGTCATGGTTTAACTAAACAAGCTAATGCCACATAACATAAATGCTGTCTATAACTATTGGTGATTTATCACGGTCTTGAAGGGTTGTCACACATTTGACTGTTCCAATAGGCAAAGAGGTACTTAAAAAAACCTTTGAGTCTTTGTGTTTTTCCCTTTCATAGAACTAGAAAGCACATTTATAAATGAAAAGGAAAAAATAAACAACCTATATTAGAAAAAAAGTATTGCGTGAGACTGCGGAGAGCCTTTTAAAACATGGCTTAGGCATTAGTTAGATCAATGCGACATAGATCAATTATAATTGGTGCTCTAAGTGAGCTGAAAAATTTGGCACAATTAAAAGTCACTCCTAAGATCATGTTAAACATGCTTTGACATGCATTTATGACACCTATCGATACTCCTCCCAGTGACAGCAAAATGGAATCTGTAAGGTGATTAAAATTTTAATTAATCTGTCTGTGAATATTTCCTGTTTTTAAAGTAAACCCAGTCAACTGGGTTAGGTTCATTATGATCATTGACTCATTTTGATCACATTACTCACTGTTGACTCTTGTTAGTTTGCTGTATCCATAACCTCCAAATATTTTACCATTTTAATTGTATATGTTCAGCCTTCCTGCAATGTCTGTGCTGTTGTGCACAGACATTGCTGTTTGTGCTATTTGTTCCCATTTTCACTCTCATTTTCATACCACTGCTCTATGGCCTTTAAATGCCCACACTGAGGAATATTGTTTTTTAATTGCATTGTATTAAGGTCAGTTGTCCATATATTATGTTTAATATCACATGAGGACTAAGTGCTTGAGACATTTCAACCGATTTGAACAAGTGAAGGGATTTACTCTTTCAAATACAGGATGAAAAGGACCATTCTAATTAACACTAAGCACATCAAAATTATTTAAAATAAAAGATGACTCTATTTATACTGGCCTTTTTCAAGAGACGGCTGCTGTATGTGAAATAAAATCAAATGTAGGCACGACTTTTAGAAGGATGAGTTACAGTATATTTAACAGGTGTCCTGGTGTTTTACCCTGTTTAAGCAATGCAGTGATAAGTTTTTAAAAGGTAATATTAGCACCACTACAAAACATTTGTTGCGTATATTTGGAAAACTCTGCAAATGGTAAGTCAGATTTACACGGTATGGTCATAACAATAATCACGAGGTATGTTTATACATATATGTGGGCGTGCATCTTTACAGATTGCCACATTCAATATGGCGGCAACGTTGACGTATGACTCAGCCAGTCAATGCGCCGTCTACGTATATATGTTTATGGCCCGAGGGTACCTACCTTTTCCGGATTGGTTAATGGTGTTGTGTTTTCTGATTTGCCGTTGTTTTCTTATTAGCCGTTGTGATTTGTACTTCAGGGCCACCGTAGGTTTCTTACTTTGTCTTTGCCAAAAAACATGATAAATTTCTGATTCACTTTGACAGGTGGTATCATAAACAAGCTGTTACACTTTGCTTGCGTTGGTGTGTGTCACTAGAGACAGCAGAGTGCAGGGCCATACTAGTGCCAGCATCTGGCTTTGACAGCCAATTTTGACGTGTCAGACTTGTTTTTATTTTTCTATTGAATGTAAGCACAAGAGAAACAATGCTGCATGTGACATTTGAAAGAGTTATCAGTCATTTGTGTTGCAGAATGACTCATTTCATCACCTTATCTTTTATGACAGCCATCAACAACCAGCAGATCATAAGATTCACATGCCTCTGCATGTGGCCCCGCAGGTGGATCTGCAGGTGCATGACTCATTGACCTTAGCTTCAAACAAACCAGTCTGTAAAGCATTTCAACCATTCAGAGTTGGGAGTATAAATCCTTGATTTTGGTTATTTGTCGGCAGCAAGAAAATAAAATGCTCTCAATTTTAAGGCTCTGAAGAAGCTTTTTATGAATTAAGTAAAAGTGTGTATATTCTTCATGAAATGAAACTTTCACATATTGGAACAACATATATTTTTTAACTGAGACATCTAGACTTCTGCAGAGTAACTTTATGATCTACATTGGGGAAACATTTTTACATCTTCAGAGTGAGCAATCCACATTTTCACTCACCTTGTTACTCAGGTTTTGAAGTCTCCATTAGTGTCTGGCATTCTTTCAACATGTGGATTAAAAAAACAATCCATAAACTATTTTTCAACAGGTTGGTACAGCTGGATAGTTTAACTTAAGACAAAAAACTACAACCCCATGCATATTTTTTTATTATTGTAAAGATAATAAAATGGAAAAATCTGATTTTCTAACAAAACCGTGATTCTCAGGGTTCAGTTCTGAACATAGACTGTATAAAATATGGACATAGTATCCGTGACGTCACCCATCTGTTTCTGAAGCTCTGTTTTTGAGGCCAATCATCGGCGGGAACCATATTGCTGCAGTCGATCCAGTGTGACGTAAAGAAGCGGGCTTTGAGCCTCCTAGCCAACAGCTACAGTGTTCCCGCCTGTCAATCAAGTCAGCTGTGCCTCTCATTGGAAGACTCGTAATTTCAATATCTTTGAAATCATCGCGTTAGAAAAAAATTCACCCCTATACAGTGTGAGCACATCGAGAAATGAGCTATCCAGACTACAATCGTCTTTTGAACCAGGCTGTAAACGTGTTTATTTCTGCTGTAAAGATCGTCTTTTTCCCATTCGTGTGTATGTGACTTCCGGTACTTCTGGAGCCAGACTCAAGCAGATTTTCGATGAACTTCAGCTTTAAGCACTTCCTCATTAGATTCATATTTTTAGACCAGAAGTTGCCACTTGGTTCTGAATCAAACACTGCAAATTGGATTTCCTGCTTGTTGGCTTGCATTAAATCCAAGGATATTTAATTTTAACAAACATTTCCTCACTGAAAGCTTTTCAATCATGTTCAAAACATTGAAAAAAAGGGAAGGGATATTTGAACTGAATAGTTTAAAATACTCTCACTGCTCCTGTGACTCTACCATCACATTTGTGATGTTCAATTTTCTGTGATTTTAAACCACTTTCATATTCTGTGTTGGAGATATTGCAGCAAAATGAAAGTAAATCCCTTTATCTTCTCACCTGAACAAGAGGTCCCTACTGACTGGGAATTTAAGACACAACTTTGTGCACAGTACTCCTCCCTCTATATTTGTCATTGTGTGAAAAAGGAGGTTAAGGACACACCTACTCCTACCATCAGTTCCAATTTGCTTTGAAAAATGAATTAAGTTTTGGAAGGAGTTCTGTAAAGAAATGTGATCACTTGAGTTGGCAACCAGTGACAGCTGTTACAAGTTGTTAGACAATGCTTCAAAATCTGTGTGTGTGGAATCTTAAAGGACCAGCCCATGATTTTGCTTGAGGCAAGAAGATACAAAGAGTCCAAGGGCTAAAAGCTCAATGGCATTGCAGGGAATGAGCTTCCAAAAACATTTTTTTTAGAGATTTAGGGTTTTTGCCCTGTGCTTTCTCTCAAGTATGACCCTTTTAACTCTGCCTGAAGAAAATAATTCCACAGCTTTACTCTTTCTAAGCCACTCTCAGAGTAGAGACTAACACACCTTATGGCCTGCAGCTTATAATCTGTGCTACTAAAGTATGCTGTGGTAACAGTTGTTTAAATTCTTTTGCATGTTGTTAATGTGTTGGAGGATTGTGTTTTGTATTCAGATTCAGAAGTTTCCTATGGAGACTGGAATCTCCAATGTTTTTCGGCCAGCACAACAACTTTATGGGCGTCAAGTGTTTGCTTCTCCTGCAACACCTTTACCTCCGAGTGAGTTAATAAATCAAACACATTCATACAGTATATTTGCCTGATTTTGAACCCCACATGCCATTTTAATGACTGTTTCTGCTTTTTTTTTTTTTTTTTTTAGGCCATTCCTGGTGCTACGATGAGCACTGTCGTACGTATCTACAGATTTTCACACAAAGATTTTTGAGAGTAGAGTTGCTGAAGAAACTGAATTAAAACTTGACCTGAAAATATTGGTTTTCCTTTTGACCATCCAGATTACACTCCATCTAACTGGCCGACCATCCCTGGCTCCCATTGTGGCGGTGAACGCCAGTCACCCATCAATATAAAGACAGAAGGCACCGTGTTGAACAAGCAACTGAAAGACTTCACCTTTACGAAGTTTGATGAAAAACATGCCATCAAGTACATCATTAACACAGGACACGCAGGTGGGTTTCCTTTATGTTGCATGTGTTATTTCCTGTTTGGTAGACATTTGTGAATGAAGCTGTTGTGTGTTATTATAGTAGAATCGATGATAAGCAAATTTGTAAAATTGAAAATTGAATGTATTGCTTTAAGCCTGTCAAAGTAAAGTTTAAGATGCTATCCTTATCAGCGGTAGACTAAATGGCTTTTCTTGAACTGAATTGAGGTGGTTATATTATATTCCAATATTAAAACCTAATAAGTAAATGAACAAGTGGATAAATGGATGAATGTTTATCTTTTGTATTCTCATAGATTTTTTTTTTGTTCTGAGGTTATAAATGAGGACAAAATAAACCAGTTTAAGTCTGTTGAAGCAACTGACATGTTGTCCACTCCAACTTTTAGTTAAGTGTGTTCTGAAAGACGATATGTTGGAGGTGTCAGGTGGAGGTCTGGGACACACCTACTCCACCCTTCAGTTCCACTTTCACTGGGGCTCCACGTCACATGACTCTGAGGGCTCCGAGCATACTGTGGACTCACACAGATATCCAATGGAGGTACTCATAAGCATTTAAGTACTGTGGTGTTGCAGTATAGCCATACATATATATATATGTTAGTGTAGTATAGATTTTGCGAGTGTTTCTTAAATGTCATTATTTGCCTCTTTGTCCAGATGCACATTGTGAACAAAAGAAAGGATCTAAGTCTTGAGGAGGCCATTACGACTCCTAATGGCTTGGCTGTGTTGGGATTCTTTATCAAGGTAACAAGAAGTGCCACAAAGAAATCAAATAGTGTGCTGTAAGTCAGAAGATGTTATCTGGTGTAGTTCACTGGATTATAAATAAAGTTCAGTATACTATGAAAGTCATCTGAACTAAATAAAAAGTAGAACTAATACACTTATACAAAAAAAAAAGGGCCTGTATCCACTGCGTTTTGTTGTTGTTGCTCTTTTCTGTCTTAAACTAATACAGTCAAGCATGTCAGCTCAATCTCTTTCGTAACCTAGCAACAGTAAGCACTGGTGAAAAGTGCTCTGAAATTAAGCTCATTGTCGCTTCTAGCACAGAATATGCCATTGGTGGACACAGGCCACCAATGGCAGATGACAGATTTAATCGGCTGTAATTTACAAACAGAAAAAAACAGGTGTTCTCAAGATCACTACTCCATACAATTCATGTTGTCTTTACCTTAATCCATTTCTGTACCATAATTAAGGATTACACAGTTTAAGAGGCCAAACAAGTCATCCACATGAGTAGCTAATTACCTGCTTATGGTATATCTATGTTCCTCATCAACACAAAGCATCTGTCACATTCCACCATAATACACCTGACCTACTTTGACATGTCTGACACTCCATGCTGTACAAGAACTTAAATCAGAGCAGTTACACAACCTCAAAGGGGCTGTATAGAAAGCCCTAAGCCAGTCAGTTGCATAACTGAAAAGGTGACATCAGCTACTGTATACCAAGGCTTCATCCAATGAGGAGGGAAGAACGTCACACACTATACACACTCTGATTTAACACTGAACATAGCGTGCAAACCTGCAGAGCCAAGAGATCAATATCTGGACATCAATTGTCAGTCATAGTGCTTGCTAGGAAGTGGCTTCCTGATTTAAAGCAGGATTAATGCCTGTTGTAAAGTTTGCAAAAGGTTGTGGGTTACCAGATGACAGAAGAAACACTAAATTAATTCTAAAGATATGCCAACAAGTCCATTAAAATATTTCAATAATTAAAACCTTTACTCCTGGAGTACTTTTGAAAGACACTTTCCAAAAATGATTTACTACTGAAGCCCAAGGCGTACATTCTTCATTACATCTAAATCCCCATGCTTGCCTGGCATAAGTAAGTTCTTGACTTATCTTTCTAGTAATCTCATAACAAAGCTTGTTATCCAGCAATGATCATTTTTAGGTGATTTGGTAAACTGAAAATTGGCTTGTCGCTGTGATAGGCCAGACCACAACATACCATGTTGCCATTGCCTACACTTATGGGGTCGGTTGAGCTGATTTTTATATTTGTTTGAAGCTTGTGCAACCCTGTGGACATCTCCCCCTCTTTACTAGTGCCTAGTCAGCCATTAACCACCAATCCAAAGTTTTGTGCTCTCCCAATAAATTGAGTGTAATGTAGAAAATTTCCATCACGTTGTGTACCGATGCTACCTTAAGAGTAAAATTGTAATCTGTTTAAAATAATACTGAGTCGGTGTAAATAGGCTAAACAGAATCAATACAGACAGTATGTGTATTCTGTATAAACTCTAAAAGACGTTAAAATTATATGCAAAATTGGTGAATATTTGTAACAAACATCACAGATTCTTGGGTATTGTTTTAGTTTCTAACCTTGAATCAGCAAATGTGATGACTTCATTGAGCAAATGCATTATCTCCCAGGCTTCAGATGGCACCAAAAGCGGCGGCGAATCTGAACATCATGAGGTAAGACAGGAAGTTTTCTTTAAAGCTGAATATTCTTCTGTAAGGTCAATGTTTTGCTTTAGCTCTCACTGTGTTTGTCTCTGCAGCCAAGCCCATCAAAGCCAACATCTGATATGGATGCCTGGAAGAAGTTGACCAGCTACCTTTCACATATTCAGAACATCAGTAAGTGCACACGCTTGCTTGCATAACACAATCAAAGACACTACCTTTCACATATTCAGAACATCAGTAAGTGCACACGCTTGCTTGCATAACACAATCAAAGACACTGTGTGCTGATAGCTCATCTTGTTTTTGTTTTTTTGCTGTCTTTAAGGCTCACAAGCTGATGTCACAGAAGAGATCTCCATTGATGATTTGCTTGGCAATGTTAACAGAGCTTCTTACTATCGCTATAACGGCTCTCTGACCACCCCGTCATGTAATGAAGCCGTGGTCTGGACAATTTTTAAAGAGCCTGTCAAAATAGATGAAAACCTGGTATGTATCTCTTAACTTAGATTAGAGACCTTTATTAATTCCCTGTGGGGAAAACTCATGTGCCACAACTTAGTGCTGAATCAAACAGCTGGTGTTTCTGTGTTTTCATGTGGTACCTGAATAGGATTTAGAATAAATCCAGTGACACTTTGCTTTAGGACAGGTGTCAAATGTGATTTATACAACAGCTGTATCATTACTTTGTGGGGAGGTAATAAGTAATTAAGATTGTTTAGTCCATTATTCCACGCTATCTGACAAACAAAAATCAAATCAGTCACGCAATGATGTCAGAGTTTCTAGCGTTAAGGTTTGTTCGGCATCTCTGTTATTTGCACATATTTGCCAATCACTGATGTATGAAGAGTTTCTGCATGAATTGATTGATGAGATTAATGCCGACACTGCTGTTTAAGGGCATTTACGGTCACACCAGATTAAACAGAACACAACTTCTTGGAGAAGTTACTGGACAGGTTAACTTTTTTTTTTTAGAATAAGTAAGTAGTCCATATGTTTTAATCAAGTATGCCATTTATTCTTTAGTACATCTCTCAAATCTCCCCTGACACTAGAGAAAAAGCTCACAGTTTTTGGGTATAATTTGAAGGTGTCATTAACCCTCCTGTTATGTTGCAGGTCAAAGTGACCCTTTTTAAAGTCTATTCTAGGCAATATATGCCTTCCAAACCAGCTTAATGCAGCATAAAAATCTGGGCAGCATGTGACAGAAGAGGTATCATGTTAATTTATCAACATCACTTCATAAAAAAAAAATAATAATTCAAAATGTAAAATAAAATAAACAAAATGTCATGTAAAACTATTGTATTTATTTTTAGGTCTTTCCAATGTACATTGAAAAAGTTTTAACATTCATTTTAATGAAAAACTTGAACCATGATCTGTGAGAATTAAAGAACACCAATGGACTAAATCTTGATTTAAATGGTTAGTAATGTAGCTAAAAATTTGATTAAAAAGAATGTGTATTGGGATTCTTTGGTGTTCTGACACTTTTGGATAATTGAACATGCCCCAGGTCAATTTGACCCAGGAACATTATTGCTGCTCCAGAGAAACGAACATAACAGGAGGGTTAAACCATTGAAAAGAAACAAGGGTAATTCAGTTTTTTAATGTGCTTGTCAAACTGTATTCTGTAGTGTGGTAACCATCCATTCATTATTTCTTATCCATAACACATATCCCATTCAGGGTTGTATTTACGCATGCATGGGGAGAACATGCAAACTCCACATAGAAAGTCTCCTGTGGTAATCATGATAACGCAAGTTCTCCACTGGGGAAATTCACTGAAACATCCCCTCATGTTAACAATGAGGATACTTATTAGGAAAGTTGCAGAAAATGATGTAAACATTCTGAGTTGGTGTTATTCTTTTTCAAGTACTTTTCATGGGAATTGACTGGAGAGCCTGCACAGATGCGAGGCTATCAACCGCTATAGACGGGGCAAATTGTAAATGAATACTGATTTCTGTTGGTCAGATCTCATTGATAAAAAAAGATGTTTTTTCTTCCCTGTTGATGCAAGCCTGTGGGAGTTCAATATTGTAGTAAGATTTCATTAAAACAATTCTGAAGTCATTACTTTAATCAGTGAATGTTTCAGTTCAGATTCAGTGGTTTAAATCAGTGAAGTATCTGCTGTTTGCTCTTGGATTGACACTTAGGCAGATGCCTTGTGGTGTCCACCCAGTGATTTCATCTATAGTTTGGCTCAGGGTAATTACATGTCTTAAAATAGTAGGATATCCAACTGCTGTCTAAGAAGAGACTACACCCTGTCTTTATGTAAAAAAATGTCTTTCATCAGCTCACACCCCTGTTGACTGGCTAAATGGTGTGAACTCCTTTTGAGCAAATTGTAATGTTCATGATGAAACCCAGTTAATAACTCAACTGTATCCTCCTTTCCAGTTCTGTTTTGTTTCCTGGACAGTCATTACCACAATAAGAAGATACAGCAGGCTAATAGTGCAAGCATGCATTTTCAAATAAGTGAAAACATTTGGTCGTGAACAAAGAATCTAACTTTAGTCTGTATGAATCGCAGAAGTTAACCTTTCTTTTTTTTATATAAATATTTTTATTGAGAAATATGGCAAATTTACAATGACAGATCAACATCGGAAGTCACAAAAGCAAAGACACGTATAGTGAGTGTTCATTACAACGGAATACTGTGCATCCCAAATATTGAAGTACAAAAATGATGATACAACAAGCCATAATTTCCTTTTTTTAAAATTTTCAGTGAGCATAGAGAAAAAACAAAAAACAAAACATGACGAATCGCCCCAAAAATATCTATATATAGTAATAATGGTAATATATTAATAAAATTAAATATAATAAAATGAATTAATAATCAAAAATAAATACAAATTTGTGAAGAAAAAATTTTGAAAAAAAGTAAGAAGGAGACGAACAGACAAAAAGACATTGTTGGGTGAGGGGTCGTTAATCAGGAGGCAAAAAACTTCAGAGTTTTGAAGGATAGAAAGGATTGCCACCTATCATACAACTTTCCAGAGTTGCTGAAGTTAACCTTTCTTTTAATCCCACCAGATGAAGATGTTCCCGACTCATGCAGGGTACCACAACGTGTATCGGCAGGCGCAGTCTCTTCATAACAGGACAATCTTCACCACTGCATCTGCATCTGGTTCCCCTTGTCCAATCATGCTTACTCTGCTGCTAGCATGTCTCTGTGTTCTAATGATTAATCTTTGAGAGGATTTGTGAACTGAAACTTATTTTAAAGATAATGTTTATTGCACTACTTTACTGTGTTGCACTGGTTGATTTATGATTATATTTGTGGGTTTGGCTACATGCAGTCTTAACCACTAATTAAAACTGCTAACTAATGCAAAGAGGCCAACAGAAGTGATTGCTGTGAGTAGTACTGTGCTTGTCAGTGGGGAATTGATTGTTTCCTTTCAAAGGGTAAAAAAAATAAATCATCCTTGTGTCACTTCTGTCCCTCATTAAGTCTGAATCCCTTTACTGAATCACTTCTATGTAATGTGTTACAAGAGGCTGAATGTCTGAATCAATGTACAATTATGTAACTTTTAGCATGCCTGCATAATTGTAGCAGATTGTTAATTTTTTCAACAGAAGACAATTATCACACCTTTAGCACTAGGCAAGGCAAGTTTATTTGTATTGTGCATTTCATACACGAGGGCAACTCAATGTGCTTTACATTAAAACATTAAAAGCAATGGAAACATTCAGACAAGCATAAAAGAGCACAATTGAAATGACAAATATAATAAAAAGAAAAGGAAAATTAGCTTATTTTAACTCACTTTAAATGCAAATTTTAAATGAACTTTTAATATATTTTTAAGATAGGAAAGAAGTGTCAAATAAAAAAGTCTTAACCTTTGATTTAAAAGAGGTGAGAGTTGGAGCAGACCTGCAGCTTTCAGGGAGTTTGTTTCAGATATGTGGTGCATAATGACTAAACGCTGCTTCACCACGTTTCGTTCTGACTCTGGGGACTGAAAACAGACCAGTACCGGATGTACCTGAGGTCGAGATGGTTCATAAAGTAGCAGTAGATCACTAGGTGCAATATGAACACTAAAATGGATTAGACACTGTCACTCTGTATAACACAATACACCCTGGGCTCCTGGTAACAATTTAAAGCTTCTTGGAAACCTGAGCACACAGGTCTCCAAGAGGCACACACACTGGAGATTGCAAGTTACAATATAAATATGCAAATCAGATATGAAAGACAAGCTACGCCCTGCCAGCATGCACTCACTTTGCTTGTTTTAAAAGTTTAATATGCAGGCAGTTAGAGTGTAAGATAATAGAAGCACAATATTTTCCACTCATCTTTGTCACAGGGCAAAACAGTGTGTTGAGAAGTATGTCAGGTGCTTTTGTCAACATGTTTTGCAAACTTTGAAGCCAACCAGCAAGTACAAATGCCAGCTAAAACATTTCAACAGGCATCTATAGTTGGAATAATTTAATACATTTTGTATTACCTACCAGGTGACCTGAAACATGACCCAAAATCATAGATCTTAAACAATCAGTATTTACTGGCAAACTGGTTAGCGCCATTTGCAGCATACAGTTGGACAACAAGGCAGTTGTCTTTCCTTCCTTACAATTAGCTTTAGGTCCGTATGTTCTCTGGAGAGTGAAGGAGAGTTTATTAAAAAATAAGCGAGCTCATGCTCGTTGGCTTGTAAAAGATAGCCGATATTGCATGGTTTGAAATCTCACTACCAGAAATATGCCTTTAGTCTGGGTATGTTTAGACAATGAAATATTGAAAATGTAATAGAGGTCTTGATACAGGAATTGGTAAAACAAGAGTACTTAGGTGTAGAAACCAAAAAGACTTTTGACCTGTGTCCACTCATAGTATTTTTGGTGCTGTCAGTGCCTGTTTTCTTTACAAAACTGATGTAGTACAGTGTTTTTAGCGTGCAAAAGCCTAATCACAAATATGCTTTAGGCATCAATAGTTTTCTGTTGACGTGCTCACAGTTGGAAATACTTCACCCTTTGCAACACCATGTTCGTCACTTCAATCAAAATCAATAGGACGGGATTATCAACTTTTTCAATGGTACAATTTTCGGATCAAGGGCTGCTACTAATGCCAGGACTCAATTGTTATTTTCCTCCTCCCATTGCTTTCACATTGTCTTTGCAAGATACCATAAAATAATAGCAAATATGAAGCCTACAGAGCTATTGAAAACAGACTTATAGTCACAACTATGGGAAGCAGAAGTGCTGTGAGACAATGGTCTTAACCTTCAACAGTAAGTACCAGTGACATGGGCTCTGAAATTGAAGTAACAGGAACTATAATCAACCAAATATTGGCTAAAACACCTAAATCGATTAAAGATTATGATTAAGGTTCAAAATTAAATCAGCACTGATTCTTTGCTTGACAATTGACATGAACAGTGGGTGAAAGTGCCTGTTTTGTTTATTAATCAAAGCGCATAAGTATCCACAGTGACATGGTGGTTAATTGGCCTACTGGGAAAGAGTCTCACTCAAACTTTCTGACCTTAAACTGCTTCAAAAATACTTGTATTTCATGTTTTAGCATTTTTGTTTGTACTCTAACAATGTGTTACAACATGGGCACAACTGTGTCTGGAAAACAAAAAAGACCATTTCATAAATATTGAATTAATAATGTATTTCTTATTTTTCATCATTAATAATATTACAGGAAGAACAAGAAAAATAAGCCCAGTTGAATCTTACTGGCAGCTAAATAGGTTAGCAGAATTACCTCAAGCGTTACAGCTCTCTCCCAAAGGAACCTTCACTTCTGTTTCTCCACATCAGTTATACTAATCCAACTTAAGTTCCATGTGGCATATTTTTTCATACTGCACCACTCTACGTCTCTAATTTTAAAATATTCCACAATGTGTAATAAAGGGAACATCTGTATGCGACCTAAGAGTTAAACTGTGTTGAAGTGTTCCCATCTCTACACAGGTTCTGACTTGGACAGGTGTTCAACCTGGGAACACACAAGATTAAGTTCTCAATACGTAGACTGATAACAGATTCTGAAAGTGCTGTTGACTTAAACTTCTGTCCCACAAAACAAAACACAAATGAGGAGTGGACTGTAAGTTGTGGGAAAAAGGCAGACAGGATGTTTGATAGTCATCCTATGTGTGGGCGTCTATTATTAAGTTGATCTATTCTCAACCATTATGTCTGCCAGTTGTTTTCAACACACCTTGCAACTGGCATCTCATCAATGAAGCACCAGATGTCTCAAATAATTATCTGACTCACTAAAACAGATTGTTTTTTAGATGTATTATTAACTCGAATGGGGTAGTAATAGCCTGCAGTAATTTAGCAGATTGACAGCATGATAGTTTTAATCAGAATGACTCCTGAGTTTCTGGAAATTCTGCAGAATTGAAATGTGAATCATACTTGGCAATTCAAAATACCAGACAACTCGGACAGTCTGCACTGGAACACTGGAACCCCATACGGAATCTGTATCGTAGTCTTACATTGTTTTTTAATCCATCTTGATTATTTATGTAATAAAAGGAAGTACATACTCTCAGCTGATACATTCTGGCAGTATCATCCATAATAATAAGCATGACCTAAAGTGACATTCATGAAGGACTTAACTGAGATTAAAGCCACTTGAAAAGGCTACTATTATGTATCAAATAAAATTAATCATTTTTTATGTTATTTGGAGTCTGAAACATAAAGAAAATCACATGGTCCTTGTTAACTTATTGATTATGTCCCCATGAATGATCATGCAATGACAAATATATATGTAAACAAATATACTTCTTATGTATTAATTCACACCTGATCTTCTTCAAGACACTTCCACCTCTGCTTTTACCAAAAATCAATTGAAGCTATGTTTTCATTTGAAAGAAAACACTGTTAGCAGGCTTATAGAAGAATATACTTATTTCTAGTAATTTCAGAGAAATTACAGTGGCAGTTTCTAACTATACTGGGCTGATGACCTTGAAACAAATTCAGTTACCTGTGTGACACTTAAAGACTTCAAGCAATTGTTTGTGTTAATAGTTACAGACTTGAAATACCTAACCGTGCTCAGGGACCTGTCTGGTAAGTCAGCTTCTTGAAATCACGGTAGGCCGTGAGAGCTGCAACTTTTGGCAGGGCAAGTGAAAGATGTGGGGGATGTGGTGAACAATGAATTAAATCTTGACATGTTGCCATCAGTCAATCAGCAGTCCTACACCTTTGTCTCCCCAGGTGACTAATTTCAGTATGGTATGTCAGTAAAGCATGCGTTGGATGTTCAAGCTACTGATGAAATTACTTAGTAGTCTTCACTGATCAACCTGAAAATTGATCAGATTTTCTTGCATTTGCACTTTGCACGTATGCATGCTGCAAACATCTTTACCCCTCTGGTACAGTATTGTTGTATATAATTAAAAAACACAATTAGATACTGGAGGTGACCCTCCTTGTTATTCATTAATGAGGCATCTTGAACCATCTCATAACCACACACCGAATCCCTGATGTCTGTTAAGTTAGTAGGGAGTTCAGTGCTGTAGTACAGTACATAGTTCAAATGTCATAGCTACAACCTGCATTTAAAAAACAGTTTTAGAATTCTGTTCTAAAACAGAACTTGGGAATCTCGGATCAGAAAACATTCTTTGACTATTGTGAGCTTGTGGGTTCTTCATTTGCTCACTTTGGTCTTGTCACAAACGGCAACAAAACAACCACCTTTTAGAAGTCATGAACAGAAGTTGCTTTCCAGATGAGATATAAGTATTGAGAGATTGCAATGACAAAAAAAATATTTTAAGAAATGCCATGTCATCTCACTTGGATTTGATAATAATAATAATAATAATAATAATAATAATAATAATAATAATACATTTTACTTTTAAAAGCACTTTAAAAGTTTCTCTAAGACACTACAAGAAAATAAATTAAAAAATAGAAAAGCAAAGGAAAACAGTGCAAAAAGATTTGATCTTCAAGAAGGATTATTACGTTTTTTTTCCCTGTTGAGGTAAAACTTCAGTTTATGGTTGATGTATTGTAATAAAAACTGTATCTCGAACAAACCAGCAATAAATCAAGCTTTCGATAAAGTTGCCATTATGTCCATATTTCATGGTTGGATTCGATCTACTGTATGAACAAGAAAGACCTATTCAAGAGGATGCCTCTTTTTTTTCAAACAACATTAAATTGGATAATGGTCTTCAGATCTGACATTAATGAATTAATGTATCATTCAGGGCCACCTTTGTTTGCTCTTTATGGTAAAAAGCTCAACTGAAAGTTTGAAACAAGGAGACCACACAAACATCCAAATTAGATGTTAGTAGTGTCATTTTAACCATCAAAGTATGTTTATAATCAACAATACCAGGTCAGTCATTGGTAGTTATTTTCTGTTTTATGAACTTCAGTATTTTGAGTTGAACTAGATGATACATTTTTATAAGAATATGGTTGTATTTGATATACAGAAGAACTGCAATCAATTAATTAATCCATACATTTTTATTTTTATTGCATAAAATACGAACAAAAGTCTTTGTATGACATTTAAAGTAAACAGTAGTTTTCCAAATTTTATTTACAGACGCCCAGCTTCATCCACCAAAGAGCAAACAGTTGGCAACAGGCAAGTAAAAACATTCTTTGCCTTCCAAAGAGCAAATACCTCCATCAAAACTGGATTCATTGTAGCACAGCCATCTGCAGCGATCATTTAAAACTCTTGGGTAATAAGTGACAAAGCTTCCACCCAGGGCAGGGTGTAAGGCTTCACTTTTAATTAAATGACTACACAAAGCTAGAATGACAGGGACACATCACAGTGAGGGCAGGTGATGGGATCCACGACCCAAATTGAGTTCTGACCTTCAGTTGTAGGGTTTGATGTCTAATAAGGAAAGATATAATAGAATTTATATAAATGGCATAAAATCAGCTGTCTGGGGTTCCATTTTTGTATTTAAAAAAAAGGATTGCTGAGTTGAGGAGGTCCATGTGTACAAAGCTACTGAAATAAACTGAAGAGCTTACTTAATGCCAATATCTAACCCATCTGCAATCATTATTTATCATTGTCTGATGCTGCTGTACTTAAAATTTACTGATCTTGAGTTTGCAGAAGACATCATAAAAACAGAGTTTTAATTAGAGCAAATCTGCAAACTTTGCTAGGTCTGTCCTCAAGAGGAGAATAAGTAAAATTATAATATGCTTGATTAGAACGGAGGTCGGTTAACTCCTTTCTGATGCTTTCCAGGTGGTCAGAAGTCTTAATACCTGTTTTGGGACAGGTTGTTAGTTGCATTTACATGCAGATCACCATGCAGTACCACCAATGAGAGTCTGGATGTCTTTACAGAGGTGTGCACTCACCTGTTTTTGCTCTCCACACAGACAGTTTTTCCTGCACGCGCCAAAGCCTGCTGATACATGGCTGGTCAATACAATTAGGACTATAAACTGATACCACAACCCTTCCTTTACTGAAAATCGAGTACCCTGAGTACAGATTAATAATTTTTATGTAGAATCTTGAAGCACTTTGCAGCTAAATATCCAGCTATTTTATATAGGAGTTGGTGGTGGAGACTGAAAACAGAGCTAAAAGAGCATCAGGATGCAACTTTCTGAAGTTTGTGGGTAAAAGCTACATTGTGGATTCACTTGCCATATCAAGTTTTGAGCTGCATGCATAAGATCAATATATGTTTTCTTGAATGCAAGAACTGGAAGCATTTTAGTTATAGCTAAACAGTAAAGAAATAAGGCACCAGGGTTGGTTGTCCCACAGGTTGGTTGGCAGTGTTTAATGTAGGCCCTAATGTAAGCAAATGCACTTTTCAATTTCTTATTTAAGAGGTGTAGATGGCTATTAACTTAACTTAAAACATGCAGTAACTGTTTGAGATCAGGTGACTTTGGTTTGCACATTCCTGAAATGTGAGAAACTTGGTGGCAAACTTTGCCCAGCTGTGAAGAATGTCAGATCATCTTTGGTTTCTTTCTGGTTGTTTTAAATGGAAGGAGAAGATTTTTTTTCTACGGATGATGAGATTGAGAATTCCAAAATGTTTACCTCATACACAATCCAAAGAATCTTATTACTGAGAGTTTTAAAACAAGTTTCTGGCTTCCTGGAAGATCAATCTAAGCTAGAAAGAAAGGCTAAAATTAACAACTTCCCTGCATCTGAACTGGCTACCTTGAAAACCTTGTGTTATTGCAATTTATTTCCTGTAGGCATGAAGCAGCAGTAGCCATTAGTTTGAAAAAAAAATTGAACTTAGACGATGGGAAAGCAGTAGTTCTGTGAAAGGTCCGAAATGCATCCAAAATTTCAGTTGATCCCTTTTTCTAAAGTGGCTGCAATGTCATGCTGATGTATGCATTTGTCAAAAACTTGAAACAGAGGTCTCTCTACCTGCATAACTTACCTGGAAACTTAATAACTAACCTTTTTTAATCTGGCTTTTAACTCAGAGGGATTTAATGGTTTAGTCAAAGATTTTATGACTCCGCAATAGTTTATTTTTTTATTCAAATTGAATTGGCTTTAATAGATTTTTCTGACTTATATTCATTTTACTGTTTCACTCCATTGATTTTAATTATTTAGTTTAACTATTTTACTAAGATTATTTTTTACCTTTTTTATTTAAATCTAAATCTATCATTTTAAGTGTTTCTCTCTCTCTCTCTCTCTCTCTCTCTCTCTCTCTGTCTCTCTCTCTCTCTCTCTCTCTCTCTCTCTCTCTCTCTCTCTCTCTCTTTGTTGTTAAGCACCTTGAGTTACATACTTTTGTGTTTTGAAAAGTGCTAAATAATGTTGAGTTGCGTTTGAGGTGAGTTGCATGAATCTGGTTCTCCTGGAAAAACGTCTTGATGAAAAACCCCAGACAATCTGAGCAAGTCATCAACCCCGAAACATTCTCGCCGGGAGATAGAAGCCACCACAGATTGTCTGATAGAGGCGGTTTCGGATAAGCTGGTGGAGGGGGTGAGTAGATAAAAGGCGGATGGAAGAGTCTGCATAGGTGTTTGCAGATCGAGAGGACAGACAGGTGCGTCGAAGGTAAGAAACACTGCTGCAGCTGCTCAATTAGGCTGAGTGGATTCAGCTGTGCCAGAGGGACCATCGACAAACGGAATCTGTTGCCCAATTGAGCGATTCGTGTCTTTTTAATAGAATGTACGAGCCCATTATTGTTTGGAATTAAGATTTACAAAGTTTTCAAAACTGGTGGCAAGTTAGTGCTATTTGGCTTCTTTATTCAAAACACACTAAAACTACCGAATTAAATTAGCTGGTTGTGTACTATGTTTTTCTTTCCATGGCTATCTTTTTGCAGAATACTTGATTTGAATGCTCAGGTGTGTCTATAAAATATTTTTGCTACATTTTAGATGAAGTGGTTTGTTGCTGCCCTTGCTGTGTGCGCCCTAGTGCCCACTGTCCACAGTGCCTCGGACGCAGTTGGTAGGTATTTTAACCTGTTTTCCCTCTTTTTTAATTTTCTTTTTAATTTTACAATACATTCACATTTTTGTAATTATTGCAAAACTATTTTTTTCCCCACCTCCAGCGTGGTGTTATCATCTCCCGACTTGCAGTAAGTAATCCTCTTAATGTCATATTATCGTCACACATCTTCAGGGTGCTTCTCATCAGCAGCTGAAAATCTGCTCTCTGTTTTATAGATGACACTACCTGGCCAACCATTGCTACTCAGTTCTGTAATGGCACTCGACAGTCGCCCATTAACATCGTCGAGGCGGACGCTACAGGGGACTCTGCCCTGACCTCATTCACATTCACTAACTACGACAGCATCGATGGCATGACCAAGATCGAAAACACTGGGAAGACAGGTGTGAACAGAGACCTGCTGACATAAAGCCACATGTGTAGTGTGTACTGGGCCATTTATATCGGAAAATATGTGTAATAGTTTTTTTTTAAAGGTGTTGCCTCCAAGTTATTCATCTTTTTTTTTTTTGCCTGTTTTTCATCTTCTGTCATTTCCTCAACCCTCATCTAGTCAAAGTCGCCCTAAAGAGTGGTTTGACAGTCTCAGGAGGGAATTTGCCTGAGGCCTTTGACAGCCTGCAGTTCCACTTGCACTGGGGTAATGGTGTCGCTATCCCTGGCTCTGAGCACACTGTGAATGGCAAACGGTATCCTATGGAGGTAAATTGGACTGTTGTTAACTCATTAAGAGCCACAAATAGAAGTTGTCAATTTACTCTATGAAAAATATTCCTCCTTCTTTTACGCCATCAGTTGCACATCGTGAACAGCAAGTCATCCCTCAATGGGAACACTACTTTGGCTGTTGCAGACTCTCAAGGACTTGCTGCTCTTGGTTTCTTCATTGAGGTAAGAACAGATGTGTTCTAATTTTTCTTAAAACCTGAATACTCTTAGAATCACCTACCTCTCAAATCATTTTCAGGACTAACTCAGATTTCTTCTGTCTCACTAAAGTCAGAGCTAATTTGCAAATCAGGGCATGTGGCAGGGGTAGAAAAATGTAGTCCGACAGAGAGGGACATAAACACTGTAGTACATCAGGCTAAACTAGCTGCTCTTCAACCTCATTCATGACCTGCTGTACTGCTTCCGATTGAATGTCAGTGCGTGAGGGTTTGCAATGCATCTGCAGGATCCTTAATGCATCATTTAATGTTTTATCGAGTCAAAGTTTTTAAATTGGATATGTTTTTAACTCAAGTTTGTTTTTGTTTTTTTCTTGCCACAACCAAACTTGAACTGACCAAAACAATATGAATGTAACAGGAAATGACAGGGAATTCAACCAACCAACCTGCAAGCTGGCAGAACTTGACTTCCTACCTGGCCAGAATTCCTCACCAAGGTAAGAAGATGTGTCCTTTTTTTTCTTCACTGTTTTCGAAACCTGTCAGCTGCAGCCTCTTTAGGGCATTGTGGTTCTCCCCTCAGGTGACTCTGTTGCTATAGCACCTGGCTTTTCTTTGGATGATCTTCTGACTGGGGTGAATCGCACAAGTTATTACCGGTACCTTGGCTCTTTGACCACACCTAACTGCAATGAGGCCGTAGTTTGGACCGTGTTCAAGGATACGATCAAAGTCAGCAGAGACATTGTACGTATTTCTTTTTTGTCCTTCTGTGCCTTGTTAAACCCAGGCTGGTTGATTTTATAAGATTCTCTGACATTGCTTTGTGGTGCTAAGTGGTTCATTCTCTCATCTTCAGCTCAACCTTTTTGGCAAAACAGTGCGTGTAGGCAACAGCACTTCCGTTTTGATGGAGAATGTCTTCAGAAATGTCCAGTCCGCACAACCAGTCACCACACAGGTTGCCAGCTCTGCCTCCAAAACCTGCTACTCTTTGGGTCTGATGGCTCTGGGCCTTGCCCTGCGGGGGAATTAAAGCCAGATAAGGAGAATTTAGCTGCTTCCTTTTTTTTTTTTTTTTTTAATTATATATGATTTATCAGTTTTCTTGACATGAAGTATGCACTGAACTATTTATCAATAAAGCCCTCCATTCAGTCTGCAGGAAGTCTTTCCACATCCAGCAAACCTGAGCCTTAACGCCACATGAACTTTGCTGCTTTCCACTGTGGCTTTAAATATACATAACGTTATCATGAGGTAGTTATGAAACAAATGAAATGTGACGATGGCTGCAGCAATCTTAATTCAGTATGCTGTATTAATCCTGGGTTATAATAAGCTGTAAAGAATGATTTGTCCTAATCAGATTTTAAACTGTCATGCAATTACCTACATCTATGCTAACTTTTACTGTTGCTAGAATTTAGCTTTTCGTTACGTAGTTAGAAAGACTCGGGGACAGCTCATGTATGCTTTGAGAGGCAAAAGCTATATTCAGAAGGGGATGCACTTTAAGAAAACATGCATGATGCTCAAATGAAAATCTATGAAATGAAACTTGAGTGTGAAAATATTTAATATTGGCATGAGGGTTAGAAATCAGTGTCTACTGAAAGTTGTTACAGATATGATTGATTTTTTTGTGTGTATTTTTATTTTCTCTTATGATCTGATTGGTTGTCATCAGTGCAGAAACTCTTTGCAGATTAAATGTTTAACATAGCCAAATTCAAACACTCATTCAAACCGTGCTGCCTCTCTGTCGATGTAATGAAGAATTTACATGTCATTCAAAGAACACCATAAATTATTACAATTACCTGCATGACATTGCACCAATTGCACATGTAACTGAACTGTGACCTTTGAAATATTTCTATATTAAAATGATTTGGTGTCAATCTCACTCCTCTCCTGTCATCTTAGTGCAACTTTAAAAACGCAGACCGAAATACTTTCAAGAAGGTAAAATAGATTCTGGACAAAGCAGGAAACGGTAATTGAAGTTGCTGTGAAATGGTACAAGTACTCCTTATCATTCCTTCCTTATCAAACTTAAGCCAGACACTTGAGTTGTGGTGTTTCTTTTGACATGAAAACCTTATCAAAGAAGGTGTAGTTTCTTTCAGGGACTCCACTTTTGTTCTAAGTTGCATTGCTTCCTTATAAGTGACGCCTGTCACCATACAATTGTTTCTCTTTGTGATTTTACCCTTATCAAATAACACTTTGCTACTTGCACCCTCACTTTCCCACTTAAACAGAACAAATGCAACAGTATCACAATAATCTTGAGTAACTTGAATGTTTGAACTTGAAAGGAAGCATACTGTTTGAAAATAATCCAAAAACATAAAACAAAAATTTTAGCTTTCAGTAACTGAACATTTAAGTACATTTTCCAAATGTTCATATATCTCAGATTTCTTCTGTCTCACTAAAGTCAGAGCTACTAGTTTGCAAATCAGGACATTTGGCAGGGGAAGAAAAATTTGATCCGACAGAGAGGGACATAAAAACTTTTGTTTTTCAGGCTAAACTAGCTCTTCTTCCACCTCATTCATGACCTGCTGTACAACTTGTGATTGAATGACAGTGCGGGAGGGCTACTCCAAGCAGAGATTTCAATCAGAGGTCTAGTACTGCACATTGAGGACTTGAGTAGCATGTTCTCCCAGTAAAGATAACATGGTGCAAGTCATGAATGTGGATAATGAGATAGCATAGCAGAAACAAAGCGTCATGGAGGCACTGAGATCATGAGATAGTTTAAAATACAGCTTTAGATGGGGACAAAGATACCACACAAAAGCACAACATTTGAATGACAATGGTTTATAATAGTTCCTTAAATCTGTTCCTTTTGATGACTTCAAAACAACATACACCTTTAGAATATGTACATCTGGTCTTACCTACGTCACATGTAACAATTGAGTAAAAATGATCAGCAAAGTCAAATATTCACAAAAATAATTAGAAACCTTTCTGTTTGTTTGTAAGCTCCTATCTATGTAAAACAAGTGTAATAAAATCATCTAGTTTACACCTGCAGTTAATTTAAACTGGTAGTTTGAGGTTGCAGTCCAGATGCCAGTACATAAGCAGGGTTGCTGCACACGTTTAAAATCAAGTTTCAGGCTTTTTAAGAGGCTTGTGATAGAGAGATCCAGTTCAAGCTTTATGTTTCTGTTATATCAGAGTATAAGGCAAAGATTGAATGTAAGCTTTTTGATGATACTAGTCTGTAATTCAAAACCAGCTTGTGGGTTTTAATGTATCCTGAGTGGATAATGGTGTAATGGCCCTTTACTACCCTCCAGAAGATTGAGGAGATGGTAAAAAATATATATATAAAGAATTTTAAATCTAATTGAGCGTCTATTCTTAAATAAACACATTAGTTACAAGTACAACAGAGATCAGCGAGAGTAAGCTGCTTCTTACAAACGAAGATAATCCCTTTAAGTCACAGTGGCACTCCTTTGGTCTCTGAGGAATGACTGTAGTGGAGGCTGCAGGGCATCTGAGCCAATCCACTGCGATGGATTTTGGAGAGATTTCACCTTGGTTGAGTCCACCGTTCAACAGCACCCAGTAATGGTTGTCCTTGAAGAAGTAGGCATCTCCTAAAAACAGCAGAGGTGTCACTAATATTCCATGATTTTTTCATCACACTTTGAATGTAACATTGGTTTATATAGTAACAAAAATAAAACAGATATTTACTTCAGAATTGTAATTTTCTCAAATTTTCCACATCAGCGCCCCATCATGGCTGTAATAGTTGTTGTATTTTGAACTCAACATCTATTTGGCAGCTGTTCTCCTGACTTTAAGAGGCCAACCTAATCTAACGGCAGTCATTGTCCTCTGTCGTCTCAAATTTGTTATAATGTTGTGCAGTATCAGGTTTCCCAATCGTTTAAATGTGGGGTATCTTGCCGAAAGTTTTAATTTCACCACTTCCTGATTAAACAAAAACGTAAAATCCAAGGAGAGTGAAAAATCCACATGAACATGCAGGCAGTATTTCAAATCAAAACTACATATTTATTATCCTTTATATATACATCAAACCAGCTTACGTAAGCATTCAGTCAATTAGTTTTATAACTGTTAGCTAGCTAACTTTTTCTTTAGCTATCCTCTAGTCTATGCCATCTGTGGTAGTGATGTTAGCTTTGAGGTTACTGAAATTATAACTTAAGTCTATTGTTTATATGGCCTGGTGTCCAACTTGATGATAACTATCTGGTGACAATTGGCAATATGACAAAAAGCTAGTTATCTTACCATCTGCCTTTTTCCCTAAAGCGTATTCCAATAGCAGTTGTTGCTCGGAAGCAGTTAAATGTACTTGTTAGCTTCCAACATTTTTAGCTCAAAATAGTTTCCCCCCGGAAACTGTTGTCTTTTCAGTTACTAACAATTCAGTAAATAGTAAAATGCTTCTAAAAAGAAAATGTTAATTCTTTAATAACAATTCTTTGCTAGCTAGCTAACTAGCTAGAACTGTGTCAATTAAAAGCTGATGTGTTATCAGTTGTTTCTTGTGCTAATTACAGGTTGAGGTCTCAATGTATTTTAACTTCTGATTTCATTTTAGTCGCTAGTTTATTGGTCAGAGTTAATGCTAAAATATGTCAGTTTCTAACCTGAGCATGATGTCCGAAGGAAAATGGCCACCATATGTATGGAAAAGTGTGCCCCTAGTGGTCAAAAACTCTAAAAGGGCACTTTATAATTCTGTGGCAAAAAAAACATTTTCATTTGATTATTTATCCAACAGACGTTATAGATAAATTAGACATGTTAATTATTGGTGCATAAATCTGCCCTTTGTATTTACATGGTACAAAAGTAGTCATCGAGTAGACTTGAGACTGATTACTACTTATGTCGGTTAGTAAGATCTAATAATCCCATAGTAGATTCCTGACCTTGTAATTTTGACACATTAAGAATTCTTTCTATTGTTTTGACAACCCTTCACACCTTGCTTCAGTTGATACATGCCATCCTAAAAACGTCTACGCCCTAATTAACCTTCTCCATTGCTTTGTTTATTTATCTTGGGTGGCGTCAGTATCTCACCACATTTTTATGCCACTGAAAATGTTGTTACCTGCCCCCCAGCTGATGATGTCATCCATATCTGGGGGCACTCCTGCCCACAGGCTGTTGTCACGAGGATAACCCGGCTCCGGCTGCCTGGGGCCCTGTTCGCCTTTACGACTCTCATCAAACCTCCAAAACTCCCCACCACTGAACAGGTAGGTCTTGCCGTTGTGGGCCCAGACGAAGGCAGCATCCACCCTTTCCACGGACTTTCCATTTCTTGTCTTCATGCCCCATTCAGAGAGTGATCGAGGGTAACCTCTCATAGCCTGTCTATCCTTGAAGACCCAGTATTGAGCTCCTGGATGGACATGTAGGAGGGGATATTCCAGAGTTAATGTGTGAGCCAAGGTAAAGTTTGAAATGGTGCAATTGTTAATAAAAAATAAATAATCACACACAACTGAGGGTTCACTGCTGAAACAAGATTTTTTTTTTCAAGAAGTAAAAGATATAAACTGAGGAATGTGTGTTAAGGGGTATGAGTCTCTTATTTTATTTATTTATTTATTTACTGTTTGATAAAGTTCCTGAAATCTAAAAGTGAATCAAAGTATAGATATCGAACCAGAAAACAACTTTGGTAAAAGCGAAAGCTGGCTTTTCTAATACTCCTTGGGTCTGTTTTTTAAGGCATCAAACATTTTCTGTACTTTAGAACCAAAGAGAATTTTCTGGCATTAATTGTATTGAAGTATTACAAGTAAATGATTATTAAAATAATGTTAAACTGTCAACCACCTTGACTTTTTTCCCCAGTGTTTTTCCTTTCAGAGGCTGGGCATGGCTTCCAGGTACTGGCGCTCCCTGCACACACCTGGTACTCATCTACTAATCACTTGCAGCAGTGATTCAACCCTGATTCCTCTCATCAACATTGCCAGATTATTTCCGCGTTCAATGTGGTACAGTCAGCCTTTAGCTGTTGCTTTTTTTTGTGAAACTCTAGTACTTTTTGGCTATGTTCACACTGCAGGCAAAAGCGGACTAAATCTTTTTTAGAGGCAGTGTGAACACTCAAATCTGGCCCAAATCAGATTTTTTCAAATCAGATTTAGACCACTTCCATATGTAGTCCTGATTCAGATACAGATCTGATTTTTTCAATGCGACCTCAGTGTGAACGGCCAAGGCGGATTTGATGTGCATTTGATACTTTATTGTCACTTTAAAGCGACACATGTCCCAATTCTGCGCGGCGGTAGCCTTGCAAAAAATGGAGGATAGCAACGATCGAGCAAGTCAATGGAGGGACAGCAAGGTCTTGGACCTTGGCTCTCTTTTTTTTTATACTTGACCTCTTTTACACCTGGTCATTCATTCTCCAGCTCCCCCTGCACAAAAACTTTGTAACAAAGGCGAAAGTGCTGACTTCCTCCATGTTTACATTTGTGAAACAGCTGCATGTGACGTCATTGTTATTGTTCTTTTGAGCATGCGGGGCAGTTCGGAGCCGCAAACAGTTCACACTGGAATTAAATACAGGTCACATTACAGATGGTAATGTGAACAGGCAAACAGAAAATCGGTCTGAGCAAAAAATCAGAATTAAGCATTAAGCTTTGCAGTGTGAACGTAGCCTAGGAGTCCTCTTTATTATTTCTTTCCCTCTCTATTGCTTCCACAACTCTGCGTCCCTCGCCAGTCCATCTTGCCTTCCTCTCTTCTGTGCCTCTTCTACCCGCCTCAGTCACCTTCCACCTCAAGACAGACTCAACTAGCCTTTAATCTTGGTGGAAAATAATGCCCCATTTTAACACATGTTCTTATCTGTTGATCTGCTTCATTGTCCACAAGAAGTGTGTTAAAATATTGTAACATTGGAGGCCCCAGGGAAACACCAGTATCAGATGTGTTGTTCTAATTAGTTTTTTTGTATTTGTCACATTTAAATCAATCACTTTTCTCACTATGGTCATGTTGCTAAAATTTCAGTGTAAATGTCTGTTACGACAACATGCTGATACTTCCTTTTTACAAAACCAACACGAAGAATCACTATTCATTCTGACTCAGTTTTACCAGACTGAGACTCACCAAAGTCAAATTTAACCACGGGGTTCGTTCCTTACCAATAAAGAAGACAATGGTGCTGTCACTCTTCCTCTCATACACAGCATCGATCTTGTTTGTATCTGGTGGCAGACCCATCCAGAAGTTTTTGATCAAGGCCGGATAGAGGGACACCAAAGACCTGTCTTGCTGCGTCCTCCAAAATTGTGCCCCTCAACAAGAAAAGAGAAGAAACATAGCAGACAAAGTGTCACTTTATATATAGAAACAGTGCTTGAGATAGAGGGGAGCAAAATAAAAGAAGAAGCATATTCTCACATGATTTGGGAGATTTTAAGAAACTATTTAATTTTGATGCTTTTCTTCATCTATGATACTTTTCTTCTTACCTCTAAAAAAGAAGACCTCTCCCCGCACATTGACCACGGCATCAAAGCTTCCCTGACAGCGCTCATTGAAGGTGGGGTCAGAACTGGGACAGAAAAACTTGAAATTTTACATTTGTGAATGTAGTTTGAAAAAAAGTCACTAGAGGGTGCTGCAAGACTTAACACAGCTACACTGAGTGAGGATTGATCAGAGGGCTTTCATCCTCAACCACTGGTCTTAATTTGCTCTTCATCATTCCTTTACCCAGGAGGAAACTGAGTGCATGGGAGGCATACTCATAGTTTGGTAATGCATATGTTAAGGGGTTATAGTCTGGATTTGATTGTGTCCTCTGGCTCTACTCACTGCTGTGTTGGTCTGGGAGGAGGAGGACTGGGCAGGCGTGGGAGGTCAGGATCAACACCACCTGGTGGCCCGCCACCCTTCACACCTACAACAGTAGTGACAGCAGACAACATTAAAGAGGCTGTGAAAGCTGATAACAGCACAGGAAAAATTGTGCAAGCAACCAACATTCTTCTCAGAAGAAGCCCAGGGGTTTGACACACAGGATGCACACTCTTTATTTTGAACATATGGAAGGTAGCTGTGGAGCCTGTGTGCACCTTGTGGAATCTTGATTAATATCCTCTATTATAATCATGCATTTTCCTTAAATATAATCATGTTTTTCTTATTATGCTCATGCATTCTTCTTTTAACAATTATATTCTATGTTTTCCATTTTATATGTTTTATTGAAGAAAACAGCAAATAGTAAGGCATAAGGCCAGAGATCTGTGCAGATCTCTGAATAAAAGGTGAGACTGAGGTCAGAGCCCCAGCTTCTGCAAGATTCAATGTAGGTTCAGCTCGGAGGTGGTAAATTCATCTATTTATAAGTTGTTTTGCAAAGACCGAGAACAAACCCTAGCCTCATATTGCAGTTGAATGTAAGCGAAGGGGATTTTTGGTAACTATGCCAAACGCTGTATTAGATAAAAGAGCCGACGTACGCTTTTAAGAATTGTAGATATGTGCTTTTGATAACCACAAATGTCGTAAGATGAATAGGATATGTGCAGAAGTGTGCTTTTTGTAAACCACTAGACTGAGGTAATGTCTCTGTTGTTTCCAGGGTACGATGTTCACCTGACAAGACCCTTTGCTCACCCTTGATTGCAACTCACCCACACCTGTTGACCCCCCCCCCCTTCTCCCCCTCCCTTTGTTCTTCCTTACGTACGAACAACTGTATTAAGGTCACACGCACACGTTTCCCCCCTCCCTTTTTCCTCCCTTATGTTTGAGGAACTATAAAGTATTGAGCATCTCTGTCATCTAGCAGAAAACTTCAGATGCTCTTGAGTATGCTGTAACTTCTCTCTCATGCTGCATGAATAAACTTTGTGTGTAAACTTTGATACTGAGTTCAAAGCCTCATTTCTGGTCACTGCTCCGCTGGACGATCGCCTCATGGCTGGGTCACCCCACCACAACCTTTACACACTTTAGTGCTCAGTATCAAATTAATTTATGTCAGGGAGGTTTGTGCCCTTTGAGTGCATTTCCATGGCTTTTTATGTTTTATATAATGGAGTGTCTTATTAAGATAAAGCGTCACAAAAAAAAAAAAGTAACATTTCACGCCCACTTCCCAGTTTCTTAGGGAAATTACAACATAGCCCAACACAAAAAACAGTGATGGTGTTGACATGTTAAAAATGAGAGACCAAACAGGAACGATCAGGAATGATTCTAGCCTTGTAAGTTTCCCCTAATTGGAATGTTGGTCAGTCTGGTGTTTGATTGCCTAACCTTTGGTCCCAATAAATGCCTTAAGAACTATTGAATGGGTGGCAATGAAATCTTGCAAAGACATTCGTGGTTTCTACAGGTTAGGTGAGTGATCCCATGCCTTTCCTCTAGTGCAATCGTAAGGTTAAAATTGGTTTTATCTAATATTCTTGTTTGTGACCATAGACTGTATATATTACATAGTTGGTGGACAGAGCAATAGCTGACATCAGCGACTGGATTGTTAACTTGTGGACCAAAGTTTGGCATACTGGCCTGAACTAAATCTTTTTTGGGGGGGTGTAGGGGTCAGGAGTAGACCATATTGTGACAAACTGGTGGACACAACAAAATTCAACTTAAGTTAGCTAGGGGGAAACCAGACAGACAACACACAGCACCAAGATTTTAATTTCAAGACCCAGAGAACGCCAAGATGCATAAAGACTGTGATTGAAAATCAGAGTAATTTCACCAAATATTGATTTCTGAACTCCCCCTGAGTAAAAACATTCATATTGTGTTGTTTAAAATGAATATGAACTTGTTTTCTTTGCATCACTTGAGGTCTGAAATCACTGCATCTTTTTTATTATTTTGTCAATTTTTTGGGTCATTTTCTGTAAATAAATGCTCTAAATGATAACATTTTTATTTTGAATTTGGGTGAAATGTTACCAGTAGTTTATATAATAAAACAGGATAGTTTATTTTACTCAAACACATACCTATAAGTAGTAACTGATAATTTTGAAGTGGTCTCTTAATTTTTTCCAGAGCTGTTTATTAAAAGCAACTCTGAAGGTGCCATGAGCTATGGAGACCAAAACTACAGTTTGTGTTTTGCTGGTGACAAGTTTGAATCACTGAGTTTTTGAAAGGGGCTCCAGAGGGATTGACCCACTTTTGTAGCCTGCCTCAAGTGGCCGTTCTAGGAACTGTGGTTTTAGCACTTATGACTGCTTCATATTCAGTTTTTGTCCATTGACAAAATGGATTTAAGTTTTATACAGTTTTTGTCCACTGACTGTATAAAACTTAAATCCAATCTCTGATGTCACACAGTGCTTTCTGAAGAGCCAGTTTTAAATACACCAACTATGTTGGCCGCCATATTGGAGACGCTCAACTAAAGGCTGGCTGTTTTAGAAACGGCCTACTACATACTACCTACTAATGCAGTAGGCAGTAGGTATTGCCTACTACATACTGCGTTTGAATTTAGTCTGTAGTATGACTGTTCTGTTCGATCTGTGTTGCAGTACGCTGGGCCAGATGTCACTGAATTTCCGGTTTCAGAAAGCAGAAGTAAACAACCACACTGAAAGCAAAACTGCTTCTTTAGCATCCATTTATGATTTTAAAAGTTACGAGGTGGTTTATATGCAATTTAATAATTTTCACAGCACCTAAAAACAGAGTCCCCCCCTTCAAAAAAGAAGAGAAAAGAAAAAGCGGAACCAGCGCTGTGCATTGTGGGAAACAGTATGCGAGGCAGTCTGGTGCGATGCATTCTGAGAAATTTTCCCGAATCAGTAGACATCCGGGGAGTTTTGGCTTATTGCAGATTTTGCTCTTGTTCACATACTACTTACTACATACAGAATTTTGGCCAAATCAGTACGTACTGCTAGTATAGTAGGTTTCGAAAACATCATCTGTTTTTGAAACCGCCTGCTAAATACTACCCACAAAAGTAGTATGCAGTACGTAGTTCATACTACATACTGCGTTTGAAGGTAGTATGTAGAATGACTGTTCTGTTGGATCTGTTTTGCAGTATGCTGGGTCAGGCTTGCTTTCTGTTTTTTTGTACAACAGGTGAAATTCCAAGACAGAACTTCCATTAGCAAAGATATGACAATAAAGAGGCAATAATAGGTAAGAAACCCTCTAAAACATTTGTCAGCAAAAATAAAGATGTAATGTCAGACAAAGAAACATGACAAGATCATACATCAACACATTCTGTCAATGAAAAACACAAAATAACATGTATTTGCTCACTCACCATACAGCTGCTGGATGGCTCGCTTGTCGTCCAGGTCCAGCTGGTAGCCGTTGATGTCACCCACAGGGCCCTGGTAGTACGGCCTCATGATGGACGGATCAGAGGAGGAATGGGACAGGCCAAGTGCATGGCCAAACTCGTGCACTGCAACTGTGAACAAGTCTGTGCTGCCGTCATTACCTGAGGTAGTGTGAAGGAAACATGTTAGCCTACTGGATCACATGAGCAGCATGTAATTGAGGGTTTGATGTGGCCAGGTATGGTTATATTTTAGTTGCTGGTGGACAGATTATATCATAATAACAGGATTTAACGCCATTTGTTGTATTCCTCATGGTTTCAAACAGGTAAATACCTCCATAGCTCCAGATCTCATGATCATCAAAGTGAGTGTCACCAGCTATTTCATCCCCGGTGGGAAAGAAAGCGTGGGCCAGGGTGCCACCCTGCCCGTCAAAAGGGTACCCATCGTTGTGCAGCAAGCTGGAAAAAGACACTCTGATGTCCCCTCCAGGCCCCCTGCTGTTAGCAGCAAGTCGACGGAATCTCAAGGGGGCAGCGTCGCTCCAGGCTTTGAAGGCGTGAGTCAGGATGCTGTCCACTGTACCGCTAGTCAGGCTTGGTGATTGAGAGGGCGATGGGTAGCTGTGGACGCTGCCGACACAGACAAGAATAGATTTGATTCAGTCATTATCAAAACCTGTTCATTGTTTGTTGTTTAGATTCTTTGTTTGTTTATATCCTGCTATCAAAATATCTGCGACTATTGCAATAATTATAGCTTTTCTTCTTTCTCACAGAACTCTGAACTAAAAAAAAAAATCATCAGTAAACCACATTGCAGCAGATCATGACGTGTTCCTGTCATTACTCAGAGCTGTAGTGTGAGACTAAATCCCACATCGAAAAAATACCGTTGCCCGTTTTTTGCCACACCAAACTTTTATGAGTCTGCAGAAAAAAAAGTTATCAAGTAAACGAACACTTTAGATCCAGGTATATTTCAAGATACTACTTTGGTTTCAAACACAGAAATTAGACTTATCAAATGTAAAGTTGACACAGAGCTTGGATGTGTCCACTGCTACTGTGTCAGAAACTATAAATTCAAACAGTTGGTATGTGCATTTGTTACTAGTATTTGTTGAGGAAAACTATTAGAGTAAAATTCAGATTTTCAGTTTTCAGTTTAAAAAAAAAAAGAAGTAAAATCAACATCAAAACATAACTAAGCTAATGTGACTTTATAAAAAATAGAACAAATACTTCTGAGGAAAACCAGAGCCTTGACATAATTAGATCTATGATTCATACAGTCAAGTGAGAAAGCCACAATGAAGCTTAACAGGAAACACACCTCCATGTGATGTCTGTCTTATGCCACTTAAGGCCTGACAGAGCGTATCTCTTCCTCCGCCTCCTCCTCTTCCTCTTCAGCATGTCCTCACCCCCAACGATATCAGGCAGAGAGCATCGTGGTGTGGACATGAGTTTGAAGGTTTCACTGTCTGGAAGTTAGGTTGTTCACACAGTTTAAAGCTAAAGAACGTGAAGCTGGAGACATCTTATGAAATCTAAAAAGCCAAGTTGGAAGTTTGTTACCAAGCACCCCTGTTTCTGGGACCCCGCCGAATCTCTGCATTACACGAATGGCCTTCTCGATCCCCTCTTTGGTCTGTAGTTTACTTGTGCGGGGGTCGGGAGGGGGAAGGTAGCCATATCTGCTCAACCAATCCTGCACAGAAAAAAAGGAACAAGAAGTTTTTTGTTTGTCTGTGGTTTGGTAGTCTGTGGTTTCCAAACAATGATCATTACAACACATCTTTAAAAGAGAAACATTTCAAACACATTTTCCCATTGAGGTGACATGCTAGGGACCTTAAATAATGTTTCCGAAGAGGTGCTTTAAGGTGACGTACAAACTGAACATTAACAGGACATAAAAACACCCTCGTCGTAAACCCACACCGGTGATGGAAGTGCTGCTATTAAACATTCCCCAAAAGACTTCAGAGGGAGGTTAACTCAGGTAAAGCAGCTTTACAAAGAAGACATTTAGGACCACTGACATGGCCCTTGGTTGGTCGTATTTGAAAGTGTTTCATAGAATTTAGGGAGACCATACCTGATGATCACTTTACATTAGAAATATGATATGTTTGTTGCTATGAGGGTGGTTACATACGTTTCGCTATAAGATACATGATAGAGTTAAGACAGCATTTAAGGTGGTGTACAGAACATTCTTTACTTTGCTTTAGATGAACATTATGTTGTTGTTTTTTTAAGCTAACAGCATCACATTAAGGCCTTTAAAGAAGTGAAGAGATTGTTCTCATTTGATCCTTTGTAGAATAAGGAGAGTTTTTGTTTTCTTCAGGACCTTTTAAGTGGAAAAACATCACAGAAAGTCCAGGGGTCTCATTTATAAAAGAGTGCGAAGAAACCCTACTAAAAGAGTACGTACCCCGAAAACCCGGAAATGGCGTGCGTCAAAAATAATTCTGATTTATAAAACCGTTCGCACGCAAACTTTACGCAATGTTCCGTTTATAAATCACAAACCACCTGGAGATATGCGCGTGTAGATCAGCCCCGTATTCCGCCCTTTTCACGCCCACATTCAACCATATACGGTCAATGCAAAGCACGTTATGAATGAAGATGCATACAAATGAGCCGGAAGATCAAAGGTTCTAACGGTGAATCACGGCAACAACAGAGAGGAAGACGGAGAAAATAAAGTTACTGACACACAAATCGTGGTCCCCGTGAATGAAGCGGAGGTCAGAGAGCACGCATTGTTTGTTTCTTTCTGCAGGAGTGACACAAAAGAAATAAAAACAAAATAAAAATATCGAGTCACTCCACGTCGCTGCAGTGTGTATCCATCATTCATCATTACGCACATGTCTCACTGCAGTGTTTCATGTTTACAGGACACAGAGTTTTTATTTCACATTACAGAGAGCTCACGTCATTCAGAGATCTCCTCTCTGATATTATCTGACAGAAGTTTGATCCGTGAATATAAGTTTTAATGTGCTGGTTTCATCACGGGCAGCTTGGTCTGGGCTCTGACTGATTATGATAATATGTAAGATAATAACTGTGAGAACCGGGCATGGCTTTACTTCCACACTTTTCTCATTAACACAGTAAACACATGCAGGTGATGAAGATGTGATCAGTGTGTGAGGCAGCCGGGGCCGTGTCTGTGCGCTCCGTGTGCATCGTACAGCAGTCTTTATTTAAAGTATAACTACACGTAGTGACCTCGCACAGCGTTAGAAACATTGAAAACATGACTGTCACTTTGCTCCGCGGCTGATTTACATCTTCTGATGTAACTTTGGTTTTTACCTCCCGACGAACACGTTAGGATACGGCCCGTGTGTTTCCTCTACACCTCAGAGGAATGTAAAGGTGAGGCAAAGCTGATGAAATATTTGATGAACTTTAAGACAAGCTTTTATCTTTTAATGACAGCTTATTGGAAACGACTCACAACAAACACACGTTCAAATAGAATATGCATATTTTAGTGATGATGGTGACGCGGGTCTGTTAATATGTTCTTATTCCATGAATGAAATGTGTAAAAGGCATCAAAATATAATCTGACTTCAGTTCTCCCTCTCACCAACTGCGTCGCCAATTTCCCCCTGCCTCTAAAATGTACGTACGCCTGGGTCAGAGTTTGCTTACCGGTCGTCACATTTTTACTCAAGTTTGTTTTTTATAAATCACAAACTTGGCGTGAAAACTGGCGTACGTCAGTTTCAGGCCCCGTTTTGTGAGTAAGCAACCTTTATAAATGAGACCCCAGAACAGTACTTTCAGCACATTTTCAAGAGACATTCAGCAAATTGTGTGTGAATAAAGAATACATGGGGTAGCTCATCGTGTTGAAAGTGTACCATGTGCTGAGGACCTCGAGCGGGTTACACACAAGATTATCATGGTGATTTTCATTCTCCCTTCTGATAAAAGTCGGCAAAAGACTGACTGATAGCTTTAAAGATTATCTTGCGAGGTTTTCCCGAGGTGTGAGGTATGTAAGAGTGATTTTATATCCCACAACCTGCTCATAAAAAGATCATGGCCACTCTGATAGCCTGAGGATAGACGAGCACAAACTCTGTGGATCGTCACGTGAATAAAACGATAACCAGCCAGACCGTGTGCAGAACAAAGAAGGAGGCACAACAAACACAGACATGGTAACTATAGTTAAAGAATGTTACATGGATATCAGAAATGAGGACCAACTCATTGAATTGTGGCAACAACACCAGCGTATACCACAGGTCCTGACAACATAGCCTACTATAATTACAGTGACAAAGAGAGGAGCTAAACAGAAATAGCTACAGAAGTGGATGTACTAGGTAGCTAAACGGCATCAACTTTTAACTTGACAACCATCTTCTCGTCCACTATGGCCGATTAAGCCACAGGAGATTTTGTGAGAATTATAGTTTTGAGAGACAGGACCATAGACTATGCAGAATAGCCAATGTGTAGGCGTTTTTCCACCGCAGGAACTTTACCCTGGAACTAGGGACTTTAACCCTGAACTGCGTGCGTTTCGACCGGAGGAACCAGGGTCTAAATTTAGTTCAGGGGAAGATAATCTCCCCCCTGAAAAGCCCCTGATTGGGAGGTAGTACTTTTCATAGGTCCTGAGACTTTCAGTGGAACGTAACTGTGTTTGTAGAGTTTACAGAGTTGTTGAAACATAGAGGGAGTTCCTGGGAATCCACACTAGTTTAGTTTTTTTTATTAAGATTTCAAAACATTATTTAATTATTTATTTTTTTCTCAATCCGTCACTGGCCTAATTTGCACAATCTACCCAGGACTTCAGCCCGCGGTCGAAACGCAGACAACAATGGGGGCACAGAAACCTTTTAGTTCAAGGGAAAGTAGTTCTGGGGGCTAAAAGACCACGGAACTCTTGGTTGAAATGCACCTTATAATGCCCCTTCACATTCTAAGCAACTCAACAGTGTGACCTTACATGTTTCCTTCAATAAAGCATCCTTAATACCAGGATGGGCATTATCAAGTTGTTCTTGGGATGCACAATTTTTAGCTAGGTACATCTTTCAGTGGTGAACTACTTTATTGGAATCAATGATATCACTATCATCGATCTCTAACATGAGTCAATTTAAACATTTCCTGCATGGTGATGTCATGGTGGCTATTTGATGCTTCACATGCTACTTTAGATCACAAAATGTTCTTATACTGCAGTGTGTCAGCCTCTTAAGAATAACTGGATATAGGACACACTGCAGGTGAAATAAGCTGCTGAATATGATGTGGTATTTTTCCTGTTGAGCATTTATCTCTGTCACAACCAGCAGATATCTGTTGCTTCAAAGTGATGTTTAAACTCTGCCCTTCCGCAAGCACTTCCTCCACCATTATGCTGCTGAAGGTGAAGGTGTTGGCTCACTATCTGTCTTTCGGTGGTTTTGAAACCACAAAAAAAAACACATCTGGTTGTGATATTTCAGGAGATTTTTTTTGCAATTTTAAAGCAATTCCTCTGATATTTAGCCTACTTTGGACAACCTGAGTTTAATTTCATCTCCTGGAAGACTACCACTCCACTTCAGTTTGCATACATGTGCCCCAGCAGCACCAAACAGGATGTAGGGCAAAAGCAAAGTCATCTGTAGAGGCAGAAATGAAACCCACACATTCCCACACATTTGTCACTACTACACTCATACACACATGGATTTTGCAAAATAAGCTTGAACTGTATATTTTTTGAGGAAGTGTGAGATTTGGCAACAGATGTCAAGATGTTTGCAAAGTGGGTTGCAATGATTGATCACTGACAACTTCCCCTCTGACTGGTCATGTGTTGAAGTCATTGTTTTTGTGAATCTTTACATAGATATATTTTCTTTTGTTCTGAATCTCATGAGTCATATGGACATCAACTCATGTGCACCAGCCTCATGTGCAATATACAGTATCATGTGTTTGTCATCAGTTGGGGAACACTTGATGGGACATTGGAACAAAGATGGGAAAATAGAAGCTTAGATTTAAATTCAGGACCACTTGCAGGTAAATATTTCTAATTATTCCACCCACAGCCTGCTAATAGTCTGAATACATCTCTTGTATACATATTCGGTATAGAACTGACAACTGTATGTGTAATATGCTATTTTTGCACAGAAATAATGAACTTAGTCAGACATATATCTCCCAATATATATTTCACCCAGTAATTCATGTACTCTGGCCCAAAGTGAATGATCTGAACATTAAAGAATTATTAGAATAAAATCTAAATCAAAGAGCGTATAAAACAAATAAAACAATCGCAGTGAACGACATTTTCCAACTTTTGTACACTTACCACGGCTCTACTGTACTGGTCATTTGCTGATGGCGCTGCTGATGAGCTTCCCATTAAGGTCAAAACCAGCGACAGTAGAAGACCCAAATCCATCCCAGTCACTGCAAAGAGAAAACTCTCCATCATCATCTCAATATTGATGATAATACAAAGGACACAAATACATTTCTCACTTCTTACTCCATGAAAGCATCCCAAAGACAAGACAAGTGGAACAGAGCTCACCGTTGTTTCTCCTCTAGAGCTTCAGTCTCTCTCTTGAGACTAGGTTGGGCTGATCGATCAGTTAACTCTCTCTCTCTCTCTCTCTCTCTCTCTCTCTCTCTCTCTCTCTCTCTCTCTCTCTCTCTCTCTCTCTCTCTCCCTCCTCCCCCCTCACAGCTGACAGTCTTCATCCGGCTACACTGTGTCATACAGAGTCTTAACCAGCAGAGGTTGCACTTGCAGGAAAAGCAATCACATTTAACATTTGATCAGCGCACTCTATTATCAAGAGTTTTGATGTAGATATCCAAACAGCACAAGTATAACTCCAAACTGTATTGTCATTGTTATCAAAGATATTAAAACATGTGTTTTTGCATTACAATATATCTAATACTTCATTTATCCTGGTTAATATTGAACCAAAGATTTCTTGGAATTCTGAAAAATTGAGGTGACCTTTTAACATTTATTAGCTGAAAATGTATCATTTTCATTATTCTGCTATAGAATTCTTCTTAAGAAAGACTCCCATTTCAGATCTCTATTATCCAATTGTTATGTCACGTAATGTTGATTTCCAATATCAAAATGTATTCAAAATGAATAAATTCAAAATAAGGTTAATTTTGATTTCCAAAAAACATTGCCACTGGTCATCACAGAGATGAATATTTTTCACTGTAGTTTAATGCAATTCACAGATGCACATATTGAAGATATCAGTTAGATAATATTTCATTTTTTAAACCTTTGGACTATGGATATCTCAAATAGGAATGAATTAAAATATTATGTCTGGATAGAAAGAATGATGTTGTGGAATTACAGAAACATCCAGTCTTTCTATTAAATGTTAAAATACCTGCTCAGACTTCTAAAGATATCAAGATATCTTGGATTGAAGTTTGACAAGGAGAAATGAAGACTTACGTATCTTTAAGTACAGTTTCTGCGAGTTACAAGGTTATTGTGATATTTTTAACCACTACTGTTATTTTTGTGAGTATGATTTTGGTCTAGAGGAATGATATGATATATCTCAATTATAGTTTTTGTTAATGATTATATAGTGATTATGAATTAAATTTTGTGTCAAGAAGTGTCTTCTTAGTATAAATCCACAGTGCATTTGTGGATGTAGTTTGCAGATTGATTATCTATAACTTCAACATAAATCATTGCTTGTTGTTATTAATAAATAATAATAGACTTATTGTGCTCAGTGTACTACAGTGGCCTCATTATTTTAATAAGAATATTATTATGCCACATTCTTCCCTCAGTAAAAGTCAGAATGGAATGAAGCTCCATTTTTCAGAAGAGGGTTATTTTGACATGAAATGTTTTACACACAATCACACAAACTACTTATGATTCATTTTAGTGAAAGTGAAGATGCTCATCAAGTAATAGTGCAGTAGAATTCCACATCTCATCTTATAGTCCCAGTATTTTCGGCATGGTCATTTGCTCTTTGCAAAGCATCACTGGTGTTATCTTTCTCTCTCTCCCTCCCCCTCTTTCTCCTCTCCATCTCTCCTCTCCATCTTTAATTTCTGACCATCCTCCAGGGATCCAAGTGAGTCAGGCCATTAGCACAAAATGCTGCGTGGCTAATGGTGGTCCAGTGTCTATAATGTCCAGTTCATGTTGCTGCTTCAGAGGAAGACATAAAAGTCCTTCAGCTGCCCTGCATTTATCATTGAGGATGATGACGGACGTCTCATTGATGCTGTTGTCCCATTAAAGGCATGAAGTATATTGAACCTCAGACACAGCTGGGTCCTGAACCTGAAAGTGGCTTTACAAAATGTTTAACCCTCCTGTTATGTTTGTTTCTTAGGGACAGCAATAATGTCCGTGGGTCAACTTGACCCGGGCCATGTTTAATTATCCAGAAGTGTCAGAACTCAAAAATCCCAATAAACATTTTTAATCTCATTATTAACTCCATTATTAACCATTTAAATCAATATTTAGTGCAATGGTGTTCTTTAATCCTCAAAGATCATGGTTCAATGAGGATAACTCACTCGTTTTTAATGAAAATTCATGTTAAAGCTTTTTTTAATGTACATTTGAAAGACCTGAATATAAATACAATAGTTTTGCATGACATGGATTTTTGTTTATTTCATTTTTATTTATTTTTTATTTTATTTTTTTATGACGTGATGTTGATAAATTAACAGGAGACGACTCTCCTGTCACATGCTGCCCAGATTTTGATGCTGTATTTAGCTGGTTTGGAAGGTATATATTGCCTAAAATGGAACCTCTGAATGCCTCTAGCCTTTCATCCACTGTGACATTAGGGCCTGGGTTATAGAGTAGTGGAAGTTGCTCTACTCACTTGTCCCTCACTGTTCTAATGGCTGACAGCTGGTCCCTATTCGATCTCAGCTCCTGCAGTCAAATGCCAAATGGGCAAGACACTGAACCCCAAACTGCTCCCTCAGTTGTTCAGCGGTGTATGTGTAATGTCTAGAACAAGATAATACTGATGGTCCCTTACTATAGCAGCCTCTACCATCATTGGGTGAGCAAGTAATGTAAAAGAGCTTTGAGTGGCCAGAAGACAGGAAAAGAGATACATAAGTACCATTTACCATTTACTATTTATCATGACCTGCTCAAAAGCTGACTTGATGTCTGTTACACGAGTCACTTCTATCCTAGTGGCTCTGTCTTTATAATGTTTTCTGTAGACAGTTTTGCCTGACATATATTTGGGGATGAATATCGCTGTATTTCCCCATTTTTCATGTGAATGTCTGCTTGGAGGAATATGAATATCTGTTTCCTCATTTGGTTCATAATCAGAATCATCAGAGTCAGAATTGACCACAAGATCGTCTTCATCTTCAGACACACCCTCCTCTCTTCCACTGTCATGATCAAAGAGGAGTGCCAGGGTTATCACCTGTTTACTTCTGCTGCTCATTTTGTAAAGCTCTGACAGAGAGTGTATCATGTGTAGATGCAGAGTATAATGTTGGTAGGACTCCCTTGCAGAGAATCTGTATATGTTTTTCCCCTCCCATGCTGTAGTGATGGGAAGTTCGGCTCTTTTCAGAGAGCCGGCTCTTTTGACACGGCTCTTCATTTGGGATCTTTTGAAGCTGTATGTTTTACCTCAACTTTGCAAAAAATAATGGTTTGTGTTGAAAACACTTTTATATACAGTGTTTTTATGAGGAGCCTTATGATTGCCCAAATTTGTGCATTTATTCTGTTACAAAACCATTCTTACCTTTGTTTAGTATTTTTTATTGTACAAATTAACAAAAAACTGCAAACATATCCACAGAACAGAACCAGCACCAAACTCAAGCAAACAGAACCAGAACCAGAACCAGAAGCAGAACTAAACTCAAGCAAACAGAACCAGAATAAACTCATGAAAAAGGGACAAGAACCAACTCAAGCAAACAGAACCAGAACCAGAACCAGAACCAGAACTAAATTCAAGCAAACAGAACCAGAACCAACTCAAGCAAACAGAACCAGAACCAACTCAAGCAAACAGAACCAGAACCAAACTCAAGCAAACAGAACCAGAACAAACTCAGGCAAACAGTACCAGATCCAACCTCAAGCAAACAGAACCAGATCCAACCTCAAACAAACAGAACCAGAACAAAACTCAATCAAACAGAACCAGAACCAAACTCAAGCAACCTGAACCAGAACCAAAACCAGAACCAGAACCAAACTCAAGCAACCTGAACCAGAACCAAAACCAGAACCAGAACTAAACTCAAGCAAACCGAACCAGAACCATACTTAAGCAAACAGAACCAGAACCATACTTAAGCAAACAGAACCAGAACCAGAACCATACTCAAGCAAACATAACCAGAACCAAACTCAATTAAACAGAACCAGAACCAAACTCAAGCAACCAGAACCAACTCAATTAAACAGAACCAGATCCAAACTGGACCGAACAGAACCAGAACCAAACTCAAGCAAACAGAACCAGAACCAAACTCAAGCAAACAGAACCTGGACCAAACTCATCAAACAGAACCAGAACCAACTCAATTAAACAGAACCAGAACCAGAGCCAAACTCAAGCAAACAGAACCAGAACCAAACTCAATTAAACAGAACCAGAACCAAACTCAAGCAAACAGAACCAGAATCAAATCATGCAAACAAATCCAGAACCAACTCAAGCAAACAGAACCAGAACCAAAATCATCAAACAGAACCAGAACCAAACTCAAGCAAACAGAACCAGAACCAAACTCAAGCAAACAGAACCAGAACCAAACTCAAGCAAACAGAACCAAATCAAATCAAGCTAACAGTATCAGAACTAACTCAAGTAAACAGAACCAGAACCAAACTCATGCAAACATTATTAATGTCCTCAGTGCAGGTTGTGATTGGCCACATGGCCGCCATGCTGACCAATCAAAACAAAGTTCTGCTGTGACTAGAGCTGGGGCTGAGCACTGTGAGAGCTAAGCAGTGAAAGGAAAAAACTGGGAGCCGGCTCTCTATTGAAGCAAGCCGGAACTTCGGTTTCACTGTAAAGCATTGGGTCTCAGAGCCGCAGCTTTTGATCATGAAACATCACTTGGGGTTAGGGTTAAGGTTAGGGTTATGATTGGGGTTAGGGTTAGGGTTAGGGTTTAGGGTTAAGGTTAGGGTTATGATTGGGGTTAGGGTTAGGGTTAGGGTTTAGGGTTAAGGTTAGGGTTTGGATTAGGGTTAGGGTTATGATTATGGTTAGGGTTATGATTAGGGTTAGGGTTAGGGTTAAGGTTAGGGTTATGATTAGGGTTAGGGGTTAGGGTTAAGGTTAAGGTTAGGGTTAGGGTTTAGGGTTAAGGTTAAGGTTAGGGTTATGATTAGGGTTAGGGTTAGGGTTAGGGTTTGGGGTTAAGGTTAGGGTTAGGATTAGGGTTAGGGTTATGATTAGGGTTAGGGTTTAGGGTTAAGGTTAGCGTTAGGATTAGGGTTAGGGTAATGATTAGGGTTAGGGTTAGGGTTAAGGTTAGGGTTATGATTAGGGTTAGGGTTAGGGTTTAGGGTTAAGGTTAGGGTTAGGATTAGGGTTAGGGTTATGATTAGGGTTAGGGTTAGGATTAAGGTTAGGGTTATGATTAGGGTTAGGGTTAGGGTTTAGGGTTAAGGTTAGGGTTAGGATTAGGGTAAGGGTTATGATTAGGGTTAGGGTTTAGGGTTAGGGTTATGATTAGGGTTAGGGTTTGGGGTTAGGGTTAGGGTTATGATTAGGGTTAGGGGTTAGGGTCAGGGTTAGGGTCAGGGGTTAGGGATTGATCATGACACATCACTACCCTGCTGAGAGTCCCCTCAATGTGGGTGGAGTTTGCCCACGGGAACAGAGAAGGTTCCCGTCAAAAGTCTTGCCAACACCTGCATTCTCGCACTTTACAGATGAGGTCAAGAGATATGGAGAGGGTGTGCGTGTGTTTGTGCGTGTGTGTGTGTGTGTGTGTGTGTGTGTGTGTGTGTGTGTGTGTGTGTGTGTGTGTGTGTGTGTGTGTGTGTGTGTGTGTCAGTGTGTGTGTGTGTGTGTGTGGGTGTGTGTGTACGTGATTGGGCTGAAATATGTCACACAGTTGCAAAGAACTCTGGGTTGGAACTGGAACAGTATCTATGCAAAATAAACATGCAGGAGGGGTTGCAAATATGTGAAAGGAACTATTTTTATTTTATTTGTTGATTACGCTAATTAAGGCAAGTAGAAGAAGTTTCATACCGAAAAAATACTTTTAACAATTTTATTTTTATTTTTCACCACATAACCACATTGAGTTAGGACCACTGCTGAGGTTAATTTGTTATTCAAGTTTACATTTTGATTCATTTTAACAAAGTGCCACACATTTACAAAAGGTCTAAATAGATGCATTTCTATTTAATTTACAAATGACACTTTAATGCTCCTGTGAGGAACTTTTGGTTTGTGAGTGATTTTGGTGCCCCCGTGTGGACAATGCAATACATCTTACCCCTGTGCTGACCTTTTCTTGTACATAAAGATATTGTTTACTAAAAAAGTTCCCATCCTGCTGTCTTGTATCATTCATATGCATCACTTATTGTGAATTTTTCAAACTAACTTTTCAAAATCGCTGTTTCTTTGGCTTGCTCATCTGACACCTACCCTGTTGCAGTGGTTACAAGCTTTAAAAAAGTCTTCAGAGAAACAGTCAGTATGTTGCCGAGGAGCACATGTACTTTTGTAGGTCATAAAGAAGGATACATATTAATTCCAGTCTGTTTAATTAACAGCTAAAAGCTCCTCACAGGAGCTTTAAGGTGACCTCTCAAAAAGTTCTGTTCTCATAAGGGTTTTTTTTTTCATGCTGAAATATGCAACATATGGTTCCAAATGTCAAATTTACTATCCCACTATTTGTACTTCATAAAATCTACACCCTCAAATTGGCGGCCCAGACAGTTTTCTTTCTGTTCTCTTGAAATTGATTTCTCCACAGTGATATCTTACTGTTCAAAGAGCACTGAACAATCAATTTTCATATGACGTGGCATTTTTCACTGACATGCAAAGATGGTCTATCCACAGTCATATACAATTATATTTTTTACACTTTCTATGGTAGATTTTTGATACATTTGACATCAGTTACAAGTATTACAATAGAGTAAGTTTTAAGGTAAGCAAAGTGAAAAGATTTACTTTTTTGGCCGTAGGTGGCATCAAAAATCTAACACAAATCAAAAATTGCTCACGGCAAATGTAACAAATGAAATATCTTAAACCTGCAGTTACTGTTTATGGCCACTTGGTGGCAGCAGAATTCATCTGTAAAGACAAAAAACACAGATTTCCAAATTGATACACTTTCTAGAAGTTAACTTCCCATGTACACATCAAGTTACTGAAGAGCAACTATGACGGGATATTGATATACTGTACTTGTAAAGAGTTATGATGTTCAAGTCGACTTGACTTAAGCCCTTTACACTGATAATTAGAGGCATTAGTATCAATTTGTTTTTTCATTTACCAGATAAATACTACTCACAGGAGCTTTAAGTAGCCTAAAAAAATTATACAGCCCTTATTTTTGGTACATTTGAGAATTTTAAAACATAAATTAAATCGCACCTCTTTGCATTGGCTTTTAATACCTGCTAAGCAAGACATCCTGACATTTTATTTTGCTTTTATTTATTGTGGCTTTTTCTTGATTTATCTATGGTGTTTTTAATATTTATTCTTTTTTTAATTGTTTGTTTGTATTGTGCGTATTACGAAGCTTGTACAGCAATTTGTTTTTTAAACGACATATAAATAAAGTTTGACTTGCCTACAGAAATCGTCTGCCAAACATAATACTATCTGAGTTTATGGACTTCATGCTATCGTTTTGATAAATAATCAGGTGTATTGTAAAGAAAATGTTACACAACATCAGAAATAAAGACCTTTGACTTTATTTTCATGACACACATTTTTTTATTTTCATTAAAGGGATCCAAGGCCTTCACAAAAGGGTTGACTCTTGGTAGCTAAACAATACTATTACAACACACGACGACAACAGAAACAACACAGAGGACTTATGTGAACCAGTGAAAAGACAAATAAATAAGAGCTGAAAGATGTTTCATATGAGATTCAAACTGAGATGCATCAACAAAACTGATATTCAGAGGACGGTGAGCAGACATAAAATTCTGCCATTTACAGTTATCCTTTTGTACAACACTCCAGTCATTTCGGCCATAGCTGATTGTCTGTAGCGGCTGGTTTTTGGTCATGCACAGTTGATTATGTCACTGCAGTTGTATGGACAGTGTTGCAATATTTCACAGTTTTCCCCCTTTTCCCCCCCCTACCCCAAGCTTTGATTGTCTTGCAAGTTCTTGTATTTGCTGTTTTTTATGCTGTGTAATGCATGATTGTCGACAGCTGAGAGTTTAGGATTTACCAAAAAAATTCCCTGCAAATCCAAGTAAATACATCCTGTTTAGAACTGCAGCTGTACACTGCAAACAACCAAATCTTAGAAAGTGTATTATCAATCTTATTTAGAGTCAAAATATCTCACAAGACTTAATATAAGCCACATTCACATGACAATATCGGATACACATCTTATCTTAAGACATTTAAAGCAAAGGTTAAGGTCTGAATAGCTTGTAACAAGTAAAAGTGATTATATATTTTTTATGTATAATTACAGCAAACTTAAGTACTTTTTTCAAACTGCATTGGCAGACTTGTTTTTACTCACTACAAGCAATTCAGGCATATTCTCAGGCATAAGATTATATACAGACTTGTCATGTGAATGTGTTACATACTGAGTCTCCTGACATATTCTAATACTACTAATAAGAACAAACTTGGTGAGATTTGAGTTTTTTGGCAAAATAATCTGTAATACTTGTAATAATGCAATGTTTTCATATTTAGGAGATATATCCGAAGACATCAGATACCAATATTCAGCTGGTGCATCCTTAATAACTTGTGCTTCCAGGATGATTTGAGTCTACAACATGCTACATTCTTCCCTCCAATAATATCTGACCTTATCCCACAGGTATCTTCATCATACACAGACGTCTGTACAAAAATAAGCAGTTTCAGTCTTAGTGTAACGTTGCTGGCAGGGTAGGCAGGATTTACCTTTTTTTTTTTTTTTTTGGTATGTATTTTTTCATATTCGTAAAAGTGATTGCCATGAGCAATTCTAAAGTGTTCACAGTAGCCTCACACAGCAAATGCTTAGGGAACAAGCTTCATATCACAACATCATTGAGCTGCTCAAGTAACAAGAAACTAACTGTGGTTACACTTTACGATACAAACGTCTGCTGGTGTTCACTTAGTACTGCTGTATCTCCTTCAAGGGCTTCTCTCTGTTTGAGAATTAAATCCCTGCATGCAGAAGCACACCTTTTTTCCACTGGTTATGTGTTGTCTTTAGACTTTTGATTAGCGTGCTAAGAGTTCACAGTGACGTAAGATTTAAGCTTTCTAGAAACCTCAAAGCAGTCTTGTGACACTTCTATGACAAAATGCGTAAAACAAATATTCATACAAAATAATCTTAGGTCTGAATTCCACCTGGTGTAAATTAGAGTACACTGTTTTTCCATTTTTTTTCACTATGAATAATCTTTCAATCTAAGTAGAGCCAAAATATCCAACGTTATTAAACACAGCACACTTTTTAAAGGATCCAAATCTAATCCTCATCTAACAGGTCAAATAAAGCAATGTCATTTCTTGCATCTTCACAGACAGTATAACCTAAACCCAGCTGTAGCCTGGTCTTAATCCTGACTCTAATTTAATCCTCAACACAAACTGACCCTTTTTATACTCTTCTCCCCTTGGGATTAAAACAAAATCTGTACATAAAAACAAAAAAGCGCACCCTGATCATACTAAGCAAATACCAGCAGAGTACAGTCAAGTGCAACCAAAGCAGCTCTTGGCTGATTTTGTAAACATTTAATGCATTTTGGGGACTTCAACTCATCAAGGCCCCTTTTTACTCAGTCCTGTGCCTCCTTAAAAACCTGTGTGTCCCAATACTGTTTTCTTGACACTTTTTTCTTACATGCCCCCTTTGTATTCCTCCTCCTCCTTCCTCTTCTTCATCTTTTGATTGTCTGTTGCTCACTGTAGTCTGGCCCAGTACTGACCCAGGTTATGACTCATGCTCTGCTGCTCAGTTCCTGGGACCTGAACCGGCACTGAAACGCCGGGCGATATGAGCCCTGAGAGGAAGAGGGGGAAAAAAACAAAACAAACACAGACTCTGGGTCAGTTTCAGGCAGAGAAAAAAAGAATTCAGCCTGAATGTCAGTGAGCATCCTGAGATAACAGACACACACAAGGTAGGTGAGTGTTTCTGTCCATGTTAAAATAATACTCACCAGTGTTGGAGTTGGCTGAGGAGGGAGTCTGCAGATGAGGGGAGGAGTACGCCGAGGAGTCAAAGCTGCGTGGGGCAGAGGGGGAGGGAGGTAGCATGCAGGAGTAGGAGGAGGCCGACTGAGGAGGGATGGACTGAGAGAGGGAGGGAGGGAGGGAGGGAAAGATTAAGGTTAGATTCAAATAAAAACACCCAAGAGAGGGAGAGGCTTTTATTCTCTCATAAAACCTTCATTAAGCAACAATAGCTGTGTGATACACAATGTTCTGATGGCGGGTTGTAGGTGTGACTGCATAGTTTTGGTTTAACCACAAGGAGGTGCTAGAGGAGTATTGCATGATGGTAGTAAAACACGGGAGCAGACCAAATCCTTCATATTACTTTCTTCATTATTACTCATAACTTTTGATCTTTGAATTTGAATTGTTCTGTGTTTTCTTTTTTAATTAATGCCAAGTAATTTTAAATTATTATTACTTTCGTTACCTCTAATGTTTGAATTTCTAGCAGACTGTCAACCACTGGAATACAAAGACATTTGGTCATGCTGTGCAGACTTTTCTGTTTGTTTCTTGGATAGTTTTAGTGGATCTTGTGTCAAAGGTCATTGATCTAAAGGCGGGAGTTGCACAAATCGTAGCAGTCATGTAATTAAAAACTTTGTGAATTTTACGCTGCAGTTGAATCTATGTTGGTCTTTGGTTCAATACAGTTTTCTAAAACAAGAAATAACTGTCAACTCTGCAACTCCTGATAAAAAATGTGTCCAGGTTGTGTAGAATACTGGAAACCATCTGGTTTGAAGATAATCTCATTACTGATGATTCCCCAAACAAGACTCGGCCCGCGAAGACCTTTTGACCTCCTGATTTTGGTGGTTAATTACACATTGTTCTACTTGCTGAACTTTGACTGATAAACACAATGTTGTTGTCTCTATCAGTTAAAATGATGATGCTATTTAACTGTGTAAAGACACTGTTTCTCTTCACTGGCGGCTCTGCCCACAGCAATGCAAATGAAGGCCTCGGATTGGCAGTCTTCCGTGAGACTACTTTGGATGCCAATAACACGATTATACCAAATCAGAGTCAAGAATTGAGGGATTGTTTTTGACATTTTGGCACTTTTTTGCCTCTTAAGATTTAAACTTAAAATCTTATATACATGTTTTCAGATTAGCATCCTCCTTCTTAGCTTTGTGGTTTTTAGATGAGCTCTAATTTCTATTTTTAGCGTCATTTATGTTGCTAGTTTGTAACAATATTTAAGTTTGCAACTTCATTTTGACAACACTAACAAAAAGAGTTGGACTTAAAATGTAGGTTTTTTTTTTTTAACTTCAACACATCGGTTGTATTAATACTCTCACTCTTGTACATTTTATACCCCTGATTTTAAAGAGTGAATAAACTAGGTCTGCTCTGTGACGATGACCTGCTTTGCTAAGTTTGGTAGGTGCTTATGATGAATGTTGAATGATGAATGTCCAACCTGGACTCCAGATGAGAAAACTGACAGAGAGCTGTAGCTGGGCAGGGACGACTCAGCCTGACTCAACATGGACCCTGGAGAGAGAGAGAGAGAGAGAGAGAGAGAGAGAGAGAGAGAGAGAGAGAGAGAGAAAGAGAGAGAGAGAGACACACACACACACAATGCACACACATTAACACGTGTAATGTAGAAATGTTGTCACACAGGAGCATACTCCAGAAGAGAAGCTCTGTTATGAAATGTCATAAAGAAGTCATCATTGACGAGTCATATTTTTCTAAGAGTCAATGGACACGTTATTTGCGATGTTACAAAGTATGTAAAAGTGATAACTGTTGTTTACCTGAACTACTGCCGTGCTGCTGATGATAGACGGATGTGTTGAAGGAAGTGGTCAGAGGGGCTTGGCTCTGTGAACAGGAAGTCACTCCCCCTGACCTCCTTTGATTGCGCAACTTCTCCTCCCTCCTCCACTTGGCTCTTCGGTTTGAGAACCACACCTGTCAATCAAAAAAGGTCTCTTTATCACATGCATTTTTAAAAACATCACATAAGCCAACCTTTAGTGATCTCGAGGTATAACTAAGAAAACTAGAAAAGCTTCTTTACCTGTATCCTGGCCTCGGGTAAATCAATCTTATTTGCCAATCTCTCCCGTGCAAAGACATCTGGGTAATGTGTCCTTTCAAACTCTGTGGAAGATATTAACTGATGTCAGACGCAGTGTGATCAGTGACCGAGGATGACAGGACTACTGGAGAGCAGCTCGCCTATAACCCTTGCTGCGGGGTGTTAACATATTTTGCATTCATGTGTGCATCCGTCTTTTTATGTGAAAGGAAAATTCTATCTGCCTGCAGATTAAAATGCAAATGATTTTAATCACCGATTAATTACCAGAATGTTAAGACCAATACTACTAATCTGCATATCTGATGATCACTGCTTAAGACGAGTGTTTCTAATTATCTTGCCACGGAATATACAAATTCAAGAAGCTGGGATGTATCCTTACAACCATATTTTAAAATATTTATCTGTTGCACTTTGTATCAATTATTTATCATCATGGAACACGCAGAAAGTTCAAATGAAAGGATTCAAGTTGAGAAGCTGCCTGAGCACTTAGGAGGACTCAAACTAAACTTAAGGAAATCCACATGTTAGGTTTTTATTTTCTATGATTTCATCTTTTAGAACTCTTTTTTTACAGCTATCAGAATTTGACTTTTCACTAACAGGTTATGACAAAAAATGCTGACAGTATTTCATGCCAATTATTGAACACTGTGTCCACGAGAGATTCTGCATTAAAGTATCATGTCTCGTTGTGTCACTTCATCTAAAGTTGACAAACTGCTGACATTTCTGTTGTTGACAAGTTGAAACGAAAATATGCCGACAGTCTGAGTCATGCTAATGAACTCTGAAGTTTGAGGTCTGTTAATGAAGACATCTTTATAAATTGAACCGTCTGCACTAAGGTTGCTTGACATCAGTTGGAGCACATCAATGAATTGCCAACGCAGATAAAATCCTTTAAATTTAGCTTTAAAATAAAACGTTTTATCAGGATCACAATCACGTTTCTTTTAATTTGCATTGTGAAGCTTTTCATGTTAACAGAAAATAGTTCACTGAAAATTTCACACTTAAAACTCAGAGTTAATTAATAAATATTGCACGATGATAACGATGACGGCTCAATGAATTAAGTCTGCCTAACAAATTGCTTTAATTGGCTGGGTTGTAATTGGCGTCTGTGTCAACACATGATTGTTATTGTGCCTCGGCCGTGCACTGAGGTCAGCGTACCTCATTAATGTCATTTGCACAGAGTGACCACAGTGATACACTTCCACTCGGCTGCACAGTGGACATTGCGTCCTGATTTAGCTCAAGGGGCCCTACTGCAGCCATATCCAGTCAAGGGTGCCTCTGTGATCCCTCTCAGCGGATATGAAGCTAGGAGGGCCAGATCTCGCTGCACAACACAGCCTCAGTAATGATGCATTATCTGGAACGCTGCTGCGTATGCTGCTTGAGGCATTTTGGAGCACATTGGGAATATTTGTGGCGTTTTGATTACGGATGATTTGCATGTGGAAGTGATCATAAAATACTTTTCTACTCTTTTATGCATCATTAGACGGGTATAAATGCGAAAGAGATGGATTTAGATTTGGTGATTTCTCCTTTGTAAGTCTTACTCTTTTCACCAAAAGCTTTAAAAAAAAAAGGTGTAAAGACCACAAACAAACAATGAAGGTGTTGGCAGGCGGGAACATGCAGCAGGATAAAGCTGCGTCATGACACACTCATGGTGGGCAACGATTGGCTAGATAGAGAGAAAGCGCTGGATGTGCGTGCATCCAGTGGCCTGACCTTTCTCAAGAGCCTCGATCTGCTCCTGCGTGAAGCTGGTCCTGTTCCTCTGCAGCTTCCTCTTCAGCTGCAGCCTCAGTTGCGACTCCTCGCCGTCATCCCTGTCCACGGGGACCCCTCCTCCTCCCCCTCCTCCCCCTCCTCCTCGGCCTGCTCCCCCTCCTCCTCCAACCACCTCTCCCCCCATGCTGCCCTCCGTGTCCAGCAAACAGCCGTCAGACACTGGCAGGGAGAGAAGGTGACAAAAAGAGAAATGGGAGTGGAGAGAGAAACAAATGACAAGACATGGTTTAAAAAAGTTCCCAAGAAACTACATTTATCTGATGACCTGTGAGTATTGACATGTGTTTAGACCCCTCCTCCTCCTCCTCCTTCTTCCTCACCTGTGCTGTGTTGTGTCTGAACACCAGTGGGGTCATGGTACCAGTTGTTAGGCCCGCTCCAGTTTGAGCCGCTCTGCAGGTTCAGCATGGTTAACTTCTCATACATACTATGATCATCCAAACCACCATGAAGAGAAAGTAAGGGCCTTGTTTCCTTCGTATCACCTTTGGCTCCTCTCTTCCTCCTTTGCCTCCTTCTATCCTTTCTGGGGGTGTGGGAGGGTGGGGGGAGAAGAAAGAGGGATTCATATCGCATGAGTTCACACATGGTCGGCATTGTGGTGAATTAGGCTCATGATGACTGACAGAAATGGAGTTAGTTACACGGCTGCTGTCGTAACGCGTGTGTGTTATACATTGGTATGCTAGTATACCATTGGGAGCTAAGGTACATTAGAAGCCACTCTGAAAGCTATGACATTTATTATGCTACTTGCTTTTAGAGCTATCTTTGCTGGTAAGCAGGAGCATGCACACACATACACGCATGAAAAGACACAAACATGACACACACAGAGAAGCTTTATGAACATTATCCTCCTTAAAACCCAAGCCATTTTTACTTCCAAATAAGAGCTCCAGTATCCACCAACATCATATTTTTACGACATGAATAAAGTCTAAGTTTGCAATTTTAAAAGCTTTCCTGAACCTCTTTTTTATTTCAAATCTGCTCCATAGAGAGTCGAAAAAGGAAGCAAATGTTTGTCGATGCTGAGGGAAATCTCAAAACCAACAGAGGCAGTATGATGTCAAAGGTCAAACTTCACTCAATTGAAAGAAGTAGCTGCAGGAACCACAATTCATTCATCTGATTTTTAGCGGAATTTCAGGAATTATCGCCGATGTTGGCGGTGAAGTGACTCGTAATGGATGCCACCACAAAAGTCCATGCTCAAGAAGAGACCTCAGAACGCCACGATGAGCCTAAAAGCGCTACATTTTTGCAAACTTACCAAGCGTCCAGGTGTATTGATGCCAGTGGTCCTGCGTGATAGTTTCCTCCTCCGTGGACCTTTATTCCCCTGTTCCCCCCGCGTCCCTTGTTCTCCAGCTTTGTTGACAACACTGTGTGTGCGTAAAGGAGAGAGTAGGAGAGAGATGGAGAGAGTTAGACAGGGTGAGAGAGAGTGAAAGAGGGAGAGGGGGGGCTCTGGAGAGAAATGCGTCTGCGGGCACTCTTGTCCTCCAAGCGATGGAGAGAGAGAGAGAGAGAGAGAGAGAGAGAGAGAGAGAGAGAGAGAGAGAGAGAGAGAGAGAGAGAGAGAGAGAGAGAGAGAGAGAGAGAGAGAGAGAGAGAGAGGGAGAGAGAGAGGGAGCCACCGAGGGGTGACAAAGTGAGTCAACATCAGTGTCAAGTTTGAACTTAATGCCAGCGAGAGGAGGAGGGGAGGCCGAGAGAGTGGAGCATAAAGCCACGATAATGGAGAGATAGTAGATGATAAATAGATGATGGGATACAATTTTAAGCATAAAGTGCACAAAACATTGAGCATTAATGAGATGTAAAAGTGTGCTGAATTACCACACAAACACATGCAACAAGACAATTGATACTATTTAAACTTAATGTCAAGATGAGCACAGACCTTCTTACATGAGCCTCATTTTGATACTTAAAGCAGATATTCAATAATGTAACTGCATCATAAAATAATGAATTCACCAACCCCACACATGGTCAGATAATAAAACATGCTGGAATTAAATATTAGTGATGCTGAATCATTGTTAGACTGCAAAATATAATCTTTTATATTGATTTCTTCATATCTCCTGAAACCACCGACGCAATAAAGAGTTCTTAACACCTAATAAAGATAAGAGATGATCAGTTTTTACATTAATTAAATGTATTATTATAACAATGGTTCCACTTTTTGCCTTAGATAAAAAGCATGTAATTCTCTTTGAAATATTGATTTCATAAAAGAGTAATTAATGGTGTTGATTTCAAGCAAGATCAAGACTAATAAAAAATCAGTGTTTAACATTACTGAATTAGAGCCCCTGATTTAACAAAAGATAAATAAAAATATTTGTATAAAAACTTGTGTAAAAAAATATAATTTAATGTGTGTGTGTGTGTGAACATATATAAATATGTATGTATATTTATATTATTATGATTTATTTTATTTTTTATATGTGTGGATGTAAGATGTGTTTAGTCCTCTATGTCCTTTCTTAATGCACCTGGGATTTTTGTGTGTGTATGTTCTGTATTGTATTTATGCACATAGATGTGAAGATAATATATGAATGTTTATAAATGCATGTCTGAAGTTGTTGAAAATCAATAAAAAAAATGTTGGGAAAAAAAAATGGATATTATATATATGTTTAAATTGTAACTACAATAAAATACGGCACACACTGCTTTAAAAACAAGTTTCACTGTATTTAAATTTGACTAATTTATTGATTAATTGCTTTTTCCTTAAGACATGAGAAAATATTGATAAATCGTCAAACCATTTTTTCTATATTTTGTATTTTGATGCACAAAAAAATGAGTTGATATTAATGAATAACTCAATCATCACACCTCAAATCTGAGAGTTATTTTGTGATTTTCTCAATTGAAAGACATAGAAAGAATAAATAAATAAATAATAATTTTTTTAAAGGCTGAGGATTAATGATTTGTTGATCATTCTATTTATTATTCTGATCATTCTTTCAGCTAAAAGTAATTTTCTTCATCAGTTATTTAATATCATGCTCATATAGAGTGAGTGATTTAATCCTAGCAGCTAATTGTGGGCCTTCCTAGAAGATTCTGTAGAGGTGTGTTAAGTTGAACACACAGGCTGCATTCTGAGGAGCAGCTTATCAGATCACCTGGGTATTGTTTCCTGTCTACAAAGGTATTGTTCTCCTGCAGTAACACACAGGCCTTACAGCTACAGAACAATAAACAAAGGCATTGTCCGGCCCCGAAGCCCCTCGCAGAAACCCTATGCATAGACACACAAGGTTTGAAGTGGGGTGTAAGTAATGACGCAGGTATGGCGGTATGTATGGTCGAGTCAAAGAGCCAGAGCAGAACCGAACGGGGGTTTAAATATATCTCTTTGCAGCGGAAGAGGAGAGAAGAAGAGAGAGATGGAAGATGGAGGCAGGAAGGCGGAGGAGAGAGATAGAGGGAGTGAAGAGGAAGTATGTGACTTTGGGGTGGGTGTAGGGGCTTGGGGATGGGGAGGGTGCCAGCTTGTTTTATTTCCGGTTGACAAGACTTTGCGCTCCCTTTCTCTCTGTCGCTCCCTCTCTCTTTCATACTCTGCTATTCTTTCTCTGCTGCCCCCATTGCTCCCCCCCCCCCCCCCCCCCCCCCCTCCTCCTCCTCCTCCTCCTCCTCTTTCCCTGTTACTTTCCTTCGAGACGTGCCTTGGAGAAAGGAAAGGACTTGACAAGTTCAAAGGTAAAAAGGAAGAAGAACAGCAGTGGAAGAAGCATTCAGATGCTTGGATTAAAGTAACAATATCACACAACTAGAACAGTCAATGTTCAGTACATTCCTGCATTTTACTTCAGTTTGAGTAAAAAATATCACTTATTGGCTCTAAAGGTGTCAAAATAAGGTCTTGCTATGCAGATTGCCTCTCTTACATTACATTTATAACATTATAACTGATCCTTATATCTTTCTAATGTTGAGATCAGTGTGATTTGAAAAGTGTGTCTAAGCATACTCAGACTTTTTTTTGTGATTTAAGTTATTTAAAGCAAACACAAATCAAAAACCAAGTAAACAGCAGTACTATTAAGAAAACTTAATTAGTACAAAATTGGTGTCATAAATATGAAGAAATATCAAATAAAATATGACCAGTGTATCTGGTTGATGTATGAAAGGAGATATTAAGTTTGACCAAAAATGGGCAAGATGTTGCCAGGTGAGTTTGCAAAAGTTTACATTGGAAAATTCGGAGACGACGTGCGATTAGCAGAGACTATTATCCAGATTATGTGGGTTAATTTAAAGCTCCTGTTTGGGAGTTTTCACCTGGTTACTAAACCGAGATGCCCTTTTATTAATGTACAAAAGCAAATCAGCAATCGGTAACTGCTTATTTGAAAGTTTCATCCATGAATATTCATGGTGAGTAATACATTTAATTGTTAAAAGGAAGCAGGGGGAGATTTTTGTCTGAAAAACCACTACCTACACATGTGCAGGATAAAATCAGCAAAGTTAATAGTGTCCATAGGGGGGCCAAAATCAACACAAACAGAAAGTTCCATACAGGAGATTTAATGCACTGGGGGCTTAATGTGTTTATGTTGCATACTGTTACCTACATTATGTAAGTGATTTTATAACATGCAAAGTAACAAGTCCCTATATCTACAAAAACTAGAGCTGTAAATGAAGGAATCCATTTTTGCCTCTGCAGTTAGTGTAGAAGAATTATAAAGTTACAACTTTATGTAAAAAGAACTTCAAAATGTACTTTGAAACTAGGGATAAAACATAAAAAGGTGAGTTTATTAATTTAAAGAAGGTGTTCTTAGTTTAAAACTTAACCTGAAAACACAGCATTAACACACACATGCTCAAACACACTCCTCCCGTCCCACTGCCTCCCTTTATTTGAGCCGGTCTCCTCTATTGTTTCCTTTTTCTTTTTTTTTGTTAGAAAAATCACGCTTGCATCTCATTGTGTTCCAGTTGTTGGAATGTGGCTTAACCTATGTGATCTCTATGTGCTGCTGAGTGCAATAATGTGTGTGAGGGTAAGTGTGAGTGTGTGTGTGTGAGAGAGAGAGAGAGAGAGAGAGAGAGAGAGAGAGAGAGAGAGAGAGAGAGAGAGAGAGAGAGAGAGAGAGAGAGAGAGCGACGGCGCGTGCTTCACTGCAAAGATTCATGTAGCTCCGGGACATGCATTTTTTTAGTGCATCTTGTTAGTTCATTCCTGTCACCTCTCCCTCTCTCTCTCTCTCTCTCTTTCTCTCTCGCTCGCCATCCCTCGCTTTTTCAGCGCTGGAGGGGGGATGGGGAAGGGGGGAGGCGGCGGCGGTGGAGGCAGTCACCATGGTTACCGTGCCATGACAAATATTCATCAAGTCGTTAAAATAAAAACAAACGGGAGTGCATTATAATTGCTCTTACTGACTGGCCCCTATAATGCGTTCATATATTATGGAGCAGAGTGGAAGGGGCTCACACACACAAACACACCGTCAGTGATTAAAAAAGTGAACTTCTGACTAATCACACCCAACGTACACACACATACAGACACATATGTTTCAACTTTATGTGTCTAACTTTATTCTTCATTTACCTGCTTTAGGAATTCCCTACGCGTACTTTCATGAGTCTCTCCTCTCTTTTCTCTTTGTGCCTCCATCTTTCGCTCTTCTTCTACTGTTGTGTAGCCCCAGGCAATACTGTGATGTGTCCTCCCTCTGTCCCTCTCTCCCTCTCCCTCTCTCTCTGTCCCTGTCACCTTCAATTGCTCTGTGAAACTAGACACACGGCCTGGGGCAGGGAGGCAGGGAGGGTGGGAGAGAGAGAGAATGAGAGAGGGAAGAGAGGAAAACAGAGAAGGAAAAAGAGAGACAGACAGCTTTATAGACAGAAGGAATAAACATTTGGTGTCATGTAAAAGAAATATTGGATAACCTCAGCCCAGATGTGTGGCAGACTCTAAAAACATAAGTTGTGTGATGTTCACAATTCAAACATATGCTTAATTTTAGAGTCAGCAGAATCAAATGCATACAATGCTTTTTAGGGCAGTAATTGACCTTTGACCTAGCCTGAACCTACATGTATTTGAATCAGCGTTAATGGGTTTAAATCAGGATAATGTGCATCTTGCGTGTGCCAAATCCCAGCTGCTTCCACTCCTGCAGATACCAGTTCAACTGGTTTATAATTTCTGCGGAACGTGGAGTACTCCTTGCTCAAACGAACACTACAACTGTAGTTCAAATTCATAACAATTAAAGTGGTTTAATTTCAAAAGATTGTGAGGCCTATTAGAGCAGGTGTGAATAACCACTGAGTAAACATTTGAAAAAAAGAAACATACATGAGACTTTATTGCACGATTTCATGGTGACATTTCTAGATGTGTTTAAACATTGAATTGCAAACAAAGGAAATCAGACACTAGACCAAAGACATAGTTAGATTTAACTGGATGTTAACTTATAAAGGGGGGATTTTTTATACCTCATTTAACTACCTTTTTGTTTGTTTGGATAAACCTCCACCTCTCAATTTAATGTTCAAATTTGTAATACATGTGTGTAAAATACTGGATTCATGGAAGAAGACATTTCCAGGTAAAGAATAATTAAAGTTGCCTATTCTTTCTATATCATTCTTCTTTATATTATTGGGGCAATTCATGGATTAGATGTGTAACATGTCAAAAATGTTATACATGGTAAAACACATGATTTGAAAAAACTGTAGCCTACTAAACTCATGTATGACATCAAGAACAAACTATAGCCTAATTTGCAGGTATCAGTTACCATTATTCAACCTCATGCTCCACTGCATTACAACATATCACAATGCACGCATTATCCTTGTTTAGTGAGCAGAAAGTTGACATTACTTACCGATACTTAGAGAGCTCTGAGAAGTGTCAAAACTTTGTAAAAGTAATAAACGACTTTGCAAACTCATGGTCAGTGGTGGACAGTAGCAGAGTAAATTTACTTGAGCACTGTAATTAAGTACATTTTTTGAGTATCTGTACTTCACTCGAGTATTATTTTTGGGGGGAACTTATTACTTTTACTCCATTACATTCAGAAGACAATTATTGTACTTTTTACTCCACTACATTTCTATCAATGCTCTAGTTACTTGCTACTTTTGCTTTGAAGTCAGCTCATGAACTTCCTTCTCTTTCCAGAAATCTGATCCCTAAGACAGTAAAATGTGTTTGTGTAGTTCTGTTTGTCTCAGTGGTTTAGTCGTACCTGTATATCGTGCGTCTCCACGGTTGAACGTGGAGCAAACCAAGCACATTTCCCTCAGATCAGGCAGTTCATGTAGAGGTGGTAATGATGGTTATAATTATCCACCTGAGCACCCATAGCCATATCTTCAGCCTCTGTTAGAGGTTTTTGAAATTAAGAATGATACGTATTGTTTGAAATGTTCTCCCTGTTTCCCACTCTGCACAAACATACAAACATTCACTGTCCAACCTGAGAAAGCGTGCTGAGCTACGTAACATTTGTTTAATTCCGGATGAAAATTTCAAACTAAGTTGTCTGTGCTTGGAGTAACTTAGTTTCTGTTTTTATTCCACAGTTTAGTTTTTAGAGATGTTAAGTAATGGTTTCTAAAACATAATGTAACTGAATGTACTCCTATGTATTCTTGACTGCATTTATGTGTTTTGAAAATATAATGTTTTGAGATTTTTTTAAAAAGTACTTTGAATACTTAAGTATTTTTAAAAGGAAGTCTTTCAGTACTTTAACTCAAGTAATAATCTGACAGAGCAACTTTCACTTGTATTGGAGTAATATTGGACCTGGAGTATCTATACTTTGACTTAAGTAATGAAGCTTTTTTCTTAGTCCACCACTGAACATATTACAATGCATGCATTATCCTCATGTAGTGAGCAGAACATTGACATTACTTACCGATACTTAGAGAGCTCTGAGAAGTGTCAAAACTTTGTAAAAGTAATAAACGACTTTGCAAACTCATGGTGCGTTTGGACAGGACTGCTGAAAAATGTCGTTTTTGAGGAAAATAGCATAGTTTACCTGTTACCATATCATGAGGAGAATATGATTTGTTCACAGGTGCATCCCATCAATTTCATTGGCTCAGCTGGAGTAGGGAGGCGGGATCAAAGTTTTCATTGGAGACGTTGGGAGCACAGGCAGGCATCTGTCTGGAATCGAGGCGTTTACCTGGAATGCACCTGAAACCTTGTTTGGCCAAATCTGGATTGTTAACGGATTTAGTCGACGGCAAAACGAATGAAAAGCTGATTTTAATTGAATATTTGCGACTTTTCTTTTAACTTAATGCATTGTTCGAGTTTTTGCAACAAAATACGAGTAGTGGAAGAAAAGTAAATTTCACGGTTAATGTAAAATAAAAAAGGATTTTCGTACCAAAGGTTTTAGAGCTACGTGTGAGTTGTTTTGAAAGCAAGTTGAACCCTATTTTGTTCCGAAAGAGTTGAAAAATGTCGCCAAAATGTGCTTTCGTTGCAGTTTTTTGGTGCCTAACAGGTGAGTATCAAACACTCCTTCTCACTCTCCTCTCCTCTCCCCTCCTCACCGCCATGTCTGTTGTTTCTTTGTCTGTCTATCTGTAAAAAAAACACACGAGGACACATTGTATAAAAATAACTTACTGTATGTGTCGTGCATTTAATGCTAAATTTGCAAGTACTTCTGTGAAAGAGTGAAAGAGAAACGTCATTTGTGTTTACATTCAGGTATGTTGGCTTCCCACGCCCAACAATGTGGCAGAGCTCCGTTGATTGAGAACAGAATAGTTGGAGGGAAGGACGCCACGGAGGGGGCTTGGCCGTGGCAGGTGGATGTATCATTACAGGTAACAATGCTCCCTGCAGCTGTCCTCATCTCCAGTCTCAGTTCTGCCTGTGGGTAGTTATATGTGTGGGTTAGTCCAGGTCTTGTTTATGAGACTGACCTGCTGAGAGAGGGTTTTGGCTGTGATGCTGAGGTGACTCACTCCTCCTCTCCCCCTCGGCCTCCAGACACCCACGAATCGTCATATCTGCGGAGGCTCTCTCATCACAAGGAACTGGGTCCTATCTGCTGCTCACTGTTTCCCCAAGTAAGAAAACTCTTCTCCATGCTGTTTGTACGGTGGCCCTGAGAGCTCACAGCACTACAACTGAAGAAAACATGCAAATTAAGAAAACATCTTCATTAATATGACAACACGTGCTCAGCATTTAGAAAATGCGCTGCAAAGACCAAAACACAACACATTAGAAAAATGCGCTGCAAAGACAACAACACATTAGAAAAACGCGCTGCAAAGGCAACAACACATTAGAAAAACAGGATGCAAAGACCACAACACAACACATTAGAAAAGCAGGATGCAAAGACCACAACACAACACATTAGACAAATACACTTTAAAGACCGCAACACAATACATTAGAAAAAGTCACTGCAAAGACCACAACACAAAACATTAGAAAAGCAGGATGCAAAGACCAAAACACAACACATTAGAAAAACAGGATGCAAAGACCACAACACAACACATTAGAAAAACAGGATGCAAAGACCACAACACAACACATTAGACAAATACACTTTAAAGACCGCAACACAAAACATTAGAAACGCAGGATGCAAAGACCAAAACACAACACATTAGAAAACTAGGATGCAAAGACCACAACACAACGCATTAGAAAAACACGCTGAAAAGGCCACAACACATTAGAAAAGCAGGATGCAAAGACCAAAACACAACACATTAGAAAAACAGGATGCAAAGACCAAAACACAACACATTAGAAAAACACGCTGCAAAGACCACAACACATTAGAAAAACAGGATGCAAAGACCAAAACACAACACATTAGAAAAACACGCTGCAAAGACCACAACACAACACATTAGAAAAACTTGCTGCAAAGACCACAACACAATGCATTAGAAAAACATGCTGAAAAGACCACAACACATTAGAAAAGCAGGATGCAAAGACCAAAACACAACACATTAGAAAAACAGGATGCAAAGACCACAACACATTAGAAAAACAGGATGCAAAGACCAAAACACAACAAATTAGAAAAACACGCTGCAAAGACCACAACACAACACAACACATGAGAAAAACTTGCTGCAAAGACCGTTGTGATTGCAAAAGTCTAACGAAAGTTTAAAAGCAGATAACTGCATTAGGGCTGAATCATGCGATCACAATGTATTGTGTTGTGGTCTTTGCAGCGCGTTTTTCTAATGTGTTGTGTTGTGGTCTTTGCAGCGCGTTTTTCTAATGTGTTGTGTTGTGGTCTTTGCAGCGGCTTTTTCTAATGTGTTGTGTTGTGGTCTTTGCAGCGCGTTTTTGTAATGTGTTGTGTTGTTGTCTTTGCAGCGGCTTTTTCTAATGTGTTGTGTTGTGGTCTTTGCAGCGCGTTTTTGTAATGTGTTGTGTTGTTGTCTTTGCAGTGCGTTTTTGTAATGTGTTGTGTTGTTGTCTTTGCAGTGCGTTTTTCTAATGTGTTGTGTTGTTGTCTTTGCAGCGTCTTTTTCTAATGTGTTGTGTTGTGGTCTTTGCAGCGCGTTTTCTAAATGCTGCGCATGCATTGTCAAATTGATGAAGATGTTTTCTTAATTTGCTTGTGTTTTGTCTTTTTCCTTGTGTTTTCTTAATTTGCAGTGCTGTGAGCTCTCAGGGCCACCGTAAGTTTGGGCTCCATATCACAAACTCAAGGTTCAGATAAAATGCACACAGGATAAGCGGCAAATGTGCCAGTGTCTCCAGAGTTGCAATTGGTAGCGCAAACACAAGATAGAATATCTGCTGAAAGAAACCAAGGTGATTTTATGTTGTGAGGCATCAGGCTCACAGGAGATTTCTTGAAACAGCTTGGAAAGTATTGACTCCTACAGTCCAAAACATGTTGCTTACACAAATACATCCAGGCCTCTTAAGTACTGTTGTCAAAAAACAAAGAAATATCAGGTGAATTCACAGCTGAGCACTGATCAAAAAGGCTTTTTGCTTCTTTTGTGAGTCATTTTATTGGAATTCTTGTTAACGCGCATAGCAGCTTAGTAAAAGCCCTTTAGTGTTTATTTAAAGGTGAGTTCCTCTTCTTTGCCAGTTCAGGGAACTTGCCGTCATAGGCGTATTGAAGTGGAATTTGCATTGGGTAGACATTATGCTGATGTTTTTTTTGCCTGACATCTAACCACTAAGCACGTTCTTCTGAGTGCAATATATTTTAAAAATGTCTGAAAAATATATTATCAGTTTAGAGAATAACATTCACTTGGACTCCAGGCTGAACTGATGAGATTTAGGGTCACTGTGATCTCTTTAAAACCACATGTCAGCCTAAAGTCAAGTCATAAGAATGTTTTTCTGACCGACACGTGCTTACAGAGGCAAGATGAGACATGCTGGTATTATCTCGGCTGTAAACAATGTGTTGTGACCTCTCATCTGATAATATTTGTATTCATACTTTAGTAGAGGTAGGTAAATGTATGCAACTCTCACATTCGAGACAAATTTCCCTGAGGGGGCAACAAAGTGTATCGTGTTATGTTGTGTTAAACGTGTCAGTTCATATTGTATCCATTTGCTTCATATCGTATCCTATCATATTGTGTGGTGTTGTAATGTATCATATGCAGGCCTCATGAAGTTATTTTGTTAAAGGGTTAGGTATTCTTTCTGCCACAGTGTATTGGTCTCCTTTGAGAGCTACTGATGGATGTAAACTAAAACTTATCTGATGAACATAGCCGTGAAAGAATGAGGAAGTTATTCTAGTTTCCTAAATAGTTCCCACAACTGTAGTGAAAGAATCTTCAGTGAGGAATTGTTTTGCTCAAAGCCAATCTCAAATGTCACAGTAAACATTTCCAGCATATCAGGTTTTCACTCTGTCCCTCCATCTTCTCTCAGTCCATCAGACGTGGGCTCGTACGCGATCTATGCCGGCCGGTACCAGCTGAACGGCTATAATTTTTATGAGTCGTCACATTCTGTGAGACGGGTTGTGATTCCATATGGTTACGTGGAGCCTCACAGTGGAAAGGATTTGGCACTGGTGGAGCTGTCCACCCCAGTCACCTGGTCAGATCAGATCCAACCTGTGTGCTTGCCGTCCTCTGGCACCCTGTTCCCAGGTGGTATGCCGTGCTACGCCACCGGCTGGGGGAACGTTCGGGATGAAGGTAAGGCTCACATCCTGAAGGACCATTGACTCTGAAAAAAGGCTCTCTATTTCACTTGGACTCTGGCATATGAATGAAAGTATTAACCCTTTTTTTCACATTAACATTCAGGAATTATTTCAAAACAAGCGATCAATACTGGCGTCATATATAGGTTCAGGTGTCCAGAAAGCATACAGCAGGTGGTAATAAATTTTAAATGAGTTACTCTCTCTTCTCTATAGGTATCACTTACGGAACAGATGGCTTATAGAAGCCAGTCCTATACAAGATCTACAAATAATCATGGCTGGCTTGTATCAGATTATATTTTCACACATTGATTTGATTATATCTTGATATGATCTGAGTGTTGTGAAATGTTGTCAAAATTAATAATTCACATCAAGTTTTTGTTTTACCTGTGTTTACAAGTCTGTCATATTCATTAGGTATGTACCGATCCGATCCTGGTATCGGATATCAACTAGATCAGACTCAAAAAGCTAGATCGGATATCGGTGTCAAGGGGCCGATATATAGTGCCAATCCATATGGCAGAACTATTCATCTCAGTTATATGATTTTCTGTGTTTACAACAGCCATGTGCTGCTGATTAATATTGTCACAAGATCAGATGGGGAGAAGGGCAAAGCTGTGCAGGGTAATAGTGTATTCAATGATTTTAATAGCCCTCCTCCCTGCCACAGGTACACAGTACTTCTGACATATTTTTTATTTACTCATTTGAAGCAGTTTTATTATACAGAATATTTATTTCCTCTTATCCACTGCTGAGGTTTACAGTTGAATTGTTATATCTGTTGGTTATGAAGATTATCTCCTCAAACTGCTAGTACACATTTATAATCTCTTGAATGATGATACTGTCAGTTTAAAAATGTCTACTTTATTTTGGTTTTCAAAGTCAGAAAAGCCTAAAATTGCCAAAACATGATTCTATCTTCACATTAAGGGGATTGTTAAATCAATACCAGGATCGGATCGTCTAGTATTGGTATTGGCAGATACCAAAGCCCAGGTATTGATATCAGGACCTAAAAAGTAGGATTGGTGCATCCCCAATATTCATGTAGGTGAAAGAGCTGAAGCGGCTATGATTGAAAGGTGCTGCAGAGGCTAAGGGCTTGTGTTTGTGACGCATCTTGCCATAAATCAAAATCAAAGTCCAAGGAACGTTTTCTATTTATTAACAAAACACTCAAAATAAATCAATACCAAAAAAGATCTAAATAAACAATAATAATGACGATGACGATGTTGGTCAACAAAAAAATATTCAACCCCACTCACCCTCTTTGTATACCTCCCGCCACACAACTGAACAGGTACTTAAAAGGTAAACCACACCCATGAACCCAAAACTGGAAATGAAGTCAACCATATAAAAAGGAAATAATGACAATTAAAAAATATGATATGAAAATCAACATCATGGCCCCTAAAAGACCTTTGAATCATTATGTCATTATTTACATGTACCATTACATCAAGTTGCTGGATATTGTAGTAATAATGCAGAAAAATTATGATAGTATGGATTTCAGCGCAATTGCCTTGTCCTAGAAACCTTCCTTTACAGAGACTAGAGCATTATGGGTTTTTATCTTTAGTATGGAGATGCTTCTGTTGCTATCTCAAGCATGTCAAGTTTTTTTAAGGTACATTTTAGGGCATTTTCGCATTTTATTGATCAATTAATCTTATCAATCAATCTTTATTTGTATAGCGCCAAATCACAACAAACGTTATCTCAAGATGCTTTTGATTGATAGGACAGTTGAATAGAGAGCAAATGTGGGTAGTAGAGAGCAGGGGAAGACCTGTAGCAAATGGTCGGGGCTGGAAGTGGAACCGACTACCGACTATAGCCTCTGTATATGTGGCGTGCTTAGGCAGCTAGGCTACAGGCGCTTCATATCAAGACCTTTTTACTCTAAATTGGCAGCTAACAGAATTGCACCTCAACTAGTGCCTGTGAATGCAAACATTAGATGGCTGAGAGATTCGCCACTTGATTGAAGTACTGTGAAGTTTGGCTCGTTGCAAGCAATGCCAAAATCCAATCTTTTATTCTCTGTATTACTACAACACAACTCAAGTTTAGCTGGACAATTTATGATGCTCCATCTGCTTTAGCCAGTTCCCTAATTCTAATCACTGCCTTAGAATTTGCATTTCTTAATTGTGGATAATTGAGCAAGCCATCCCAAATCTCAGAGTCTGAAATGTGTACTTTAAGAAGGCTTAAATAGAAAAGCACTCAAACTGAATAAAATAATATTAATTCCTTTATTTTATTTTCTTCATCGGTCCCCCTCAGTCCCTCTGGGTGGCATTGGAACTCTGCAGGAGGTGCAGGTGCCGATAATCTCCCAGAGTTCATGTCAGGAAATGTACCGGATGCACCCGACAGAGCGCGTGGACATTCAACACGACATGATCTGTGCTGGATTCCAGGAGGGTGGCAAAGACTCCTGCCAGGTACTGTTGGATCAGCTGTTTTTGCTGCTTTGTTTACATTCATTAAAACAAATGTAAATAACATGGGATGCTACTTTGGTGTCTACTTTGAGCTCTTTAATACCTCCCAGTGGTGAAAGCTGAATATTTCTGTGTCGTCTTTGTAGGGGGATTCAGGAGGGCCACTGGTCTGCCAGATGGTGAATGGGACCTGGGTACAAGCCGGGGTTGTGAGCTTCGGACTGGGCTGTGCTCATGCAAACCAGCCAGGTGTGTACGCCAGGGTGACCAGCTACTCCAGCTTCATCACCGACACTGTACAAGACATCCAGCTGTACGGCCGAGCGGATCAGAACTGGTGCGGGAGAGTTGTCGTGTTCGTCAGCTGTCTGTCCACTCTACTGATCCAGCTCCAGAGATGAGACGATTTGAAAGCTGGATCTCTGGGAGGTAGATCACGCACCGGGCCAAATGAAGGAGCATATTAATTATATGTTTGACTTAAGTCAAAAGTTTCCCCTGAATGGTAAAACTCATAAAACTGCCAGACATGCACATGGAGCCATAATGAACACAAACGGAAATGATTTTTAGTTTTAGAACTTAAACTACACATTATGATCTTTGATTCAAAGTAGCTTTGATAGGTTTTGTATTTTGAATCAGATTGAGTCAAATAAATTATGTGTTCTGTATTTGAAATAAATTGTTAATTTGATTTGTGAAATCAGGTCAGTGCTCGGTTCAACTTGTGATAGCTGAGTTTTGAAAAGTGGATCAACAAGTGTCATTTTTTTTACCTGATCCAGGTTCTGTTCTCCTTCAAAGCTTTTAAAAATGTTTGATTCCCACCTCTAAAACAGCCCCTTTCAACTGCAAATACTACAGCGTTTGCTTCTGAAATATCAAATCTTTTAATACCTTTCTGAAATGCACATTGTCTGTCTTTTCATTTTAATTTTAGTGGCTTATTCAGAGGCATTATGGTGATTCAAAACATGGATTTCATGCAGAAAATCAACTTAACCTCAGCCTTGCATAAACACACACACTAAACAGTTTCTGAAAAAGACAGGGACAAGTGAGAACTCAGTTTTCTTTATTACAAAGAAAGCAGAGCTTGTCATCATGGTAAAAAAGACAGTGTTTATTGGTATATATTTAAAAAGAACTATTCTTAAATTAATGTGATTAGTCTGCACTCTAAGATTTCATGCTAGAAAGGACGTAACATGTACAAAAAAAATTAGAGGCATTGTCCTCAAGTCAGGCGTCAGGCGGGATGGTGTCAGAGAGGATCATGGGAGAGCCGAGCTGCAATTCCTGTTGAAGTGATTCCAGATCAGCCGGAGTCATGCGGTGAACCTCATTCCAATCAGATAGGAGGGAGGCTGACAGAGGGGCTGAATCGTAACTAAAGAAAAGGGAGATGGATACAGGAAGCATTATAATAAACCCTTCAACAACAAAAAAAAGACAAGCGTGTACAGTATGTGCAGAGTTTCACAGGAAAAGTCTTCTTTTACATTTTTTTTACATCTGCAGGAAAGGAAAGGAAAAGCTTCTCTGGGCTCATCTTCAGTGACAGACATGTACATACATGCATGATTTAACCACAGCTCATCCACTTTGACAGCTAATAACGGTCACATATGCAACACACACCCACTTGTACAGGAAAAATAGGAGTTGACTTTTTAGAGGAGGAAACTTTTGTTACCAGTTGTTCAACTTTTGAAGAAAAAACAAAAACAAAAATAACTGAGCATTTTCTCAGATGAGTTGGTGCAACTTAAAGACAAACGGGAAGTTGGTTTTTTTTTTTGTTTTTTTTTTTTAAGACTTTAGTTTGACTTCCTTGACACTTAAAAAAGCTATTTAAAGTGCAGTTTATTGTAAGGAGGAAAGTACTTTACTTACACAAAAATAGGTCCAAACAAAAAATAGGTCGGACATATACTTATGCACTTCACTGTCAGGAAGTCAGTCCTTACATATTTGGCATGACTGCAGCGCATAATGACATACCTATACTTTGGTCTTGGAAAATAATTGTCCCTGTTTTGAACACCTCAAACTTTTCAGTTGTATATTGCACTATATATTTCTGCCCACTCTGCATTAGATCATACCTGTCCCGGTCACAGTGTTGAAGCTCAGTGAGAGACTGGTTGAGAAGATCGTCTAGGTCAAAGCCGACACCATAGCCTGCCCCGCTGCCTTTGGGGGTGACCGAGAACACAGGGGGTAAAACGTCCTCCACCTGTCGGGGGACAAGAGGGAGACACTGGGTTGACTGCACTTTGTTCCTGAAGACCAGCTCAGTACAAGTATCAGATTGAACATATAAGCATAGTGTTTATTTTGAGTAAACAACCTGCCACAACCTCTAAAACACCTAACCTTGAACCATACCTGGGACTTTGACAGCTGCAGTGTTACAGTGTGAATGTCAGGGGCAACAGAGGGTCCCTGCTGTCCAGTATCAGTGAACCCGAGGCTGGGATGAGGTTGTGCGGGGACCCCTAGAGCCCCACAGAGAGGGTTTGTGGTCTGTGGCCCGGATTTCTCTCCTCCAGAGGGACACAGCTTCTCCATTGGACCGGCACTTGCAGAGGGCGCGTTAGGGTGGGAGTTGAGGTTACTTTGGCATCCGACATCCTCATTTCCGTTCTTCTCTCTGGTTGGAGCTTTGGTCAAAAACCTCTCCAGAGGAATGAGCTGGGACGGAGGTTGAGGGTCAGGCTGAGGTTGAAGCTGTGGCTGAAGAAAGCTGGATGTTTGAGGCTGTGGTTTTCTGTTTGGTTGTGGTTGCTGTGGCGGCCTTGTCTCTAATTGTTGCCCGCTCCAATTCCCCAAACAGTTAAAATTACTCTGTCCATTGCTCCCGCTGTGAGGTTTGAGTGTGTTCTTAACAAAGCCACCAGTGACGGTCATTATATCTAGCCCTCCACTTACGGAAACAACTATATCGGCTTGAGACTTCCTCTGGCTCACTGGGAAAAGAACTGAAGGCTGCTGGTTGCTTGGAGGCTGAAACAAAGCCGGCTGGTTTGGTTTGACTTGAGAGATTAACTGTTGGTGAGGTGGAATCTTCATCGCCTCTTTGTCTGTTTTAATGTTCAGTGTTCTTTGAGTATTATCGCCAATCACAATGCCCCGATGCAAGCTCACATTACACTCCTTATTCTTGGCTCCTTCGTGATTGGTAATCTGAGGTTTCTCATTGCATCTATCCATCATTTGAGTCCAACGTTGGAGAAGACTCTTGTCGTTGTCACTCAGGAGGACCCCGCCGAGAGAGTCCCCCTGCCTTCCCTCTCTTCTCTCCTTTTCCTTAACTTTCCTCTCCCGCTCTCTCGCTCGTTCCTGCCTCTTCCTGCGTTTTTCTTCTCTTTCTCGCTGACGCTCCTGGGCGGTGACAGGCCGACGCGACTCTGAGGCAGAAGACAGGGAAGACGATATGCCTCCTCCTGCAACTGAGTCAATGCCCAGAGCAGAGGTGACTCCATCTGCAAGTAAGATATCAAATTTAGACAAAGCTGGTTTAAATATTGACATTAAATTATGAGTTAGTATTAGAAATCAATGAACTCATCACCTCTGGCTTTATTTCTGAGAGCTGATTTCAATAAAGCAGCTTTAAGAGCAGCTTTAGTATCCTCTGAAATTGCTTTCCTGTTTCCCTCTCCTGCACCTGGAGGAGGCCTGGCAGTCTTGGACAGAGACTGTGAGAGGGACTGAGACAGTGACTGGGCCTGTGCCATGGAGAGTGAAAGGGAAGGCACAGTGGCAGGCAGGGGTGTCATGGTGGGTGCTGGCGTTGCAGGAATGGAGGTGGGTGCCTGGGTCATGGACTGGCTCGGGGTGGTCTGAGTCAGAGGAGCCTGACTGCTGGTGAGCTGCTCTGTAACCTCACTGTCTTTCATTGTTTCTGGTGCAGTGTCCTGACTAGACACTGGTGTTGTTAGGTCGATGGTCTCTGGCTGACCGCTGTCTGAGTTGGCACTTGGCATGTCCACATCTACTGGGCCTGTTTCACTTTTCGAGAGGGGAGGCAGATTATGGGTCACATTAGACGGGGCGACTTCTGGCTCAGTAAAAATTTTCATCTGATCTATGAATGTGTGGTTCTCTTTAGCTGGTGTTTGATCTTGTTGCTGTTGACTTTTCACTTCTCTCCTTTGCTGCTGCTGTATATGTGCTGTTTGTGGGTGTTGTGTCATTGGAACCAGAGTCGGTTTACTCATGTTAACCGTCGAGGGCTGCGCATCGCACTGGTTGCTGCTCGCCAGGGGCCTGAACTGCAGTCTTTGGCGACAGCTCTGTTTATTTTGATGAAAGTCCTGGATCTCCATCAGGATCGCCTCTTTAATTTGCTCCTTGTTCATTGGAAGCTTGTCAAATTCAAAGTCAAACGCTGGCACACAGATTGGCTCATCATCCTGGTCGTGGTAATTGGCCAGGTACCGATGCTCCAGTGCTTGTGTCACGCTGATTCGCTCGCGAGGGTCAAAGTGCAACATGGCCCCCAGCAGGCTCAAAGCCTCTGGTTCAGCATGTGGATAAAGTTTATCCAAAGGCACAGGGATCCGTGTTGGAAGACTCTGAACATAGGAGCGAACTCTGTCAGCCCTGATAGCACCAATCAACCCATCAGGAGGAGTTCCTAAAACGGAAAGGATGAGCTGAAGCTGGTGGACATAGTGCTTTCCTGGAAAAAGCTGCTTACGGCCCAACATTTCTGCAAAGATGCAACCGACAGACCACATATCAATGGCCAAACTGTAGTGATTCAGAGACAGGAGGAGTTCAGGAGCGCGGTACCACCGAGTCGCCACATATTCAGTCATAAAGGAATGAGATTCCTCAGGGTGTGAACTCAGACCCCTCGCCATTCCGAAGTCCCCAATTTTTAGCTCACAGTTCTCGTTCACCAACAGGTTGGAGGGTTTGAGGTCGCGGTGGATGACGTTGGCAGAGTGCACATATTTAAGGCCACGGAGGAGCTGGTACAGGAAGTACCGTGTGTGCTCGGAGGTGAGTGTCTGGGCAGAATGAATGATCTGGTGCAAGTCACTCTCCATGAGGTCTAGCACCACGTACCTGCACACACAGGAAGAGGGAAAGTGAGATATATGTTTCACGGCTATTGAGCCACATGACTCAAAAATGAATGATCAGTTGTAACCGTGATCGTTATTTAAACAATATGAGCAAATTTTCAAAGACTGTGATTGTTCAAAACCAGACAGAAAATAACTTTTGGTAGTGTTTGGTGTTTGTTTTTTTGTTTATTACCTGGCTGTGTTTAATACTTAAATCTGATTGGTCAAATTGATATTATAACGGTGTTTAATTTCCAACCACAAAAGCAGAGTTAGGGATAACCATATCAAATCAATCCACAGAGAGTCAAGTACTATTCACTGCCTGTTGGCACTGTGACATTATCCTCACTTATGTTTCAAGATGTGTTGACTGCAAAGCAGAAGGAGCGCTGAATAGAAATGTGACACGTTTGATGTTCATTTGTGACGTAAGGAAGCTAATAAAAATCTGTTACCATAAAAGCACCAACTATGGAATCAGAGGGACTTTTTTTAGCCGTATAAATAAATCATTTCTAAATCAATCAAATCATCTAGTTCTCAGTTGGTATCAGAGTAATAAGCAGGAAATTAGAATCTCGACAGGGTGAGCATGACCCCTCTGCAAAACATGTATCTTAAAGGATGCATGTACCTACTTCTGAAAGAACATAAACTACTTGGTATTGCCACTGACATTGTTCAGTACAAAGACATATTTAACGCCTACCTACAAACTTCTGAAAAAGATCTCTAGTTTATCAGTAAACAAACAGAGATGCACAGTGTTCTTCCTTAAAGGAACCCTGAACCGGAGTACTTTGTCTCCACAGTGACAAAAAAAATCAAAAGGTACATACACAGACTTGAAGGCAGAGTGAGGAAGGTTTGGCTGCAGGATATCTTTGATGGCAATAATGTTGTCATGTTTGAAGTGCTTCAAAATCTTCAGCTCTCTCAGTGTGCGTTTGGCGTTTGTCACCACTTCAAAAGCATTGGAGATCTTCTTAATCGCCACCTGCTGGCCTGAGAATGTAAGAACACCCAAATGAAAAACAGACAGTCAGGATGTACAACTGAGTCAAGATGGTAATATTAACTGTGAAATGATTTTGACATGTATTTGTGTGGGACATCAGCCTCACCATTGTCCCTTCTCCTGGCAGATGAAACAACGCCGTAGGCCCCAGTGCCGATGGTCTCTATGACGTCATACTCCTCTCCAACATCAAACTTCACATCCAGAGAGTGCGCTTTAAGCAGAGCCAAGTTTTTTGCAGCTGTGCTGGTGTCTGTTGTTCCCTCAGTCGCCTCCACTTCATGCTGGTTCTGGTTTTCTCTGCTTTTGTCGGTGGCCATTCTTTCAGGTGACATGGAAACAGGTTGACCATTTTTACTGTCTCCACCCTCCTTAGCTGACATGTTTCTGTGAAGAGATATATAGAATTTTAAATTACTTTTCCAATCAGGGTCTTTATCACTTTTGTTTGGCCCAAATTGTAAACAGGTGTATAATCAATAAAAGGAAAGAGAAATGCACTTAAACATAATCCTAATGAGACTTAAAAAAGATCAAACTGAAGTTCAAAGCTAGGACATGATGGCTAAAGCATTATGTTGGCTGTGCCACAAAACTCCACTGGTGTATTCTATTGTTTTTTTTATCTTAAATTCATTTATTGAAACAAGGTAAATGTACAGCAAATCGTTTGAGATGACTACATAGAAAGATTTTTCTAAACACCATAATAAATAATGAACAGATCACTTTTCAATGCTATTAAAGCCTTGTTGAAATCATCAATAAGTATTTAGTTTATCATCAGAAAAATAAAATGGTAACTTTCAATATTAATTAAAGTGACTAAACAATCAAATAATCTATACACACGCGATTAAACAAAACATTAGATAAATCACTGATAGACTTCTTTCTATTTATGTTTGTTTGTGCTTTTGCAACTCTGAGGTTAGGGTTGATTGTAATTTGATGTTAAATATAGAGCTCTAAAAGTAACTAACCTTATTGTGGAATATGGAGTAAATAAAATGATTGGATGCATGTCCTCTTGGGGCTTCCGTACAAAATAATTGTATGTGCCTCATGACTAAACATACTTCTTCATGGCTTGGTTTTGATTAATAAACAGGTATGAGAAAAGGAAGCAATCCTCAAAAGTCAAAAGACCAGAGCTAAGAGGCACAAATGAGTTTTAAAAAAGGTAAATGTTATATTAGAGATGTGACGTTCGCGAACGAGTCGGCCTTTTGAACGTCTCTTTTAAGTGAACCGATTTGCAGTTGCGAGCCGTTAATTTTGGAGCCTTTTTATATACAGACTGCCAATGCTACCTTCATGTGTCACCTGCGTGCCCCATGAGTCTTTTGTTCACACTTATTGTCTACACATGTTATTGTTTACATTGTTGTGATGTGGATTCGAGTCAAGTTGCTGAGCTCCTGTTTGTAAAGTAGTTCAGGTGTAGAAACACCGGGTGGGGTAGCACAATTTTGCATTCACATTCTTATAATGTCCTAATTTTTATTCTAGTTGTATTTATATTTTATATACATAGATATTTATTCTTATTTATTTTTGTTGTTAAATGTTCTTGTGTGGAAAATGTTACAGTAAAGTTGTTTTGCATAGAAGTTATCTGTAGCCTGCAAAGTTTTTATAGTGCAACAAAGTTTTTTAGGTGAGGGAAAATTCAAACAGTGATCTCACTGTCAAAGCACGGGGATATGGCAACATCTTATGGAATGTCTACAATGCCAAATGAAATTATATTCAATACTTCAGAATAATTCCCACCAAGAGTATATATATATTGGTGGGTTGTGTACATTTGAATTATTCTGATCCAAATCTTATCTTATAACTTCTAGCAGTGATTGTTTCCTTGATATAAACGAGTTACTCCTTGTTGACTTCTAAAAAATAAATAAATAACAAAGAGCCACTCTTTTGAACGGCTCCTCAAGATCCGGTTCCCTTCAAAGAGCCAAAATCCCATCTCTATGTTAAAAAGGTACAAAACGGGCACTCCTGTTTGTTAAGAAGCCATTTTAACTTGGCAGTGTTTAACGCCATGGAAACCAGAGCCGAAGGCCCCCAGGAGCCACTCAAGGGTTCTAATGAAAAGGTGTTACCTCATATACTTGACAGCCATAACTCAACAATGTCATTAACTAGTCATTAAATTGAAACGCTAATCGACTTCATGAATTAAATTAGCAGACAAGGTAAATACGAGGCATGACCAACACGCTGCGGAGCGACGTTATATTAGCCACAAGTTAACAAAACCTGTAGCTCACGGTCAAATGACATCCCTAAATATAATCAGACTCTGCCTACAGTAGGATGAAGGAGGTATGAGTTAAAGTACCTTCTAGTTGCTGTGGCATGGGGTGGTTAAACGAGACTACTGACAGGACAGAGGTACAGCCTTACCCACTATCTGACGCAGGGGCGTAGGCTAGTTACCTGCAGCTCAGGCTTTCAAGGAACGTTACTCGTTAAACTGTGTCTTTCTTGGATTAAGACACCAAACGGGATCAAAAAGAGACTTGCATCAAAACAGTATTACTGATTTTACCTTGAGGGCTAACCACAGCATCCGTAAATGGGGTTTTAATACCGTAGTAGTAGGCTATCTCTTGTTTTTGTCTGCCGCTTCCTCGTGCACTTCCGCGTTGGGTTTGAGTGACATGTATCGGACCAATGAGGCGAAGGGGCGTTCGACTCTCCGACCAATAGGAGCAGAGAACGCGTAGGTAGGCGGGACAGCACGACAAACAGTGGAGTCTCTGTGACCTTTTTTTTTTTTGGTTAGTGGTGACCATAGACTGTTAATAATAAAATAATAAAATAATAATAATAATAATAATAATAATAATAATAATAATAATAATAATAATAATAATAATAATAAAATACTGGTGACGCTGTTTTCCACAATTTAATCAAAAAGGAGGAGCAATGAGACAAATACCTGGACTTACTGATCCACATAAGTACATAAGTACGATAGCCAAACTATTTCTTCCTGTTTGTTGAATTTTCAGTTTTCAGTTTTACATATATATATATTTTTTCAATATGTTTTGATATTTTATCATTTTCTGAACAAAACAACAAAATTCAACACTCATTTTGTGTACAAAGCAGTTTTCAGACAAAGATATGTACTGTCACCCCTTAAATAATAATAAATAAACAAAAAAAAGATAAATAATAATAATAATGATTGTAGTATTTTCAGTTTTTCTATCTTATCTTTGTAGTATTTTCAGTTTTTCTTTCTTATGTTTGTAGCATTTTCAGTTTATTTATCTTATGTTTGTAGCATTTTCACTTTTTCTATCTTGTGTTTTCTGCATTTTCAGTTAGTCCAATGTTTGTAGCATTTTCAGTTGTTGTATTCTCTGTTTGTAGCATTTTTCTGTTCTTGTGTTTCATATTTGTTGCATTTTAAGTTTTGTATTTCATGCATATGTTGTATGTTGGTGGTTTTTTGTGGACCCCTGGAAGAGTAGCTGCTGCGATCTGAATAAAGGAATGATTTTGGTGTAAAATACATACGTGTGCTATGGCCATGATAATAAAAACGTTTAGACATCTTAACAACCCCACAACAGCATATCCTAATTATTAATGAACCATTATCTATTGACTATTTTTGTTGAATACATAACGGTCAAAGCATACCTGCTCTTACATGCACAGTTACCGAAAACCCAAAGCGATTGGATTGAAGTCCACAGTAAATACAGAGTTTACACGTCTCTGCTGATCAAACATCTGTGCAGCTGTCCAATGAGACGCTGGCACAAAATCCAGCGGACCAATCAGAACACAGTCTGATTGTTAGCATGTCGCCTCCGCCAGGAGGTTCTTCTGGGATTAAGCAAAAAACGAAATCTAACCAGGACATTTTAACGGATATTCTCGCTCACCTGAGGCATTTAAAGTTGTACTATTAGTGGGACAGTGTCTTAACCAAGATGAACATGTCAATGCCGAGGTGGGAAAGAAAAGCACGCATATTTCTCTGCGTGCTCGGACTGTGTTTATCTGTTTATGCGCTTCACGTCGAGCTGTCCAAAGAGAGAAACCCAGATTATAGGGCGATGTGTGACCTGGGGGAGTCTGTGAGCTGCTCCAAAGTCTTCACCTCCAGGTATGTTTTCTTTATACGTTCCTAAAAGCTCGTTACGTGTTTCATCTTGAACCCCGGAATATCCAGGAGCCATGGTGGCAGTGAGGGTTCAAACTTTGGTTTGTAAAATTTGAGTAATCCATAGCAGGTCAGAAACCTGATTTGCCACGTGTTGAATTGCTCTGCAAGCCTCTTACGTCAGATAGTTTACATTTAAAACTACTACGATCTTTACTTCCACGACGTGTCACATTGTTGGCCACAAAATCAACCACATGTTTGATTGTTTCACAGCTGTACACCATTGTCCCAGGATATCTTGTCTCCAGTTTCCTATCAACAATGTGTAATTGTATCTCTTTCCTCTTTCTTTTTGGCAGATGGGGACGTGGTTTTGGCTTGGTCCAGTTCTTTTTTGACCAAGATAGCCTTCTAAACCAGCCCAACAGTGTGCTTGGCATCATATTCTACACTCTGCAGATGGGCTCGGGTAAGCATGTCTTTTTCTTCTGCAAATTATAGAGCAGTTCTATCCATCATGAAAGTGAACCATAATTGGGCTTGAATTCCAGCTTTAGTTATGATTGCATAGCTTTAAAGATGAACAAAAAAAGCATCTTTACACCCCCCCATATTATGATACATGTAATATCTTTTTTGTAATAACTGACATCCACTGCCCCTCTCCCTTTTTGTTTTTGCAGGACTGTCTTTGTCCAAGAAAGCAGCAATGTTTTTGGTCTTCTCCTCCTGGGTGTCTGTTGCAGGCTCACTCTACCTTGCATCCATCCTCGCGTTTGTCCTGGGGGACTTCTGCATGGTCTGCGTGTCCACATACATTGTTAACTTTGCGTTGCTCTTCACCAACTTGAAACGAAGGGGAGCGATTGAAGGATTGAAAGAAAAAGCTGGATAGAAGGGTTACTTGTGAAATTCAACACCTTTTTTTTCTGCTGGGCTGAAGCTGCACTGGATGTAAAAGTCAAATTCTCTGCCACAGTGTTTCTGGATTGTTAGTGGCTCTTCAGACTTTTAAAAGAAACAGGGCTTGAGATGCATCTCAGAAGCTTGATCATATGACTTTTTCCAACTTCCACTCAATGTAGCTGGATTTTTCTGTATAAATGTGCATCTTTGATATGATTACACACTTTGGAACACTAATGATTGTCTCATGTGATTTCTTAGTTTGCCATAGATATGAAAGTAAAATCCGCATGCAGCAAAGTAAGGCAATGCAAGCACCATGCAGTTACAAGGTCTTCCAGTAGATGGGCCCAGATACTCAGGGTGACCATATTGCATGGGGAATTGGGACACAAACTGTTGGGCTAGTTAGCTACAGCTGATGCATATCCATGGTCTTGGGCAGGGAGAAAAAAACACAATACATTAAAACCAATTTTGCAAACTATATCACATAAAAAAACATATACAAATTAAACAAAACTACGCTAATGAAGGAATACTTTTCGCAATCTTCGTTTTTAAAATAAAGATAGATCTGCCTACTTTAAATTTAACAGCACCTTGTGGAACTAACTTGCAGCTCAAGTCACAAAATCATGCTCACTCACTGATATCTTACCTACCATCTAGACAGCCAGAAGTTTGTCTTATGTTGTAAGTAGACAGTATGATGCAGATTCCCTCTTAAGCACAGTCCTTCCACACAAGACACAGAGCTGCATTGCAAGCAGGTCGAATGAATACAACTGCAAAATTGTGCATTACACATGCTACAGTTGAGAAAATGAATAGCTGCATTTAAAAGAAGTCTGCAATTTACAGAAAAAATTAGGTTAAACACTGGCTGTGATGTTTCCTGTGACACGCTTCCTCACTCTCTGAACAATCTTTCTTTCTCTCTGTCACAAGTTGTTTTGAAATTATTAAGGAACAATGAACTAAAAATCAAAGTCCTTGAGAAACAAAGTCCAATGATCAGACATCTTTGATTACTTTATGCTGAAAACCTTTCAAAAACCTCAGTGTGGCAAACATGGAAAAGCCTTAAAAAGGAGATGTAGATTTAAATGTTTAAGATGCTCATGGCTTTAACTGTGGCTGATTTCAGACACTGCTGCAGCGTCCTTAGCACCCATACATTTTGTGCCTATTGGTTAGAGGATGACCAGCCTAACCTGAAGAGCAAGTACTGCAGTCCAAAAGTATGCACAACATAAGGCCAGATCTTGTGTCTGGTGGTTTGAGGCTTTGAAACAACAGAATTAAGAAGGTAGCTCCAAAGTACAATAGCCTAAAGCCTTACAGCATCATATTTACCAGCATGTTTGAGTCAATATTCAGATTTTTATTCTCACTCAAAATCCCATACGCATTATGAATAAGTAATTATTATGCTCACACAAATAATTATTATTTGTTATTATTATATGACTTTTTTTTATCAGGAAATAATTTATAGAGCAAAATGAAAGTGGCTTTCATGCTCTGTACAAGAGTATTTTTAAACTGAGTCAATATGATTCAAGAGGCATCTTCAAGTTTAAAGGGATATAAAAGGTATTAACAGATTTGTCTCTAGTATTGTGGTTGATTACTGGAATGATGCCAATATACATTTAAAAACCTGTGGTTCTCTTCACTTAAGGTTTTTTTAAAAAAAAAATGCTTTGCAAACCTGTTTTTGAAGCTTATGAGTGTCACAGATTTAGTTGTTTTCTTTTATCTGGAAGCTGGTAGCATAATTTGATCCTGTAGGAAAGGTTCAAATAACTTCTGCCTCTGCTTGTCCAGTCACCACTTAATACATAACACTATCAAAACTGTGAACTACTTGCCAGTTCTGACTTCTTAGATGTGAATATTTGTTGCTTTTTAATTTATTTTTTAAAGAATTACATTACATACATACATTAAATCAAGCGTCTTCTTGACGCCGGTCGGCGTTACAGAGCTCTGTACGCAAATACATCCAGACACAAGAACAGTTTCTTCCCCCAGGCCGTAATACTGATGAACACTTAACACTGTGTCATAAACCAGCTACCTCATGGACAGAGCCACCTTCATCCTTGCACTATTGCACATTATCATGTTGTCTATTTTTTCTTTTTATTGCACTTGTGCCTTTTGTACTTATATATATATATATATTTTTTTTTTTAATATATTTTTTATAAGTACTTGATTTTTAGTGTCTGTCTATTTATGTTTGTACAGGGAGTACACAACAATTCTTTGTATTCTTGAGATACATTGTGATTGAAGTTCTTTCTGATTCTGATTCTGATTCTGATTTTCCACTCTTTTTTGGCAAATTATACAGTGCCTATATATATACATATACATATACATATACATATACATATATGTATGTATATTCACACACAATTTAGCTTGTTCTCAGAAATGTGACATTTAAAAATTCAGCCTGAGAAGCTGTTCATGTGCAATTATCCTAAAAAAAAACCTTGTATGTTCAGCAAATTTGTTCATATATAAACTGATGTATGAATAACTGTTAATTACCATACCTTAACTAATGATGTATTAAACATGTTGTCATTACATGAAGTCATAGTGACAGGATCATTAGTTCATGATGAACAACAGGAATTAATAATTAATTCATACAGAAATTCATCAGGAGTCATGCATTACTTCAACATGAATTAAGCATTATTTTACTAAGAAAACAGTTCCATTATTGTAAAGTGTTACCCCAACTTTTTTGATAATCACATATCCAAAGAAGAAATTAAGATACATGATAAAACATATTTTATATTTTTATTGTTGGAATATATTTTTCCGCACTTTACATAGTTCAGCTGAAACCACTTTTAAATCCTTGGTTCTGAAGTTGTCAAATCGTCAAATCTTGTGACACATGACTTATTTGTACTTCCTTATACCACATCATCATGTCCTCCTACACAAAGTTCCACTTAGTCATTACATATGTAACTAAGCTGCACGACATCACTGTGTATATTGTTACAGTCACCAAAGCATCTGCTTATTAGTCACACTGTCTGCTTGTTCATGGTCCACAATGCTCTATTATTGTAGTTTACTGAGAACCCCGTATGATGCATAAACAATGCATGACTACTTGGCAGATACATCGCCTTCTTAAATAAAAAAATAAGAACCCAGAGTAGACATCAGACAAGACAAATGCACAAAAAAGAACCCAGTCTCTGAATTGAAAAGCCTTTACTTTTTAATTTTGTTTGCTAAACTGCATGACAATTTCTGATACTTGTAGTAAATCACGGCTGCCACTAGAGGGGGTTTCAAAAAATGAGGTTGGCTAAGATTAGACTGACAAACAACACTGAAAGTTTTCAGCAGCTTTTGTCATCATTTGTCAAACAGCTTGAACTGAGTGTAGACAGATGGAACTTTGAAAGAGTGAAAAACATAACTAAACAAACATTTTTGTCAAATTTGGCTCTCCTTTTGTTTCCATAACTCAGGATCTCACGTCCTTACATAATATCTTTAGTCTCTCTGTCATCCGTTTCTATGGAGCCCCACAAGTCCCACAAAGGTTATCATTTTTATGTTGTACACATGTTCATAACCTGTCTGCACAAGATAAGAAGTTGTTTGTGAAATGAATGTGAACGTGCTCTCTTGCTATGTGATGAACTGGGTGTAGACATTCACTTTTGGCTCTATTACACGTGTTTCTTCTGACAACAGGAACATACAGTGCTGTGAAAAAGTATTTGCCCCTTCCTGATTTCTCATATTATTGCACATTTTTCACACTTAAATGTTTCAGATCATCAAAAAAATAATAATATTAGACAAAGATAACCAAAATTAATACAAAATGCAGTTTTTAAATGATGATTTTATTTATTAAGGGAAAAAAGTTATCCAAACCCACCTGACCCTATGTGAAAAAGTATTTGTTAAATCACAAATTAACTGTGATAAACCTGATTTTTTTTGGAAAGCTGAGCTCAATTTCACTCGCCACACCCAGGCCTGATTACTGCCAGACCTGCTGAATCAATAAATCACTTAAATAGAACCTCTCAGACAAAGTGAAGTGGGCTAAAAGATTTCAAAAAGCAATACATCATGCTGTGATCCAAAGAAATTGAAGAACAGATGAGAAACAAATTCATTGACATCTATCAGTCTGGGAAGGGTTACAAAGCCATTTCTAAGACTTTGGGACTGCAGAGAACCTAAGTGAGAGCCATTATCCACAAATGGAGAAGGCTTGGAACAGTGGTGAACATTCCCAGGAGTGGCCGGTCTACCAAAATTACTCCAAGAGCACAGCGATGACTCAACCAGGAGGTCACAAAAGAACCCAGAACCACTTCTGAAGAACTGCAGGCCTCACTTGCCTCAGTTAAGGTCAGTGTCCATGATTCCACAATAAGAAAAAGACCGTGCAAAAATGGCATCCATGGGAGAGTTCCAAGGCAAAAACCACTGCTCACCAAAAAGAACACAAAGGCTCGTCTCACATTCACCAGAAAACATCTCGATGATCCCAGAGACTTCTGGGAAAACATTCTGTGCACTGACAAGAAAAAAGTTGAACTTTTTGGAAAGTGTGTGTCTCGTTACATCTGGCGTAAAACCAACACAGCATTTGATAAAAATACCATCATACCAACAGTCAAACATGGTGGCGGTAGAGTGATGTTCTGGGGCTGCTTTGCTGCGTCTGGACCTGGACGACTTGCTGTAATTGATGGAACCATGAATTCCGCTCTCTACCAAAAAATCCTGAGGGAGAATGTCCGCATTTACTGCATTTAGTGTTTACTCAGGTTATCTTTGTCTAATATTACAATTTGTTTGATGATCTGAAACATTTAAGTGTGAAAAAAATGCAAAAATATGAGAAATCCGGAAGGGGGGGAATACTTTTTCACAGAACTGTATAAGGTCCCTCTTGCAGCCACCTATTTAATTGATATAAGCTAGCGAAAATGATTGAACTCAGGAAGTGATACATGAGCTAGCTGTGAGATAGCGTTGCAGAAACAAAACCAAAAAAGGTACACAACTATCCCCCTTACCTCAAGACTGAACTCCATGTCACTCAAATAGTGTTATTTTTGTTGTTGGCTTTTATTACAGCTGAGAAAACTGCTCAGTCTCCAAACAGCACCAGGAGGAGGTCAGGTTTAAATATCATATGCATAATATCTGAAAAAATATGGAATTTGATAGTCCAATGTGGACAAGGTTAGTCAATTTACATAACTGTGAAGGAAAGTAGCATCTACATAAAGTCATTGTGATGCAGGAAAACAGAAACCATGCTTCAACAATGATGCACAGCACGACAGAATTTTTTTTTTCTAAAATTAGAAGTAAGAATGCAGGAATAATCTTGCAGACAGAACTTAACGCACAATGCTGTCTGGAAAATCTCACTTAAGTCTCTTTACATCCCCTGATGTACCTGTCTGTCAGGGAAGATGTTCTCACGGATATCATAAAAACATCTTCCCCCACAAAATCCCCCTTTGTTATGATTTAATTTTTAATTAGTGAAACATCTGGTTGTTGTTTAGTATAGAGGTTGCGACTATAACAAAAAGCCAGTTTCATATATTTTGATTATAATGAAAAAGCAGTTGAGGATGTATAGATCATTTTGATATCAGCAGGCTGTGATTTGGAAAGAAAACACACACACACATATATATATACATACGTGTGTGTGTGTGTGTGTGTGTGTGTGTGTGTGTGTGTGTGTGTGTGTGTGTGTGTGTGTGTGTGTGTGTGTGTGTTTATATAATCTACATGGAATATTACAGTTAAGTAAACAGAACTAAAGATTAACTGAATCAGCACCCATGCTTTGAGTCACTCACGCCTGTGACTAAGAACACAAGTCATAATTATATAATGATCAAGGGTGCAACTTGTTGGTTTCAAGTATTAACCAGCTTTGTCTCTTGTTTGTCTTTCTTTTAAATGTTGCAATACTATGATTACACACTTAAAATACCACTTCAGCAGGAAGTGCCTTTCCCTTAATCTTTTGTCTCAGTGACATTAAGAGCAGAATAAATCATAGTGTGCAGTATCAATAGTATGGTGTATTCTGTTTTCACACGTTTATTTAATTGGAAAAAAGTTCAGCCAAGTTTTACTAAAAACAAAATGTGTAGAAAATCTAACAAGCAAAAAACTCTCTTTGTTTAAGATTGTTACATAACTGCATTGAAAAATAGATTTTCCTCCTTACCAGCAAAATACATATTTGCAGTTTAAAAATACACTGAAAGTGCCAGGGCAACATCAACATCAACATATACCTGTGGGGTATTGTTTCCCCTAGTTGAGCCATACAATTAACACGTCACTAAGAGCTTTTCATTCTTGAGCTCCTCACCTTTGTGGACATTTTTGTTTCGCAACAGCCCTGAAAGACAAGTGCAGATATTATCAGCCATGAGCTGCAGGCCTGAGAGAGTAATATCATAATGAATACAAACCCTGCTGTCACAGGCCAAGTTCTGGAGGTAATTACAGCGTGCTAATATTCAGAACATTACAACCTTGAGTCTGGTGTTGCTTGACAGTACTATAAGCAGCATAGTTAACAGTAACAAGAAACAAAAGTTATTGTACTCTGCTTTGCCATCTCAGCCTGTTCCATAACTTCAGTGGGACTGGACTCATTGCCAAGTAGCACCAATCTCAATAATGTGTACATTTATGTGTATATTTCAGTGTCAAAGAGTTCATTCTGACATAAAGGTCCTTGGAGAAACGATCTAAATTCAATCATACAAACACGTCTGCTTTGTGAAAGGGCGGTATAAAACACCTGGGGTAGAGTGAAAAGTTAAAGTCCTGGTGATGTTGTATTCTGTATTGGCATTGGTGGAATGTCTCCTGTCCAATCAAATTGTTTGGTTAAATCGTACTGTTGTATAACTGTAAATGACATACGTGTGAGGCATATGTAGGCATTTTGAAAGAAAGAAAACTATTTTTAATAATCAGTAAGGATGCAAGCAGGCTTTACTAATCCAGCCAACTAAGCATCATATATATCTCTATATATATCCCATTTAATCTGGTTTAAGCAATGCAAGTTTTAGTATTTTTAAATCTTAGTCATAAAGAATAGTCACCAGTTGTCTGAATAACACTTCCTGTCAAATTAGATAAATGATAGGTAGTTTACATGATAACAGTGACATAACCAGGATTTGTTTTGTATGTGAAATAACATTTTTCTGCCTACACAGTAATCCAAGGTGCTGAAATACACAAGTGTTCCACAAACTATTGCAAAAGAGGCTTTTGTTACATTTGTCAAACAAAAATGTTCCAATGTTGGCTGTTTCTCAACCATGGATGGGTATCTAGAGTTGTTTGCATTGTTTGAAACTGGGTTTCTAAAGGTCTCAGATGTGACTTGTTTTCCACTCCTTTGATTTAGACACACACACGAAAAAAAGAAATCCGCAACAATAGACCTGTTTTGATCTCTTCAGAAACAGTTTTATTTCAGATTTGAAATAAAAAATTACATTTATATCCCGAGAGTTCTTACATTCTTTTTTGTATTTATTAGAAATATGTAATTTTTATTTATTTCATGGTTAAGCAAAGCACCTGCCTCAGACTTATGACCTTGGAGGACATATTGTTAGGACATTGGCCAATAAGCCTCTGGTCTTAAGTGTCAAGTTTTCGACAAGGAAATACCATTAAGTTTAAAGTTATGTGGGGTGCTTTGTGGGAGGGGCACACCTAAAGCAGGTGACAGGTTAAAGAAAGCATTTAAAGAGTCACAACCAAGAAGTGCAGTCACACAATGGCTCTGTGGAAGTGGATCTGCATATTGACTCTTGCAAGTCTTTTGCCAGCAGGTAAGCCACACTGATACTTTATCGATGTCTTCGCTGCTGCAAATTCTTCAAAGATAATTAAATGTACAACAATTAGCATGCTATGGTTTGACCAAAACAATACAGTCAAAATTACATGAGTACTTCTAGTTGTAGTACCTCAGCGAATCTAGCTCAAATATAATTTCACTAAAATTGAAAAATGTAAGGTTTGTAATATTTTTATTCATTGGATTTTAGACTGACTGAAAAATGAATGAACCATAGACATGAACTTGTGCTTTATACAATTATTTCAATGCACTTAAATTAATTTTTTTACTGTTCATTTATTTATTTATTCAAAATCTGCAGCAAAATTATGATCTATGACTCATTTTGAGACATTTCTACACTGTTGCACTGTCAGTGCATTAAGTATACTTCATCCACAGTTGATTGCATATTAAATAATTCAAGTTGTTTGTTCTAAGAGTAGTAGAAATCTTTTAAGTGTCTCATAGACATTTAACTGTTGTTTGTTTTCAAGACACTGTCGGAAAAAGTACCGTATAATTGAAAAAGTGATCACATAATTAGCTTTCGTAAAGAGCAGATAAGGTGTCAATGGAAATAAGTCTATTTTCTAAAGTTTGTAAATTTAATTATTAGCAATAATATGATTGATTTACTAATTTTGTTTTTACAAAGATTAATTTATAAATTTAGTAGTAGTCTAATTTCCCCGCATTGATACATTTCAGTGCAGAAAACCCACTTTTCTGTCATATTCATGAAGAATCAAGATTTGAATACAAGCTGTAATGATTTAATCCAATTACATTTTTAAATTAATTGGATGAAAAATGTAATATATTGATGTAAACTTCCATGGGTTTTACCTTTTGCCTTTGTTCAATCTTTAATATAACATGCAACAGTGTTGTTTATTTTATTTTATTCATTTATTTTAATTTAAGACATTTGATGAAACATTAGGCTATCAGTCAAGAAGTTGATATAAAAAAATAACCAAATTCAATACATTGACAAAGTAATTGTTTTTAAAACAGAAACAGAACTAAATGTCAACACCAGTCACCCAACACCATATGCTGTTACTGTGCTGATAAAAGAGAGAATGTTTTGTGTTTGTTTTCTGCTCAAAACATTTCTCAACAAGAAGTTAATAATACAAGCAATCACCTTGAATGATATGAGAGTTATATCTTATCCAAAAAGTATTGTTACATGATTAATCAACCATTTCAAATCTATATATTCAACTTTGTTTGTTTGTTTGCCTTTGTTTTGGAAACCTATAAAGTGGAAATGAATGAATAAATGAACAAATAAGACAAGAATGGAAGGAGGGAGGGAAGAATTGGGGATAGGTACTAAACAAAAGAGGTTTCTTACAATTTTTTGAGCAATTGGTTAGAAATAATCCAAACCACTTGACTAATCGTATTGTTTTTATTCATTCCAGGGTTATACGCTCAGCTTGATGGTAAGTAGATTTTTCTTTTTTATCTTTTGTTTGAAATTCATAGTTGAAAAGGTCTATCTGGCCCATAAATAACCAAAGCCTAGGTAAAAAAGCATGGAAATATGTACAACCAGTAGTGTCAAGAGCATATTGGTATGAAGCAAGGTATTCATTGATTAGTATTCTCATAAGTGACAAAAACAAGAAGTGACAACAGGCATAATAAAAAAAAGAAATAGTGTGTTTTCTTTTTGCTGGCAAAAAATATCCTGCTCATTCTTACTGTAGTTTTATCCACGCTGAAATTAATGGGGAAAAATGATAATAAATAACATACATTTCTGTTGCAAAATTGCTAATGCTCGCACTATGAATGTGTGACGCGTGTTGTTGACCCTTAGAAACAAACCTTGGTTTAGAGTATCTTTCAAGGCACTCCCAAGTGTAAGTTTAGAGGTCTGTCCTTTCTGCAGATTGAATCTCCAGGAATGTGTTGTGAAGTTTCACGTTAGTCTGCTCAGCTGTATAATCAAATCAATAAGTGACAGCCAACAAGTTGCCTTGTTGAAAAGTGAAAGACACTTTGCTCCTCAATCCACCTCTCTAAATTAAGAAACAAGAGCTTTAAGATGTTCCTTAAGATGACAGGTCTAGAACGTCTAGATTGAAAAAGTGGGAAATGTTTAGCATGCATGATGTAGATGTACATTGGTACATAGGCGCATCCACCGTAGCCTAAAATTAAAGAGCAAGGCAAGATCAATAGTTTTACATAAACTGACAACTCTGGCCTTCATTTTCTAACAAATTGGCAAAAAAAAACATCTGACAAAAAGACTATCACGGAAAAAGACAGTGGTTTATATCATTCAAATCTTCTTGTTTAATAAAATCCTGTTGTAAACACTAAATACAAGAATTTAATATATTGTTCAGCTGTAAATTTAAATGTATTGACTCACGGTGACTCTGAAAACCAGCTAAATTGAGTATCTTTCAGTTTGTGGAACTACTCCACTCATCACCAGGATAGTTGGGGGTGAAGATGCGCCACCTGGAAGTTGGCCCTGGCAAGTTAGTCTGCAGATATTTGGCGGCCATGTTTGTGGTGGTTCCCTCATCAACAGTGAGTGGGTGATGACTGCGGCCCACTGCTTCTTCAGGTGGGTAGCTGAAACAAATCCCTTTTAGTCTGTTGCTTTGCAAGGCTCTTGGCACACCCTCCTTCTGAATCCAATGCTTTCCTGTTGTTCTTACTTCAGCGAGAATCCAAGCGATTGGCAGGTTTCTCTAGGCCGTCAGAACCTGCAAGGCGACAACCCAGACGAAGTGTCAAGGAGAGTTGACACAATCATTCTGCATCCAAACTATGATAGTGTGACCAGCGACAACGACATTGCTCTGCTCAAATTATCCTCACCAGTCCAGTTCACAGACTACATCAGGCCTGTGTGCCTGGCAGCGGGTGACAGTACCTTCAACAATGGCACTGATAGCTGGGTCACTGGCTGGGGCGCAGTCCAGGAGGGAGGTGAGTGTGCTTGTTGCTGGCAAATAGTTTGAACCAAGTGTCTCACAAACAGCAGGTGGATGTGTGAACTGTCTCTCTTCTTCTTCTTGCTCCCTCAGAGTCTTTACCGTTCCCTGAAACTCTGCAAGAAGTGCAGGTGCCAGTTCTAGGAAACCGACAGTGTAACTGTCTCAATGGAGTGGGCACAGTGACGGACAACATGATCTGTGCTGGTGTTCTGGCAGGAGGCAAAGACTCGTGTCAGGTATCCATCTATTTTTGGCTTGTTTTCAGACAATCGTTCCCATTCCAAAAGCAGTGAGCTTCATTTCTCTGCATCCAACACACAGGGTGACTCGGGAGGTCCAATGGTGAGTCAGCAGGGCTCCGTCTGGGTCCAGTCTGGAGTGGTGAGTTTTGGTTTTGGCTGTGCTCGGCCCAATCTGCCGGGGGTCTACTCCAGAGTTTCCCGTTACCAGTCCTGGATCGACTCCCACATCAGCTCAGATAAGCCAGGCTATGTCACGTTCACCTCCAGTGGGCTGGATGCTGACAGCAGCCACACCTGTTCTGGCCTGCCTCCTCCAGTCGTTCCTTCCGGTACTAGTGCACCAGACGTTACCCCCACGGATTCGGGATCCACAGCCTCAAGTGCCGAGTGTAAGTATCTGGAATGCCCCTTTTTTGCGTGTTATGTTGTTGCCAATGCCTGATACCAATACTATAGAGAGATTGTTGCTTTCTCTAACATTTTATTGAAACGCCTCATAAGTACTGTGAGCCGACTGGGCCGCTTCAAGATCCCTCCTCTATGGCTTGTCCTTTGCAGTGTGTGGCATGACTCCCCTGAATACCAGGATAGTTGGGGGTGAAGATGCGCCACCTGGAAGTTGGCCCTGGCAAGTTAGTCTGCAGATATTTGGCGGCCATGTTTGTGGTGGTTCCCTCATCAACAGTGAGTGGGTGATGACTGCGGCCCACTGCTTCTTCAGGTGGGTAGCTGAAACAAATCCCTTTTAGTCTGTTGCTTTGCAAGGCTCTTGGCACACCCTCCTTCTAAATCCAATGCTTTCCTGTTGTTCTTACTTCAGCGAGAATCCAAGCGATTGGCAGGTTTCTCTAGGCCGTCAGAACCTGCAAGGCGACAACCCAGACGAAGTGTCAAGGAGAGTTGACACAATCATTCTGCATCCAAACTATGACAGTGTGACCAGCGACAACGACATTGCTCTGCTCAAACTATCCTCACCAGTCCAGTTCACAGACTACATCAGGCCTGTGTGCCTGGCAGCGGGTGACAGTACCTTCAACAATGGCACTGATAGCTGGGTCACTGGCTGGGGCGCAGTTCAGGAGGGAGGTGAGTGTGCTTGTTGCTGGCAAATAGTTTGAACCAAGTGTCTCACAAACAGCAGGTGGATGTGTGAACTGTCTCTCTTCTTCTTCTTGCTCCCTCAGAGTCTTTACCGTTCCCTGAAACTCTGCAAGAAGTGCAGGTGCCAGTTCTAGGAAACCGACAGTGTAACTGTCTCAATGGAGTGGGCACAGTGACGGACAACATGATCTGTGCTGGTGTTCTGGCAGGAGGCAAAGACTCGTGTCAGGTATCCATCTATTTTTGGCTTGTTTTCAGACAATCGTTCCCATTCCAAAAGCAGTGAGCTTCATTTCTCTGCATCCAACACACAGGGTGACTCGGGAGGTCCAATGGTGAGTCAGCAGGGCTCCGTCTGGGTCCAGTCTGGAGTGGTGAGTTTTGGTTTTGGCTGTGCTCGGCCCAATCTGCCGGGGGTCTACTCCAGAGTTTCCCGTTACCAGTCCTGGATCGACTCCCACATCAGCTCAGATAAGCCAGGCTATGTCACGTTTACCTCCAGTGGGCTGGATGCTGACAGCAGCCACACCTGTTCTGGCCTGCCTCCTCCAGTCGTTCCCTCCGGTACTAGTGCACCAGACGTTACCCCCACGGATTCGGGATCCACAGCCTCAAGTGCCGAGTGTAAGTATCTGGAATGCCCCTTTTTTGTATGTTATGATGTTGCCAATGCCTGATACCAATACTATAGAGAGATTGTTGCTTTCTCTACCATTTTATTGAAACGCCTCATAAGTACTGTGAGCCGACTGGGCCGCTTCAAGATCCCTCCTCTATGGCTTGTCCTTTGCAGTGTGTGGCATGACTCCCCTGAATACCAGGATAGTTGGGGGTGAAGATGCGCCACCTGGAAGTTGGCCCTGGCAAGTTAGTCTGCAGATATTTGGCGGCCATGTTTGTGGTGGTTCCCTCATCAACAGTGAGTGGGTGATGACTGCGGCCCACTGCTTCTTCAGGTGGGTAGCTGAAACAAATCCCTTTTAGTCTGTTGCTTTGCAAGGCTCTTGGCACACCCTCCTTCTAAATCCAATGCTTTCCTGTTGTTCTTACTTCAGCGAGAATCCAAGCGATTGGCAGGTTTCTCTAGGCCGTCAGAACCTGCAAGGCGACAACCCAGACGAAGTGTCAAGGAGAGTTGACACAATCATTCTGCATCCAAACTATGACAGTGTGACCAGCGACAACGACATTGCTCTGCTCAAACTATCCTCACCAGTCCAGTTCACAGACTACATCAGGCCTGTGTGCCTGGCAGCGGGTGACAGTACCTTCAACAATGGCACTGATAGCTGGGTCACTGGCTGGGGCGCAGTTCAGGAGGGAGGTGAGTGTGCTTGTTGCTGGCAAATAGTTTGAACCAAGTGTCTCACAAACAGCAGGTGGATGTGTGAACTGTCTCTCTTCTTCTTCTTGCTCCCTCAGAGTCTTTACCGTTCCCTGAAACTCTGCAAGAAGTGCAGGTGCCAGTTCTAGGAAACCGACAGTGTAACTGTCTCAATGGAGTGGGCACAGTGACGGACAACATGATCTGTGCTGGTGTTCTGGCAGGAGGCAAAGACTCGTGTCAGGTATCCATCTATTTTTGGCTTGTTTTCAGACAATCGTTCCCATTCCAAAAGCAGTGAGCTTCATTTCTCTGCATCCAACACACAGGGTGACTCGGGAGGTCCAATGGTGAGTCAGCAGGGCTCCGTCTGGGTCCAGTCTGGAGTGGTGAGTTTTGGTTTTGGCTGTGCTCGGCCCAATCTGCCGGGGGTCTACTCCAGAGTTTCCCGTTACCAGTCCTGGATCGACTCCCACATCAGCTCAGATAAGCCAGGCTATGTCACGTTCACCTCCAGTGGGCTGGATGCTGACAGCAGCCACACCTGTTCTGGCCTGCCTCCTCCAGTCGTTCCCTCCGGTACTAGTGCACCAGACGTTACCCCCACGGATTCGGGATCCACAGCCTCAAGTGCCGAGTGTAAGTATCTGGAATGCCCCTTTTTTGTATGTTATGATGTTGCCAATGCCTGATACCAATACTATAGAGAGATTGTTGCTTTCTCTACCATTTTATTGAAACGCCTCATAAGTACTGTGAGCCGACTGGGCCGCTTCAAGATCCCTCCTCTATGGCTTGTCCTTTGCAGTGTGTGGCATGACTCCCCTGAATACCAGGATAGTTGGGGGTGAAGATGCGCCACCTGGAAGTTGGCCCTGGCAAGTTAGTCTGCAGATATTTGGCGGCCATGTTTGTGGTGGTTCCCTCATCAACAGTGAGTGGGTGATGACTGCGGCCCACTGCTTCTTCAGGTGGGTAGCTGAAACAAATCCCTTTTAGTCTGTTGCTTTGCAAGGCTCTTGGCACACCCTCCTTCTAAATCCAATGCTTTCCTGTTGTTCTTACTTCAGCGAGAATCCAAGCGATTGGCAGGTTTCTCTAGGCCGTCAGAACCTGCAAGGCGACAACCCAGACGAAGTGTCAAGGAGAGTTGACACAATCATTCTGCATCCAAACTATGACAGTGTGACCAGCGACAACGACATTGCTCTGCTCAAACTATCCTCACCAGTCCAGTTCACAGACTACATCAGGCCTGTGTGCCTGGCAGCGGGTGACAGTACCTTCAACAATGGCACTGATAGCTGGGTCACTGGCTGGGGCGCAGTTCAGGAGGGAGGTGAGTGTGCTTGTTGCTGGCAAATAGTTTGAACCAAGTGTCTCACAAACAGCAGGTGGATGTGTGAACTGTCTCTCTTCTTCTTCTTGCTCCCTCAGAGTCTTTACCGTTCCCTGAAACTCTGCAAGAAGTGCAGGTGCCAGTTCTAGGAAACCGACAGTGTAACTGTCTCAATGGAGTGGGCACAGTGACGGACAACATGATCTGTGCTGGTGTTCTGGCAGGAGGCAAAGACTCGTGTCAGGTATCCATCTATTTTTGGCTTGTTTTCAGACAATCGTTCCCATTCCAAAAGCAGTGAGCTTCATTTCTCTGCATCCAACACACAGGGTGACTCGGGAGGTCCAATGGTGAGTCAGCAGGGCTCCGTCTGGGTCCAGTCTGGAGTGGTGAGTTTTGGTTTTGGCTGTGCTCGGCCCAATCTGCCGGGGGTCTACTCCAGAGTTTCCCGTTACCAGTCCTGGATCGACTCCCACATCAGCTCAGATAAGCCAGGCTATGTCACGTTCACCTCCAGTGGGCTGGATGCTGACAGCAGCCACACCTGTTCTGGCCTGCCTCCTCCAGTCGTTCCCTCCGGTACTAGTGCACCAGACGTTACCCCCACGGATTCGGGATCCACAGCCTCAAGTGCCGAGTGTAAGTATCTGGAATGCCCCTTTTTTGTATGTTATGATGTTGCCAATGCCTGATACCAATACTATAGAGAGATTGTTGCTTTCTCTACCATTTTATTGAAACGCCTCATAAGTACTGTGAGCCGACTGGGCCGCTTCAAGATCCCTCCTCTATGGCTTGTCCTTTGCAGTGTGTGGCATGACTCCCCTGAATACCAGGATAGTTGGGGGTGAAGATGCGCCACCTGGAAGTTGGCCCTGGCAAGTTAGTCTGCAGATATTTGGCGGCCATGTTTGTGGAGGTTCCCTCATCAACAGTGAGTGGGTGATGACTGCGGCCCACTGCTTCTTCAGGTGGGTAGCTGAAACAAATCCCTTTTAGTCTGTTGCTTTGCGAGGCTCTTGGCACACCCTCCTTCTAAATCCAATGCTTTCCTGTTGTTCTTACTTCAGCGAGAATCCAAGCGATTGGCAGGTTTCTCTAGGCCGTCAGAACCTGCAAGGCGACAACCCAGACGAAGTGTCAAGGAGAGTTGACACAATCATTCTGCATCCAAACTATGACAGTGTGACCAGCGACAACGACATTGCTCTGCTCAAACTATCCTCACCAGTCCAGTTCACAGACTACATCAGGCCTGTGTGCCTGGCAGCGGGTGACAGTACCTTCAACAATGGCACTGATAGCTGGGTCACTGGCTGGGGCGCAGTTCAGGAGGGAGGTGAGTGTGCTTGTTGCTGGCAAATAGTTTGAACCAAGTGTCTCACAAACAGCAGGTGGATGTGTGAACTGTCTCTCTTCTTCTTCTTGCTCCCTCAGAGTCTTTACCGTTCCCTGAAACTCTGCAAGAAGTGCAGGTGCCAGTTCTAGGAAACCGACAGTGTAACTGTCTCAATGGAGTGGGCACAGTGACGGACAACATGATCTGTGCTGGTGTTCTGGCAGGAGGCAAAGACTCGTGTCAGGTATCCATCTATTTTTGGCTTGTTTTCAGACAATCGTTCCCATTCCAAAAGCAGTGAGCTTCATTTCTCTGCATCCAACACACAGGGTGACTCGGGAGGTCCAATGGTGAGTCAGCAGGGCTCCGTCTGGGTCCAGTCTGGAGTGGTGAGTTTTGGTTTTGGCTGTGCTCGGCCCAATCTGCCGGGGGTCTACTCCAGAGTTTCCCGTTACCAGTCCTGGATCGACTCCCACATCAGGTCAGATAAGCCAGGCTATGTCACGTTCACCTCCAGTGGGCTGGATGCTGACAGCAGCCACACCTGTTCTGGCCTGCCTCCTCCAGTCGTTCCCTCCGGTACTAGTGCACCAGACGTTACCCCCACGGATTCGGGATCCACAGCCTCAAGTGCCGAGTGTAAGTATCTGGAATGCCCCTTTTTTGTATGTTATGATGTTGCCAATGCCTGATACCAATACTATAGAGAGATTGTTGCTTTCTCTAACATTTTATTGAAACGCCTCATAAGTACTGTGAGCCGACTGGGCCGCTTCAAGATCCCTCCTCTATGGCTTGTCCTTTGCAGTGTGTGGCATGACTCCCCTGAATACCAGGATAGTTGGGGGTGAAGATGCGCCACCTGGAAGTTGGCCCTGGCAAGTTAGTCTGCAGATATTTGGCGGCCATGTTTGTGGTGGTTCCCTTATCAACAGTGAGTGGGTGATGACTGCGGCCCACTGCTTCTTCAGGTGGGTAGCTGAAACAAATCCCTTTTAGTCTGTTGCTTTGCAAGGCTCTTGGCACACCCTCCTTCTAAATCCAATGCTTTCCTGTTGTTCTTACTTCAGCGAGAATCCAAGCGATTGGCAAGTTTCTCTAGGCCGTCAGAACCTGCAAGGCGACAACCCAGACGAAGTGTCAAGGAGAGTTGACACAATCATTCTGCATCCAAACTATGACAGTGTGACCAGCGACAACGACATTGCTCTGCTCAAACTATCCTCACCAGTCCAGTTCACAGACTACATCAGGCCTGTGTGCCTGGCAGCGGGTGACAGTACCTTCAACAATGGCACTGATAGCTGGGTCACTGGCTGGGGCGCAGTCCAGGAGGGAGGTGAGTGTGCTTGTTGCTGGCAAATAGTTTGAACCAAGTGTCTCACAAACAGCAGGTGGATGTGTGAACTGTCTCTCTTCTTCTTCTTGCTCCCTCAGAGTCTTTACCGTTCCCTGAAACTCTGCAAGAAGTGCAGGTGCCAGTTCTAGGAAACCGACAGTGTAACTGTCTCAATGGAGTGGGCACAGTGACGGACAACATGATCTGTGCTGGTGTTCTGGCAGGAGGCAAAGACTCGTGTCAGGTATCCATCTATTTTTGGCTTGTTTTCAGACAATCGTTCCCATTCCAAAAGCAGTGAGCTTCATTTCTCTGCATCCAACACACAGGGTGACTCGGGAGGTCCAATGGTGAGTCAGCAGGGCTCCGTCTGGGTCCAGTCTGGAGTGGTGAGTTTTGGTTTTGGCTGTGCTCGGCCCAATCTGCCGGGGGTCTACTCCAGAGTTTCCCGTTACCAGTCCTGGATCGACTCCCACATCAGGTCAGATAAGCCAGGCTATGTCACGTTCACCTCCAGTGGGCTGGATGCTGACAGCAGCCACACCTGTTCTGGCCTGCCTCCTCCAGTCGTTCCCTCCGGTACTAGTGCACCAGACGTTACCCCCACGGATTCGGGATCCACAGCCTCAAGTGCCGAGTGTAAGTATCTGGAATGCCCCTTTTTTGTATGTTATGATGTTGCCAATGCCTGATACCAATACTATAGAGAGATTGTTGCTTTCTCTAACATTTTATTGAAACGCCTCATAAGTACTGTGAGCCGACTGGGCCGCTTCAAGATCCCTTCTCTATGGCTTGTCCTTTGCAGTGTGTGGCATGACTCCCCTGAATACCAGGATAGTTGGGGGTGAAGATGCGCCACCTGGAAGTTGGCCCTGGCAAGTTAGTCTGCAGATATTTGGCGGCCATGTTTGTGGTGGTTCCCTCATCAACAGTGAGTGGGTGATGACTGCGGCCCACTGCTTCTTCAGGTGGGTAGCTGAAACAAATCCCTTTTAGTCTGTTGCTTTGCAAGGCTCTTGGCACACCCTCCTTCTAAATCCAATGCTTTCCTGTTGTTCTTACTTCAGCGAGAATCCAAGCGATTGGCAGGTTTCTCTAGGCCGTCAGAACCTGCAAGGCGACAACCCAGACGAAGTGTCAAGGAGAGTTGACACAATCATTCTGCATCCAAACTATGACAGTGTGACCAGCGACAACGACATTGCTCTGCTCAAACTATCCTCACCAGTCCAGTTCACAGACTACATCAGGCCTGTGTGCCTGGCAGCGGGTGACAGTACCTTCAACAATGGCACTGATAGCTGGGTCACTGGCTGGGGCGCAGTCCAGGAGGGAGGTGAGTGTGCTTGTTGCTGGCAAATAGTTTGAACCAAGTGTCTCACAAACAGCAGGTGGATGTGTGAACTGTCTCTCTTCTTCTTCTTGCTCCCTCAGAGTCTTTACCGTTCCCTGAAACTCTGCAAGAAGTGCAGGTGCCAGTTCTAGGAAACCGACAGTGTAACTGTCTCAATGGAGTGGGCACAGTGACGGACAACATGATCTGTGCTGGTGTTCTGGCAGGAGGCAAAGACTCGTGTCAGGTATCCATCTATTTTTGGCTTGTTTTCAGACAATCGTTCCCATTCCAAAAGCAGTGAGCTTCATTTCTCTGCATCCAACACACAGGGTGACTCGGGAGGTCCAATGGTGAGTCAGCAGGGCTCCGTCTGGGTCCAGTCTGGAGTGGTGAGTTTTGGTTTTGGCTGTGCTCGGCCCAATCTGCCGGGGGTCTACTCCAGAGTTTCCCGTTACCAGTCCTGGATCGACTCCTACATCAGCTCAGATAAGCCAGGCTATGTCACGTTTACCTCCAGTGGGCTGGATGCTGACAGCAGCCACACCTGTTCTGGCCTGCCTCCTCCAGTCGTTCCTTCCGGTACTAGTGCACCAGACGTTACCCCCACGGATTCGGGATCCACAGCCTCAAGTGCCGAGTGTAAGTATCTGGAATGCCCCTTTTTTGTATGTTATGATGTTGCCAATGCCTGATACCAATACTATAGAGAGATTGTTGCTTTCTCTACCATTTTATTGAAACGCCTCATAAGTACTGTGAGCCGACTGGGCCGCTTCAAGATCCCTCCTCTATGGCTTGTCCTTTGCAGTGTGTGGCATGACTCCTCTGAATACCAGGATAGTTGGGGGTGAAGATGCGCCACCTGGAAGTTGGCCCTGGCAAGTTAGTCTGCAGATATTTGGCGGCCATGTTTGTGGTGGTTCCCTCATCAACAGTGAGTGGGTGATGACTGCGGCCCACTGCTTCTTCAGGTGGGTAGCTGAAACAAATCCCTTTTAGTCTGTTGCTTTGCGAGGCTCTTGGCACACCCTCCTTCTAAATCCAATGCTTTCCTGTTGTTCTTACTTCAGCGAGAATCCAAGCGATTGGCAGGTTTCTCTAGGCCGTCAGAACCTGCAAGGCGACAACCCAGACGAAGTGTCAAGGAGAGTTGACACAATCATTCTGCATCCAAACTATGACAGTGTGACCAGCGACAACGACATTGCTCTGCTCAAACTATCCTCACCAGTCCAGTTCACAGACTACATCAGGCCTGTGTGCCTGGCAGCGGGTGACAGTACCTTCAACAATGGCACTGATAGCTGGGTCACTGGCTGGGGCGCAGTCCAGGAGGGAGGTGAGTGTGCTTGTTGCTGGCAAATAGTTTGAACCAAGTGTCTCACAAACAGCAGGTGGATGTGTGAACTGTCTCTCTTCTTCTTCTTGCTCCCTCAGAGTCTTTACCGTTCCCTGAAACTCTGCAAGAAGTGCAGGTGCCAGTTCTAGGAAACCGACAGTGTAACTGTCTCAATGGAGTGGGCACAGTGACGGACAACATGATCTGTGCTGGTGTTCTGGCAGGAGGCAAAGACTCGTGTCAGGTATCCATCTATTTTTGGCTTGTTTTCAGACAATCGTTCCCATTCCAAAAGCAGTGAGCTTCATTTCTCTGCATCCAACACACAGGGTGACTCGGGAGGTCCAATGGTGAGTCAGCAGGGCTCCGTCTGGGTCCAGTCTGGAGTGGTGAGTTTTGGTTTTGGCTGTGCTCGGCCCAATCTGCCGGGGGTCTACTCCAGAGTTTCCCGTTACCAGTCCTGGATCGACTCCCACATCAGCTCAGATAAGCCAGGCTATGTCACGTTCACCTCCAGTGGGCTGGATGCTGACAGCAGCCACACCTGTTCTGGCCTGCCTCCTCCAGTCGTTCCTTCCGGTACTAGTGCACCAGACGTTACCCCCACGGATTCGGGATCCACAGCCTCAAGTGCCGAGTGTAAGTATCTGGAATGCCCCTTTTTTGCGTGTTATGTTGTTGCCAATGCCTGATACCAATACTATAGAGAGATTGTTGCTTTCTCTACCATTTTATTGAAACGCCTCATAAGCACTGTGAGCCGACTGGGCCGCTTCAAGATCCCTCCTCTATGGCTTGTCCTTTGCAGTGTGTGGCATGACTCCCCTGAATACCAGGATAGTTGGGGGTGAAGATGCGCCACCTGGAAGTTGGCCCTGGCAAGTTAGTCTGCAGATATTTGGCGGCCATGTTTGTGGTGGTTCCCTCATCAACAGTGAGTGGGTGATGACTGCGGCCCACTGCTTCTTCAGGTGGGTAGCTGAAACAAATCCCTTTTAGTCTGTTGCTTTGCAAGGCTCTTGGCACACCCTCCTTCTAAATCCAATGCTTTCCTGTTGTTCTTACTTCAGCGAGAATCCAAGCGATTGGCAGGTTTCTCTAGGCCGTCAGAACCTGCAAGGCGACAACCCAGACGAAGTGTCAAGGAGAGTTGACACAATCATTCTGCATCCAAACTATGACAGTGTGACCAGCGACAACGACATTGCTCTGCTCAAACTATCCTCACCAGTCCAGTTCACAGACTACATCAGGCCTGTGTGCCTGGCAGCGGGTGACAGTACCTTCAACAATGGCACTGATAGCTGGGTCACTGGCTGGGGCGCAGTCCAGGAGGGAGGTGAGTGTGCTTGTTGCTGGCAAATAGTTTGAACCGAGTGTCTCACAAACAGCAGGTGGATGTGTGAACTGTCTCTCTTCTTCTTCTTGCTCCCTCAGAGTCTTTACCGTTCCCTGAAACTCTGCAAGAAGTGCAGGTGCCAGTTCTAGGAAACCGACAGTGTAACTGTCTCAATGGAGTGGGCACAGTGACGGACAACATGATCTGTGCTGGTGTTCTGGCAGGAGGCAAAGACTCGTGTCAGGTATCCATCTATTTTTGGCTTGTTTTCAGACAATCGTTCCCATTCCAAAAGCAGTGAGCTTCATTTCTCTGCATCCAACACACAGGGTGACTCGGGAGGTCCAATGGTGAGTCAGCAGGGCTCCGTCTGGGTCCAGTCTGGAGTGGTGAGTTTTGGTTTTGGCTGTGCTCGGCCCAATCTGCCGGGGGTCTACTCCAGAGTTTCCCGTTACCAGTCCTGGATCGACTCCTACATCAGCTCAGATAAGCCAGGCTATGTCACGTTTACCTCCAGTGGGCTGGATGCTGACAGCAGCCACACCTGTTCTGGCCTGCCTCCTCCAGTCGTTCCTTCCGGTACTAGTGCACCAGACGTTACCCCCACGGATTCGGGATCCACAGCCTCAAGTGCCGAGTGTAAGTATCTGGAATGCCCCTTTTTTGTATGTTATGATGTTGCCAATGCCTGATACCAATACTATAGAGAGATTGTTGCTTTCTCTACCATTTTATTGAAACGCCTCATAAGTACTGTGAGCCGACTGGGCCGCTTCAAGATCCCTCCTCTATGGCTTGTCCTTTGCAGTGTGTGGCATGACTCCTCTGAATACCAGGATAGTTGGGGGTGAAGATGCGCCACCTGGAAGTTGGCCCTGGCAAGTTAGTCTGCAGATATTTGGCGGCCATGTTTGTGGTGGTTCCCTCATCAACAGTGAGTGGGTGATGACTGCGGCCCACTGCTTCTTCAGGTGGGTAGCTGAAACAAATCCCTTTTAGTCTGTTGCTTTGCGAGGCTCTTGGCACACCCTCCTTCTAAATCCAATGCTTTCCTGTTGTTCTTACTTCAGCGAGAATCCAAGCGATTGGCAGGTTTCTCTAGGCCGTCAGAACCTGCAAGGCGACAACCCAGACGAAGTGTCAAGGAGAGTTGACACAATCATTCTGCATCCAAACTATGACAGTGTGACCAGCGACAACGACATTGCTCTGCTCAAACTATCCTCACCAGTCCAGTTCACAGACTACATCAGGCCTGTGTGCCTGGCAGCGGGTGACAGTACCTTCAACAATGGCACTGATAGCTGGGTCACTGGCTGGGGCGCAGTCCAGGAGGGAGGTGAGTGTGCTTGTTGCTGGCAAATAGTTTGAACCAAGTGTCTCACAAACAGCAGGTGGATGTGTGAACTGTCTCTCTTCTTCTTCTTGCTCCCTCAGAGTCTTTACCGTTCCCTGAAACTCTGCAAGAAGTGCAGGTGCCAGTTCTAGGAAACCGACAGTGTAACTGTCTCAATGGAGTGGGCACAGTGACGGACAACATGATCTGTGCTGGTGTTCTGGCAGGAGGCAAAGACTCGTGTCAGGTATCCATCTATTTTTGGCTTGTTTTCAGACAATCGTTCCCATTCCAAAAGCAGTGAGCTTCATTTCTCTGCATCCAACACACAGGGTGACTCGGGAGGTCCAATGGTGAGTCAGCAGGGCTCCGTCTGGGTCCAGTCTGGAGTGGTGAGTTTTGGTTTTGGCTGTGCTCGGCCCAATCTGCCGGGGGTCTACTCCAGAGTTTCCCGTTACCAGTCCTGGATCGACTCCTACATCAGCTCAGATAAGCCAGGCTATGTCACGTTTACCTCCAGTGGGCTGGATGCTGACAGCAGCCACACCTGTTCTGGCCTGCCTCCTCCAGTCGTTCCTTCCGGTACTAGTGCACCAGACGTTACCCCCACGGATTCGGGATCCACAGCCTCAAGTGCCGAGTGTAAGTATCTGGAATGCCCCTTTTTTGTATGTTATGATGTTGCCAATGCCTGATACCAATACTATAGAGAGATTGTTGCTTTCTCTACCATTTTATTGAAACGCCTCATAAGTACTGTGAGCCGACTGGGCCGCTTCAAGATCCCTCCTCTATGGCTTGTCCTTTGCAGTGTGTGGCATGACTCCTCTGAATACCAGGATAGTTGGGGGTGAAGATGCGCCACCTGGAAGTTGGCCCTGGCAAGTTAGTCTGCAGATATTTGGCGGCCATGTTTGTGGTGGTTCCCTCATCAACAGTGAGTGGGTGATGACTGCGGCCCACTGCTTCTTCAGGTGGGTAGCTGAAACAAATCCCTTTTAGTCTGTTGCTTTGCGAGGCTCTTGGCACACCCTCCTTCTAAATCCAATGCTTTCCTGTTGTTCTTACTTCAGCGAGAATCCAAGCGATTGGCAGGTTTCTCTAGGCCGTCAGAACCTGCAAGGCGACAACCCAGACGAAGTGTCAAGGAGAGTTGACACAATCATTCTGCATCCAAACTATGACAGTGTGACCAGCGACAACGACATTGCTCTGCTCAAACTATCCTCACCAGTCCAGTTCACAGACTACATCAGGCCTGTGTGCCTGGCAGCGGGTGACAGTACCTTCAACAATGGCACTGATAGCTGGGTCACTGGCTGGGGCGCAGTCCAGGAGGGAGGTGAGTGTGCTTGTTGCTGGCAAATAGTTTGAACCAAGTGTCTCACAAACAGCAGGTGGATGTGTGAACTGTCTCTCTTCTTCTTCTTGCTCCCTCAGAGTCTTTACCGTTCCCTGAAACTCTGCAAGAAGTGCAGGTGCCAGTTCTAGGAAACCGACAGTGTAACTGTCTCAATGGAGTGGGCACAGTGACGGACAACATGATCTGTGCTGGTGTTCTGGCAGGAGGCAAAGACTCGTGTCAGGTATCCATCTATTTTTGGCTTGTTTTCAGACAATCGTTCCCATTCCAAAAGCAGTGAGCTTCATTTCTCTGCATCCAACACACAGGGTGACTCGGGAGGTCCAATGGTGAGTCAGCAGGGCTCCGTCTGGGTCCAGTCTGGAGTGGTGAGTTTTGGTTTTGGCTGTGCTCGGCCCAATCTGCCGGGGGTCTACTCCAGAGTTTCCCGTTACCAGTCCTGGATCGACTCCACATCAGCTCAGATAAGCCAGGCTATGTCACGTTCACCTCCAGTGGGCTGGATGCTGACAGCAGCCACACCTGTTCTGGCCTGCCTCCTCCAGTCGTTCCTTCCGGTACTAGTGCACCAGACGTTACCCCCACGGATTCGGGATCCACAGCCTCAAGTGCCGAGTGTAAGTATCTGGAATGCCCCTTTTTTGTAGTGTTATGTTGTTGCCAATGCCTGATACCAATACTATAGAGAGATTGTTGCTTTCTCTACCATTTTATTGAAACGCCTCATAAGCACTGTGAGCCGACTGGGCCGCTTCAAGATCCCTCCTCTATGGCTTGTCCTTTGCAGTGTGTGGCATGACTCCCCTGAATACCAGGATAGTTGGGGGTGAAGATGCGCCACCTGGAAGTTGGCCCTGGCAAGTTAGTCTGCAGATATTTGGCGGCCATGTTTGTGGTGGTTCCCTCATCAACAGTGAGTGGGTGATGACTGCGGCCCACTGCTTCTTCAGGTGGGTAGCTGAAACAAATCCCTTTTAGTCTGTTGCTTTGCAAGGCTCTTGGCACACCCTCCTTCTAAATCCAATGCTTTCCTGTTGTTCTTACTTCAGCGAGAATCCAAGCGATTGGCAGGTTTCTCTAGGCCGTCAGAACCTGCAAGGCGACAACCCAGACGAAGTGTCAAGGAGAGTTGACACAATCATTCTGCATCCAAACTATGACAGTGTGACCAGCGACAACGACATTGCTCTGCTCAAACTATCCTCACCAGTCCAGTTCACAGACTACATCAGGCCTGTGTGCCTGGCAGCGGGTGACAGTACCTTCAACAATGGCACTGATAGCTGGGTCACTGGCTGGGGCGCAGTCCAGGAGGGAGGTGAGTGTGCTTGTTGCTGGCAAATAGTTTGAACCAAGTGTCTCACAAACAGCAGGTGGATGTGTGAACTGTCTCTCTTCTTCTTCTTGCTCCCTCAGAGTCTTTACCGTTCCCTGAAACTCTGCAAGAAGTGCAGGTGCCAGTTCTAGGAAACCGACAGTGTAACTGTCTCAATGGATTGGGCACAGTGACGGACAACATGATCTGTGCTGGTGTTCTGGCAGGAGGCAAAGACTCGTGTCAGGTATCCATCTATTTTTGGCTTGTTTTCAGACAATCGTTCCCATTCCAAAAGCAGTGAGCTTCATTTCTCTGCATCCAACACACAGGGTGACTCGGGAGGTCCAATGGTGAGTCAGCAGGGCTCCGTCTGGGTCCAGTCTGGAGTGGTGAGTTTTGGTTTTGGCTGTGCTCGGCCCAATCTGCCGGGGGTCTACTCCAGAGTTTCCCGTTACCAGTCCTGGATCGACTCCCACATCAGCTCAGATAAGCCAGGCTATGTCACGTTCACCTCCAGTGGGCTGGATGCTGACAGCAGTCACACCTGTTCTGGCCTGCCAGTAGCTCAAACAACACCAATGATTGTGACCAGTCCTGCAAGTGAGTATGCTGAAATTATTATTCTTCCACTGTTCTGTTGAATTTCAATCACCCATTCACTATCTATAATTTATCTATCTTCTTCTCAATCAATATTATCCTTTCATACAGGGGCAGTATGTGGCAAAGCTCCCATGAATAGTCGAGCTATAGGTGACAGTGGGATTGTACCTGGAGGAACATGGCCCTGGATGGTCAGCCTCCACAAAAATGGGGTTTACACTTGTGCAGGAACCCTTATTGCCGACAATTTTGTCCTTACCTCAGACCAATGTTTCTCTACGTGAGTGTAAATGCATATAACATCATTATTTATCAAATAGCTTTCAAAGAGCAGAAAATGAATAATGTGCCTAAAACATATGAACAGGTCCAATCCAAATGTCAGCGAGTGGACAGCATTTCTGGGCCACCAGCGCCAAAACGGTGCTGAACAGTTTGAGATGTCCCTCAGCATATTGAACATTACTGTGAGCAAAATGCCAAGCTCCAACATTGCACTGCTGCAACTTGCTAAACCAGTCAGCTACAAGGATCATATCCAGCCAGTGTGTATGGACACCAACAATGCCAGAGCCTTCCCCACTGGAAGTCAATGCTGGGTGCCAGGCTGGGGTAATAGCAAAGGTAAAGAGTAATTAACAAAATTGTATGACATAAGAATTTAGAACTTGGAATTTGCTTTATTATATACTAGATATAAATTGATTCATAAAGAGCGTTTGCATGTGAGTAAATGTCGTTTTCTCTGTGCTGATAAAGCTGGCTCAGATCTTCGAGATCTTGAAACTGAAGTCACAAATTGTGGGTCTCTTTCTGATTCTGAGAACATCTGCACTTACACCATGGATCTTCAACAAGTAAGAAAAAACTTGCAATCCTAATTTGCTTCAGAGAACCTCATTCAAAGCAGCAGTTTTAAGGTTGTGTCATGACCTCACTGATGATGACTCTTGTTTTTCTGCAGGGGGATCAGGGTGCCCCTCTGCTCTGCAGGTCTGACTCCTCTTGGTTCCAGGTGGCCGTCGTATCAATAAGTGGAAGTAAATCAGTCCGTGCTGATGTTCAGGTCTTTACAAAAACTTCAAGATTTGGGTCCTTTTTGAAAGAGACAGTTGGTGACATGCCGTCTCCGACAGCAACAGGAAATGCAGCAAGTTTCTCAATTTCCTTATTTGTCTCTTTCATGGTCCCCATTGCAATAACATTCCTGTGGTCACAATGTTAGGTTTGCTGTCAATGGGAACAGCTGAAAAAGTTTATTAATGCACTTAAAGTCAAGTTTTGGAACAACTTTAACACTCTTCTCAAGGCTCCTTTTGTATTCTGTTAATGCAGTTAATGTACTCAGGTTAAGCAGATAGAATGTTACACTTCAAGTTTATATTTTATCATATTACAATGCTTTATTTTTATAAATTATACATGGAAACCTTTCAGTATATGTCTCAGTGACTTTGGTTAAACTATTCCTAATACCACTGCCTTCCCTTCAACAAAACTGTGAAAATAACTCATAAATGAAGTTAAATGCTCTCAAACTGTCGGTTATTGTGATTAATAAAAATTGTTTATGCATAAAAAGAGTGGTTTGTTTTTTTATAAAAAAAAAGCATTTATTAGTATTGACAATGTTCCTTGGTAGACTCAACAAAGACATTCATATTTTCAGTATGAGATGCATTCACATCGGGCTTTTTTAGCAAGTGAGAAATTAATATTTATTCAGCAGTTTTACAGTACAACAGTGTGTGATGAGAGCAAGACTCAATCAGTTTGGACCTTTTCACCATGTAAAAAAAATACACTAAATTAAATATCTATTTTGCAGAAATATAAAAGCAGATTTCTTTGGTATTAGGACCAAGAATGCTACCAGGTACAATTAATCCGAAACGACAGCTGCAAATGTTCAAACAGTATATGTGCTGTCTCCTCAGCAGTAATTGTTACACTGTGTGCTATGATCTCACTGGATCTGGAAACAAGTGATGTCTGTGAGGCATCAACTGTGTTATTCGGGTGCGGCCATATCTCCATCAGCACCTGGAGCCCCTTCTTCTCCTGCGCTCTCAGCCATCTTCTGCTGCAATTTACTCTTGAAAAATCCTGCCTGAGAGCAGAAAACAAAGGGAATTATACAAAAAAGCCTGATAATTTAAAAATAAATCCCACTATCTGTCCAATATTTGTTTTAAGTTGTATTAAACCTGTAAGGAAATTAAAAGAGTACATGCAGTTTACCTTAACCAGGCCAGCAGTGAGTAAAGCCAGTAGAAGCAACCCTCCCAGAGACCCTCCTATAATCTCTTTAGTGAAGTCAGGTTCAGGATACACCTCAACCTCTGCCTCAATCTGTTTGATGTGATGACAATGTGGGTCAAATTCAAACTTGTTTTAAGTTAACAAAAACTAAAACATGTTGTCCTCACCTTGCGAACAGGCGGGTTGTTACTAGATCCTGTTGAAAAGAAGATGTACTGGTTTTTGTCGTAATCCAGAGTAGCTGTGCTGGTCACTTGGAATTTGGCAGATTCAAGTCCTATCTGTTTGAGAACAAATGGTGTTCATTAAACACAAATTATTCTTGAAGACATTTTACTGTGAGCAAAATATTTCCAAATTCTCTATGTTGAATATTAAACGTATGATTTACCTGTTCTATCCATCCAGAGCTGAGGTTGGCAGAGATTTCATACTTTTTTTTCTCCAGTCTTCCCATTAACTGACTGCACTTGAACACACCACATCTGGCTACAGAGCAGTCCTGATGTGATTTAAAGAAGAAAGAAAGCAAAACAAGACTTGTTAATTAACTCCTGTGGCATCAAATATTATATCTTGGAGATATAGATATGAGTACATCTGCAGCCCTCTAACAGGGACTATTTGTATGCTCTCTCGGTACAGCTCCTTGGCACCCTGAGACTGATATTTGAACACACCACCCATCAATAAAGTGACAGTGCTTTGTTGATTGTCTCTCCTTATATAATTAGCAACATAAGTAAACATAGGGCAACTGGGCCTTAGAGGCAGGACAAGCAAGGTTCTGTCTTTGAGGAACACTGTGTATCATTTAGTAACAGCTGCTCCCCTCACCCTTTCATTCCGCTGCTGCCGGTAGCAGAACCAAAGGTGGTTGCAAAATGATAACAATGCTCTAAAGCTAGAGTTTGGTTCATCCATTCTTGGCCAACGTACAAGCATTTAACATGGTGGACTGAGAAAACAAAGACCCTGCTTCTTTATGCTCCCCTGCTTTAAAAAGCATACACAGTCAAGGAAAACTAAAACACTTTTTTTCAGGGAATACTTTAAAACCTTTGCAATAGATCCCATGATGTATACGTTTATTTATAAGCCTGATATACTGTGCAGTTGAGGCATACTTACCACTATCTTATTCTTCTGTATTCGAGGGACAAAATCTTTGACCTGAGGTTCCTTATCTTTATGTCTTTGGCAATCTGGGATCTGAAATACAACTGATTTGTGTCAGTTTGACTTAAAACAAGCTGTGATCCTCATGTAACATCAATGCATCCATCAGTCAGGCAGTAGTTGCATAAAAAAGATACATTTGAGACATTTGCAGGGGTTGGTAAATTCCTGCCTTACCACAAAACTGCTGGAATCCACCCAGATGTCTTTATCACCGAGCTGTACAGGCACCATGATCACTACAGTGTAATTTACAACTCTGTTATCATTATTAACCTAAGAGAAAGGAGGAGAAGAAACAAATGCATCTATGGAACACTACCTGAGACAGTTAAGTCTGATATGTGTGAAAGAATTTGAAGTTATTTGCTGGTTTTATGATATTAAACAATATTTTACCACAATGGATTGCTGGACTGGTTTCTGCAGATCGTTCTTTCCAAAACTGAAATTGTTGTAGCTCAGAGAACTAAACAGACAAATGCAGTGTTTGTTTATTGAATATCAACTTTCAATTCAGGTACATTTTTTGTGCAGCTTTTTTTTTTTGGACAAACCTATCAATTGTTGCAAAAATGCTGTACTTCACAGCAATCTCTTTCATTTTGTAGAGGTCACTTGACGTGGAGTGATCCTGATTCCCACTGAAAGAGAGATCAAATCATTAATCTGAATGGCAACAGAGCTATTGTGCACAAACACAAGTGCATATTTTTATGAATTTGGTACCTTGTAGCATTTGCAGTGACATTAATTTTGTTGCCAAGTTGACTATTGGTTTCAATCCCGTAGGAGACAATGAAAAGAGCCTGAAATGCAACAAATAAGAGCAGTTAGACATTTAAATTTGCAGTAATGAGTCAAGCTCCTCTTTACAAAGAACAAACCTCAGTGCGGCTTTTGAAGATGGGCTGGTCAATAGTGCAGTCTGTCTGTCCACGCGATAAACCGTCTTCACTGTCCAAGGAATTGCACTCAATTCTTCCCTTTATTAAAATAATTGAAACATTTTAAAAAACAGTATCTCTGTGTGACCTGGGATGAAGTGATACAGATGTGACCCTGATGTCTCACCCGCAGAATTGTAAACTTCCTGTATGAGAGTCCAGCAGGATATGTGAGAATGGCATGAGCGTTGTAGGAGTCTTCCTCTATATTATTCACTGAGACAGTGACATCCAACAGTTCATCAATGCCAACTTTGACCTCTGAGGATCTGACAGATTATAGGGAAAAATAAGAGTGAAGGTAGAGCAAAACAAGACTCATGAATCCAGCTATGCCAGCAGCTCAGACAGCCTAAAGCACAACAATGTTTTGAGCTTAATGCTAATTCAAAGCTTGATCCGAAAGGTCAACTATGCAATGCCTGCACAATGGCAATTAAAAAAACTAAAGCTGAGTATTTTCCTAACTGTATTCCAAACAACCTTAACAACCCCAGACTGTTCTGGAAGACTATAAAGTCTTTATCTGGTGCCAATGATAGTCACATGGCATCGCTAGCAGAGTTGTTGCCCTAGTTCTTGACAGTGACCACCATTAGCCCGCCAAGAACTGCTAAAAACGAAATACAAAAAATTGATTTTAGATTCTTTTTGAGAAAATTACGCTTAAACCCCCAATACTATGTTTTTTCGCGATGAAAAAAGACGCGCTGTAAACTTCTTTCACTTTCACATCCTACCATAGATGTGCCACAAGTAAGTGCTGCGTCCTTCAAAGGACACAAGCTGTGTAGGATGCATCTTTATGTCTGCGCTGACTGCTAAAGCCAAACTGAAATGAGACAATATAGCTTAACAACAACAGTGAACAGTAAGGTTGTGTGTGTATATTCTATAAAGCCTGAAACTCCTAAAGACTCAATCAGGATTCCTGTGTCTGTCTTATAAGTTTGTCTCACTTGACTGAGCCTTGAAATTCATTCTTTAAACAATGCAACCCCCCAGTAATCACACAACCCAGGCGCTTACTTTTACTTTTGCAACTCACCTGGTAAAGTTGAAATCCACTTTCAAGTTGTCGACACATTTTTCATCAGCGCCGCAGTTGATCTCAAACCCTAACTGTTGAAGAATGAGGTGAACAAAAACAGTTGTCAATTTTTGTCGCGCATGGTTTTAGCAACAATTCAACATTCCCTGCAGGGTATAACACTGCCATCCAGAGCCCACCTTATTGTACTGGAATATTGAGATTTTTTTGCTCAACAGAGCCCAGGCTTTGTTATTCATTTTTACAATAAAGACAACATTTTTAAGTGTTAGCTAGTTCAAACCAACCAATAAATAAGGCTCTTATGAGTCTTTAAGGTTTACTTACAGCATGAACATCTTTTGTTTGAGCCTGCTGGGCCAGACTTGGTGTGAGACCACTTACAGAGGGCAAACCTTCAAAGGTGAATTTCAGTTCATTACGAAGTTCATTCAGAGCATCTTCAGGGCAAGCCTTCAAGAAGAGAAAGTTATTGAGAAATACTAAAAAAAACAATATTATTATTATTTATTTAGAATGACAGAGGCAGTTTTTCTCCATGTTAAATAGAAGCAGGTGAGAGTTAGTGCCTAAAATTGCATTCAAAAGCCCAGACACAACAGAATCTTCTAAATTCACCTCAACAAAGAAGGCAATGGTGTTACACTGCTTCCGTTGTAAAGCAAGAGTAATTGATTTGCTATCCTCTGTTTTTTTTTCACTGAAGTAAGCTCGGTTGTGTGGTGCCTTGCGAGCAGAATCCAGTGTGACAGTATAGTTGATCATTGCTTGAGCTAGAAAGATAAGAGTTGATTTAAGAGTTAGTCATGGACACATATGAAGTTATTTGCATGGAAAGAGTATCTGAGGAGAAGTACAGGAGAATCTGTTACCTGAGTTGACAGTAGAGTGTCTGGTCATGGAAAAGCAGATTACAGCTGTGATTCTTAATGGTGCTGAACAGTCTGAGTTTTGAGTGATTTGTTTTGGGGAGTATGACACAGTGGCTTCTACCATTACTATTGGCTTTGATCTGAAAATGGAGAGAGCAGGAAAACATGTGAGGATATCCTTAGGCATTGTGATCCAACAGAAAACCACACGGACTCCTAAACTAAATTGTATTAACCCCTGTCTGGTATACATCATGGTTTAAGTTAGGTATTAACACCAATGATAGAGAGATTGGCTGTTTCCAAAATGGCCTGCTACATATTGCCTACTAATGTAGTAGGCTGTAGTACTGTGTTTGAATTTAGTATGTAGTATGTCAGTTCTGTTCGATCTGTGTTGCAGTATGCTGGGTCAGACGTCACTGAATATCCGGTTTCAGAAAGCAGAAGTGAACAACGGCCAAGCTGATAGATAAACTGCTTCTTTAGCATCCACTTATGATTAAAAAAGTTAAGAAGTGGTTTATATGGAATTTAATAATTTTCACAGCACATAAAAACGGAGTTCCCCCCGTCAAAAAAAGAAGAGAAGAGAAAAAGCGGAACAAGCGCTGTGTATTGTGGGAAACAGTACGTGAGGCAGACTGGTCCGATGCATACTGTGAAATTTTCCCGACTCAGTAGACATCCGGGGAGTTTTGGCATACTGCAGATTTGCTCTTGTTCACGTACTGCTTTTCACATACTGAATTTTGGCCAAATCAGTACGTACTGCTAGTATAGTAGGCGGTTTCAAAAACAGCCATAGAGTGAATGGTAGAGTGTGATAGGAGCCTTTTACCTGAGTAGAACAACTTTGCCCTTTGACCCCACCGCTAAGTCTGGCAGGTTGTCCCCACTTTGGTCAAAAGATGACTGACTGATCGACATGCCAAAGAACATCAGCCCTGACTGGACCTCAGAGCCAGCAATTCTCTATGTGGATAGAATCCAGTGACAAACTTGAAACCACACATTTAAAAATCTGCACTTCATCCCAATTTTTTTCTCTTTTTGATCTTACTCACCTGTGATGACTCAGGATTGATTCCTCTTAATCCCCTCTCACCATGGAATATGTAGATGCTGCCTTGATTGTCATTTTCAAAAGGCGCTCCAACAGCCAAATCATTGAGACGGTCTCTATTTAGATCAGGCAGTACGGCAAGAGAAGACCCAAACCTGCCTTTGTTGGGTGCATCCCCTTGCAGTAATAACGGAGAATCTAAGTGACAGTCCACTTTCTGTAAAAAAAAAAATCTGGATGTGAGTCAATGTTTGCATGGTCAATACAAAAAATTACTAATAAATGTGTGAAATGGAACAGGATGAAATTCATTCACCAAATCAGTTAAGCGGCAAACATAAACTCTCCCCTCTCTGTCAGTTTCCACGTACATCGGGGCTGATATAAGAATCAGATCGGTGTAGGTGTCACCATCTAGATCCATCGCACAAACCTCCGCCCCAAAATATTCACCACTCTGAAACTGTGACATCAGCAATTTATTAATCAAACAACAATTTACTTGACACTGTCTTTTAAAGTGATCTTTTTATCTTAACTGTAAACACACCTGCCATTGGGAGGGGTCAATCATTTGAATACGACTGTTTTTGCGAATCACCATCACAGCTCCTCTGTGTTCATATCTTGGAGCACCAACAATGGTCAGTGAGTCGCGGATGGTTTTAGCAACCGCCATTGAGTATCCTGGAATTCAAAAGTCAAGTTCAGACATAAGGATATTCAAAGGTTTGCCAACTGTGGAGTAATGATCCTTTAAATAACGTATTTAAACATAATATGAGGAGATTTAAACTGGTTATGAAACAGAATCAAATTAGTACAGATGGGTGAAAAAAGCATCAAGACACCAGAGGGAAGCTTGGCTTTCCTTGTATTGTAATTTCAATGCCTGGTCTGTGTCAGGTGCAGTGAGTGACAGTAAACAGCTTATAGAGCCTTTGTTTACACAAGGTCTGAGAAAGGGGTTGCAAAATTTTGATTCTATTGAGTCTTTGCAGAATACCACACAATTATGTACAGGACAGGAGCACCACAGAGATAAGATGTACCACTGTCCACAGGACCACTAAAAGAAACACAAACTCAAAGTTCTGCTGAGATGGTTTAAGCAAATATTCATAATAATAAAAGACAACCGGTTTTCATTTCACTGAATAAGAAAAATCTAAGCCCTAATTAATGTCCAAAATATTTCCTTAAAACAATGTTGTTGGGCGCAGACTTGGCCAACTGGTTAAGTTGCGCGTCCATGTAGTGGGCGGCCTGGGTCTGAATCCAGCCTGTGGCTCCTTTCCCGCATGTCATTCCCCCACTCTCTCCCAGTTTCCTACACCATCCACTGTCCTCTCCGCTATCAATAAAGGTGTAAAAGCCCCAAAAATATTACTTTAAAAAACCAAACAGGGGCGCTGGTGGCCTAGTGGCCTAAGCGCCCCACATACAGAGGCTACAGTCCTTGTCACAGGGGTCGCCGGTTCGATTCCCAGCCAGTGGACCATTTCCTGCATGTCCTCCCCCGCTCTCTACTCCCCATGTTTCCTGTCTCTCTTCAGCTGTCCTATCAAATAAAGGCAAAAAGGCCAAAACAATTATAACTTAAAAAAACCCCCAATATTGTTCAGTTGAGCTGCACTTTCAGAAATGTTGTAATCTTGGTATCCTGATCCATGTGTACATTCAGCTGTAAATTCAGGATTGATTTGACAGAAAACAATAAGACACGTTATGAGACGATATAACGCCATAGAATATGTACATCATAATATATGAAACAATACAATGCGATACATATATGTAACATCACACTTTATGTCCAAGTTACAGTTTGCCTTTTTTATCAGCTGTGAACTCAGAATTTGACACTAAACAATGCGTTATGTTTAGTTAGATATGTTAAGTTACATTGCGTTGCATTTCATTACGTTGCCTTGCATTGAGTTGCACTGCGTTGCGTTGCATTAAGTCAAGCTATGTTAAGTTAAGTTAAGTTAAGTTAAATTATGTTGGTTCTTCATTTGGCTTTTATTGATCTCAGTTTGTATGAACTTCCCCTCCTTACCAAGGTAACTGTCGGCAGCCATATCGTTGGGCTCATAGGAAGATCTGTGCTGGCCGCTGGCTGTGTAACTCTCAAAGCCTCCCCTCCATGTGTTTGCACCAACAACACCCATCTGTATTCCCTTTGAATTAAGACAGAAATGATCAGAGAATGTGTTTGTTGCAGAACACTCGCCAAAGGTGAAACATCACAAACTCAAAAGTTGATAAATGTGTGAATTTCTGTCATTTCAATTACCTCAGGGGCATACGCTGCACTGAATCCGCCTTGAGACATCTCTTTTTTCAGTTTCTCTCCAGTGGACTGAGATCCTGCAAATCACCAGAAATGAGCATGCAAGCAGCAAGGCATTGTGGTCTGAATGTCCACACTTCCAGTTAGACTTCTTATATTGGATTTACAGTGGTGTCCAACAGAAAACAGCTCTGTTGTAGTAGTCAATCTGAAAATACTCTCCTTAACAGCTGACATGAAACAATTTAATTCATTTATTTATTGTGGCTTTTCTGACTAATATTTGCTTTTATTGATATTGGTTTTTAATATTGTACAGCACTTTGGTCAACTGCGGTTGTTTTAAAATGTGCTATATAAATAAAGTTAGACTTGACTTGACTAAAGTCTACTCATTGGAACAAGAATAAGTGGACTAATTTCTGCTGAATGAGTTATCATATCTGTACCTTCAATAGAGAAGATTTTCTCCTGCAAACTCTGCCTTATATTTTCAAGTGCTGCAAAGTTTCGCACTTGGAAGATGTGGTTTGCTTGGGGTGAAGATGCAATTGTTTCCAGTTCTCCTCTTGCTGTGCTTTTAGAAAACGCATTACCCACCTAGGGAATGTTCAGAAAAAAAAAGTTAAAAATGTTGGACTTTGTAGGTCAAATATGTCTTTTATCTATTTTCTACTGTCAATTTAAGAAGTCTCATACATACAGTTACAACATATGTAACTTTTGTGAGCTGTGTGTGAGTCAATTATAGTTATTTCATGCTCATATCCTATATTTCTATATTTCAATACTTGTATATATAGTCACTAAATGTTCAAATATATTGTTTAAACTTACCCCAATTGCAAACCGAACAATTTTTTTTCTTTCTGCGTTATTAACAGCAGTTTGCAAGTTTTCACCACCATTAGATTGTCCATCTGTAACCACGATCAGAACTTTCTTCACACCTGTCCTTGAACCTGCCCCTATATCGAAGATCTCTCTGCTGTAAAAAGAAAGATTTGCTTTCAGTGTAAATTACTGAATTAGTTTTTGCTGTGTGAAAAATGAAATACTTTCACACTTATAGAAACTACACAGTGAGTTTCTTGAAACATAAATGTATTCTCTCTTACTTCTACTTCAAGTCAATGCAAACAGTTGCCTTTTCTTTATACAGGCTAAGGAATACCTCTATCTTTGGTTGATGATAATTTCATTCAGTGTTGTAAGGATTACAAAAAGCTTGATTGCACTCACACAACATGGTTGATCGCAGTCCCTGTATGAGTCCATCCACCAAGTTGTGTGATCCTTTGGATTTCACTTTGCCACCTTGAAGCATCATATTTATTCAAGTAAGAATGGATTTCAAATTCTCCAGAGAACTGGGCAATGGCAAACTGCAACAACGAAGACAAGTAAATATAAATGCATTAGAAAGAAAATATACAACAAGAAAACAACGACAAGGCTTTTGGGACAATTAAGTTAGTGAGGATAGCTTTACTGTCTCTTAGCGTTTTGCCTTTCAGCGACGGAAGACTCCCTCCGTGGTTACAGACTTTTAAGAACACTAATTCATTTAAATCAAAGCCAGCGACTGCTGGATTTAAAAGAGTAGAATTAGTAGAAAAACAGTGTCACTGGTTTGATATGCATACCTTAACACAAACCTACCTTTGTATCTGTACTCTGGAATTCTCTGATCAGAGCCATCACAAAATCCTTCATTGTAGTAAAGTCTTGGCTATCTACGCTGCCAGAAGCCGTCCAACAGGAATGTAATGTCTGCTTGGGTTTGACATTCTGTCAAAAAGAAGAGACAGTGTTTGCAGTTTCCTCTCAAGCCAAGTCATTTCTGCAGTCAGGTGTTTTTGTGTTGAAAATAACTAATGTAATACTTTTTCTGTCAATATGCACGTTCTGAAGTGACTGTGTTCAGTGAAATGCAGATATATCAGACCTCTTCCTTCATTAAATGTTTTTAATTCACAAAACACTTCAAATATTTACCAGGAGCAGCAGAGGGCATTGGACTTTGGATATTGTCATTCTCCTTTATCTGAAAGCAAACACCGTTGTACATGGTGATACTTCTACAGTCTTTGGGGATGGTTGGTCCACAAGCCTGTGAAAAGACAAATCATGATTAATTAAAAGTTGCATGTCACTGTTCCTACACACAAAACTATGAATATGTAAGAATTATAACATTCTGTAATGTCTGCAGTTTCCAGCTCACCAATGTGTTTTGTGTCACAGGATCACGTGTCATCGTCAAACCAAGGGACATGTTGACTGCAAATTCTGGTGCTGCATCAGAAAAAAAACATCAGAATGGTTTATACATATATATATATATATATATATATATATATATATATATATATATATATATATATATATATATATATATTGTTTTCTACAGCAACAAACAGTAGTAATGTTTGATACCACCGATTTCCTTTCCGATCCGATACTGAGTAAGATTCAGGCTGGTATCGGCGATACCAATCCGATATCGATACTTTGTTTAAATACACCTAATGTGTCTGGTACTCTACCTTATTTTAACTTTTATTTCCACTCTTACTTATTTTATTAATTTTACTGTATTGATTTTCTTATCTTTTTTAAGTATTTCTTCTTTTTTCATGCCTTCTATAATTCTACCATTGCTGTTGTTTTCTTACTGTCTGTTACTCTGTGAAGCACTTTGGGCTACATGTTTCTATGTATGAAAGGTGCTATATAAATAAAGTTGAGTTGAGTTGAGTTGAGTAAATCTAAAAAAAGTAGTGTATTTCTGAGATATTTATTTTTTTATTTTAAACTCTTAAGTATATCGAGGTAGCGGCCTCATTTACAATATAGCCGAGCTAATACAACAGAAAAACCAAACAGAAGACACACCATACAAAATATGTGAAAATTGAGTTTTAAACACACACAAAAAAAAGAAAATTAGTAAAACAATAAACCACTAAAATAAATTATTGTTTAATTATTAAGAACTAGAACTAGTAGTTCCCACCAACTGCGTATCATTTAGACAAGATCTCAATGGTTAGTTACTTTCCACTGTGTTCCTGTTAATGATATACATTGCCTCAAATGACTGAAGTATCAAAAGTATCAATATTTTGATTTGAGAATCGATTTTAGAGCATAAAGATCTGGTATCGGAAGTATTGATATTTCAGTATCGATCTGCACATCACTAACAAACAGTAGTTCCAGTCCCATGTGATCACCTTGTTGCCAGTTCTTACTCTTTTTTTTCAAACTGTACAAATCCATTGAATTTATTTCATTTGATAGAGACAATGCAATTTAATTTATACTTCCAATACAGTGCATGAAACTAATGTGTGGCATAGAGAGCTACAAGCTGTTATGATCTTTCAACGCTTGTCCCCAGTTGAGCCTTTAGTATAAAATGTAAGGGCCTGTGTCCACTTATAGTGTGTGCTTGTTTTGTATTAGCTGCGCCTCCTTTCTATACAAAACCAATGCTTTTCAGGGCTCAGAGTCCTATGAGCAACAACTTGTGATTTATGTTGCGGCACTCTTAGGGCTCTCAGGTCAAAATACTTCATCTTATTGTACCTTTCTACCAAGCAGTTGGTTCAGTACAGTTTGGTATGGTTTATTACAGTAAACCCTGATCATGCTTGCAATTCCACAGTCAACTGTACCCTTACTTGGTAAACGGGTGTAAGCTGAATGGCTATAGACGTGTCAGCTATGTAATAGCTTCACATCATAGCAGTGTAGCCTACCAATAGATTCAGCAAAGAAGAAGAACACAACACAGTGTGCAAACTTAGGGCAACAATGGAAGACATCCAGTATTTTGTGGTCTTTCTTCTATTTATCACGAGGAGTTATGTTTGAGAGAAGGCTGCAGGCTGTGTTTTGTTTCTGTCTATTGTTACCACTGCAGTGTGTCTTGCTCCACCCTTTAGGGTCAGATAGATAAGCTTGGTACCCCAACTGAAGGGTGCCAAAAAAGTAGGATGGTACAGTTAGTTCATTTCTGTAGCTTTCCTAACTTTTGACAGTGGAAATCTAAATAATTGCATCCTTTACCTAACTAAACTGAAACAGGCCGCTTAGTGGAAACGCAGGTTTATTGAACACTGCTGTGCTCTCTCTCATTTCTCCCTTGACAACAAAAGGGAGAAAATCAAGAAGAATCTGCTTTCAACTTTGTCAATAACAGTAGTGGAGGAAAAACTCTGCATGGTTCATCTCATGCACCCAGACTCATTCATACAAGAGTATAATTTCCAGACCCAGAGCTACTAATTCTACAACGTGATTCCTTTTCATTGTTTTTACGTTGCCTCTGATGATGCAGCAGCCAAAAAGAAAAAAAAGGAAAACATTTTCAATCAAACAAGTCATCTTGAATTTTATTGATTCCCAAAGATGCAAAAACAAAACAACAGGACTTGCTGTATGTAAAATTCAAATAACTTTAATTCATATGTATTTATCCTTTCTGGACATGCTGTCTCAAAAACGGCATTTCCCTTCACACATTTAGTTGAATTTTTTATTTGGAGCATATGGAAACAAGAAGTTGCTTACGTGAAACTGGAAGTGGCCTGCAGGAAGTGGTGGAGCACTTGTATATTTGGCCTCTTTCGTTCTGAGAGTGTTGTTCAAGAGGAGCACTGACCAGCAAGCTGAGGAAACAAAACCAGAGAAACAAGAAAGAAACTGCTGAGGAAACAAAGCTAAATGAAGCACACGTCAATGTTCCTGTGTGGCATGCACACAACATAAGTGACGGCAGAGGATGACAAATCTGAAAAGAGAACTAAAGTGGAAGACATTTGTCAGGGGTGAACCCATAACCTACAACAACATTCACACTTTGACTTACTCAGATGATCTCTGCACGACCTGGTATCCAAAACCTTCGGCATCGTTGCCCAGGGTCCTCCAGGCTTTAGGATCAATGTTAAACAGAGCACAGCTTCTAACACTGAGGAAGGAGAACAAAGAACGTCACTATTTGTCTTCTGGTTAACAATTCAATGTGTATAGAGTGTGTATTTCTTCTCTTAAATAACTCTGACTGTCTACATTTTGGCTGTGGAGGAAAATGTATCAACTATAATGTGTGGGTAATGTCTACCAGGTATTTTCTGATTATGCCACTAGGGAGAGCCAGTGTCAAAGATTATTCCTATTCTGGACATAATGACACTTTATCTTTCTTAGCCATATTATATATTACAGAAATACATTATGTTGCCAGTAATCTGCTTTATGATTACTTTGATTGTGTTTCTAATAAATATTTCTTCCTTTTTGAGAGACAATTCAGCATTAATAATCATAAGTAACTTACAGTAAAATCTGCAGACACAGCAACATGTAGGAGGTTTCTATTTTTGTGCTCTGCAGGCTTTCCTATATTATGTCATTTTGATGCACACTACAGCCTTGCTTTTTTCCCTTTTTTGGTCATACCATGAGATTTTCTTTGAGAGGACAGCATTATATACACACCTTTACGCATAACTTCCTCATGTGCTCCAATAAAAGGCCACAAGATTGATTGATTAGATGGGGGTTACAGGAACTTCCTCTCATGAATATGTTCAGCTTATTTTGATACCTTTTATGGACATTAAATACATTTGTTACCCTTTATTTTTCAGTGCCAAGAGTATTGGTCCAAATTACAAATTGAGATTGTTTTAAGTGTTGCTTATACTGTATGTTTCCAGATAATTAAATAATTACGGAGAAACTACTTTAAAAACCCCAGGTTCTTCCCTGTCACCATTACAGTAGTAGTTTTGCCACAGAAGCCTCCATGATCCAGTATGAATAATTATCTTTAATATAATGTCCCTCATCCTACAAACACGCCTATTAACTATACATTACTCTACCGTAGAAACTATACAACATAAACATTCCTGCAGTTGTAGAAAGTCTTTAATTACGAGCCTATTTCTGCTGTTATCAACTGATATGTGGGGTGTGTTTTATTGGTCCTTCCATGTCTCTGTTTTTGTCTCACAAGTTTCGTTCATTTCCCAAACAAAGTCAAAGCTTTTAAAGGCGGTGGTGTCTCTCGCAGCTTGTGTTTGGTCTATTTAAATACATGTCTGCATGCAGCCTAACCAGCTGTCTACAGAGCCTTTTCTCCTCCCCATCAACCACAAACAGAGAAAATATTTATAGTTGTGGTTAGTGCCACAAAGTGGTTACCTGAACTGCAGTTTTTAAACCTTTTTTGCAGTCTTCCTCCTTTCCTTTAGAGCTCCTAATGAGTTTGTTTTCTAGTTCTCATTTTAAAACATTTTTTGTTGTGTGACTTTATCATCTTCTATTATCTTATTATTATCTATATATCGTCTATTAGGCAGGAAAGCTGAAGAGATACAGGAAATGTGGGGCATAGAGACATGCAGCAAAGGGTTGTAGATGGGAGTCGAACCAGTGACTTCAGCAATGAAAACTATCTGTAAATGGAGCGCACGCTCTAACAGCTAAGTTATCTGATGCCTGTTTTCGGGTTTGTTTGTTTTTTTCATCAGATTCTTGCCAAATCGACCAAATCGTTTCAAACTGTCATAACTTTCTCCTAATCTGGGCAAAATGTGATAGCATTTTAACAACAGATTCTGTAATACCAGAACGGAAAGTTAAACTGGCCTCAAACAGTTAGAGTTTTAGACTTGTTATGATGAAAAGCCCTAATCTAACACCTTTTTTTTACCACTGAAATACAGAGTAGAGTCAACTGTGTCAGTAATGCTGATTTTAAGGTTCGAAGTTAACTCGTTAAATTGATCCAGGAGATTTAGTTCAGAGAAGGTGAAAACAAAAACATGAAGCTTAGCTTTTTTTTCTACATTCTGTTTTTACAGTGGTCAAAGGAAAAACTGTAGGAACAAATCTTAAAGCTCATGAAGATGTATTTAAAGCAAATGAAATTATAAACAGGTTGTTATTCATACTTGATGTGATGCAGGACATAGTCAGAAAGAATGAACTTGTCTTACCTGTCAATAGAACTGTGGTAGAAATGATCCACATTGTGATGCTCCCATAAGAAAACAGTGTGAGTCTGTATTTTCTGAACTCATGCGCATTTATATTGAAAGTGTGACCTAGTATATCTGCTCCTGAAACTGTCAAGAAGGTCTGTTGTCGAAAGCAAAAATGCAGAAATCATAAGGTGACTCAAAGCAAAGACAGCCAGTTAGAGGAACTCTTCTGTAGGAGGTTACAACATGGACTAGTGCTTTGTGTTTTATGTGTGCACACCAGATGTTGTAAGTTGATTGCAAAAAGCTTAGGTATTAATACATTGCCAAGTAGTTTTGATCCTCTTACCACACATGACAGGTAAAGTCCATTAATCAGTTTCTCTGAGTCTTTCAGAGCAGTCAGAACAAGTTATTGAGGATGCTCTTTAGATAATCATGACAGGGGCTTTATTCAGACCTGAAAGTTTTTCTAAAATGTGTATTTAAAAGTAAGACTAGGAACTCAATTCAGTAATATTTCCATATCACAAGATAAATATCAGAGAATGAGAGTTTCCTGTGTTCTGAGAGCACTCTGTATTGTTTTTCATTCCCTGTCTTTATCAGTTGTGGGCGAAGGAAGTAACTTTTCACAAATCTAATACATCTGAATCAATTATCTGGACTAACTTCACCATGGGTACATAAACTCTCCTGTCACTTTACTGTCCTAGTAGACCTCCTCATGAAAAGACTTTCTAAAAATAAGGAGAACATTTCCCCTTTTTTGTTTGAGTTCCGCTCCCCAGTCTGATTCCAAATAAGTATGTGACAGTGAGAAAATCGTCCACAGGAGGTACCAGAAATCGACACAAACCACCTGTTCCTCAAATGAGCTTTAATAAAAGCCGTCTGTCATGAAAAGCTTCTCTTTGGCTGGATGACAGACAGGCAAGAAAAACATTCTGAGCCCTGTCTCTTTTTCTAGTTGATCACCTATGTTATCCCCCTTTTTTGTGACAACTGCATGTTGATAAATTCAGCCCACAGCCTCCAATCAGGAAGTGAACCAACTTTCCTCTTTCCTCTTTTTTTTTCTGCTTCCCAGCAACAGAGAAAATGCTCAGACCGGAAAATTAAACAGAAATGTTTTTTAAAAAGGTGTAACAACTTCACTGTGCAAGTGCAACCTTCAGAAACCTTGACCATTAACCCTTTCCTGCACAGCAAAGACTGTTAATAAAAGGTCAAGAAAAGGTTGAAGATCATCACACTGTGTTGCTGTGTCTGGATTGGATTTCTAAGGGCAGGTTAGATATGTTGTCACATGCTCCCCAAGCCTCTGTTTTAGCATGTGTGTGTGTGGTGTGTGTGTGGTGTGTGTGTGTGCGTGCGTGCGTGCTGCGTGCGTGCGTGCGTGCGTGCGTGCGTGCATGTGTCCGTGCGTGCGTGGTTGTGGTGTGTGTGTGTGTGTGTATGTGTGTTCTATGAGTACATACTGCACCCTTAAAGTTATCTTCCTACACACACCCTTTCAAATGACCTCTTGATGCTCTTCTCATTTTTATCACACTCTAATTCACTGCAACACAAACAAATTGGTGTAAGGATGTGCTCACTAGTTGCATACTTTTGTTTAAAAAAAAAAAAGGTGCAAGAAACCCAGACAACAAACTGTCATTATCAAATTAGTCAGGTAAAATATTTTCTACCAATCTACTTAGTTATTTGTTCGAAGCTCTGTTCAGATTTCTACGTGTCTTCCTCACTCTAACTGCCTCTTATTATGTCACTCTCTGTGCCATTCACTGGGATACTCTTTGCCCTTTTGCTGGCTGCTCACAACCGAGCTGCTGCAGCCCCCGTCTCTCTGAATGTCACGAGCTGTCTCTGGTTGCGTCCTGTTCTTTTTTTAGCTGGGCAGCTGAAATGTGAGGGGTCACAATGGGAGGATAAATACAAGGGCCAGAGGACTGCAAAGGCCGTCGCAGACGAAGGCCGGATCTACTCCTTCTCCCTCTCTCTTCTCTCAGCTCTCCTCCTAATACTCAAAGGTAAAAATATCACATATGACTAAGATGAATGCATTTGAAAGTTTTGTGCTTGTTTTTTTTTGCCACCTGTTGAACATTTTTTTCTTTCAACACATAAAATGCATGACATTTCACACATGAGCACTGTGATGTTTCACCCATTCTTAACTGAATATGGCTATGTGTGATAAGTGTGACTTTCAGATTACATGACTGCTGCATTCAACACACAGCCCACTGTCCTCTTCCCGACCTCTGGTAGAGCAAGAGAATGAAAGATATAATGTTTCAGTAAAAAACAAAAAAAGGGATGCTCGAGTTGCACTCTACTTCTCATCATGCATGAAAATTCTTCATCAGCATAATGTGCTGTCCTGTTTTGTATTTTCACACATCACCTGCACTATTAGCAGTTGCACTTAGACACTTCAGTGCATCACCAGCTGTTGCAACACCAACCTTTATCTGATGTTAAATTTCCATTGCAGTGTTTCTGAGCAGGCGGAGGTAACTCAGTGGTTTGACTAAACTTTTCTCACACCTGTCTATATTTGTCCAGGCTGTTTACATCATCTTCCTCTAGCCCTGCATGTTTTCTTAACTGCTTCTCTTTTCAGTGATGCTTTTTTTCTAAGCCACAGGTCTTACACTGCAATGCATATGAACACTTTATATTTAGTCCAGCCTATTGATAGTGGGGGCACTGGTAGGGGGGGGCAGAGTGGGAGGGTTAGGTAGAGGAGGTGTTTGGGACTGAAGAGCAATGAGGGGGAATGGGTAGGGTAGTGAGGGGGGAGTGAAGAGGAAGGAAAAGGTCAGGGATAAGAGGCTAGAAAATGGAATAGGTCAGCCACATGCTTGTCGTGACTTTTCAAGGGTGGGCAGATACATGAATGGTTGGGATGGGGGGAGGGCAGAGGGCCCTCTAACACTGGATCCAATGTTTCTTTAAATGTCGTGCCTGGGGAATAGTGTGTAAATCCAGCATATTACTTTCTGTATGGTACTGGGGCAGCTGTATCTGCAACAACTGCGTTCACTCAGTCACAATGACCTGCAGAAGTTTCAACAGACAGACAGCCGACTGTGTTGTCGAGTTCTCTTTCACCACTTCCTTCCCGAGGTTGACTGAAAGTGTTTAATCTATTCGTCTGTAATTTTCCCATACGTTTTCACTGCAAAAACCACAACCTTCAGAGGTCGACAGTCGCAGCTTGGTTTTTGTTGAACTTCTCCCCTTTAACAATTGCATATCTTAACCTCTTTGTCTCACCCGTTGTCTTCCTGTTTCTTCTTACTAGAGTCAGGATGCCTCACTCATACCCTTTCCTCACTCCTGAGCAGAAGAAGGAGCTCAGTGATATTGCTCAGAGGATCGTCGCTACTGGCAAGGGAATCCTCGCCGCAGACGAGTCCACTGGTAAAGAGTTTCAATAAATCTTGAATCATTCATTAAAGAGGAGTAACTGTCAATAAAACCAATTGACTTTGCTTGAAAGTCAACAGGGATTAAAACCAAAAATAAGCACCTTTATTTGAAATATAAATAAAGTTTTAGAGGAGCCCCCCAAATGGTCTTTTGAAAGCTCCAGATCTAGGGCAACAGATATGACGTCTTTACTGCTTTGTATGGGTCGCCTACTGTCAAGTACATTTCAGTACAAAAGAATCTACCAATTATTTTCAGAACCAAATAAAATATAATTTAATATGCAATATAGCCAGTTCCGAGACAATTATCATAGGAATTGTTATTTTTGATGTGCTGCATCAAAAGTTGCAGCTGATAAAGCTGGAGCTCATTCAAATTTACTTTAAATATTTGTCTGAATTATTGGCATATTGCTGGGTAGCCTGAGAATTCCTCTACGTTATAGTGAAAACTACTGACACAGTATCATAATTTATCGGATTTTGCATAATTTATGTTCTCTACATTCCAGTGGAGGCAATAGTAGTTATATCGCTACTTTCAAAGTTTTAGTGGGGAAACGCAACAAAGTAAGCTAGGGTTAGCTTATTTGGGTGATATGACGTAAAAAACAGTGTTATGAGATTGTCAGACATCTATCATAACCAGGGAGAACTTAAATCCATGAGATAATGGATAGTTTTACTAACAAATGTACATTTCTCAAGGATTTTTTTTTCAGTAAAGCTGTCCATTATTCATCCATGTCTGTTTATCTTATGTTCCAAAACTAGGCAGCGTCGCCAAGCGCTTCCAGAGCATCAACGCTGAGAACACTGAGGAGAACAGGAGGCTGTACCGCCAGCTCCTCTTCACCGCTGATGACCGCATCAACCCATGCATCGGTGGAGTCATCCTCTTCCATGAGACCATGTACCAGAAGACCGACGATGGCAAGCCCTTCACCCAGTACCTTAAAGAGAGAGGCATGGTAGTGGGCATCAAGGTCGACAAAGGTGTTGTCCCCCTGGCCGGAACCAACGGCGAGACAACCACCCAGGGTAAGAAAAAAAAAAGGTTTCATGCATAGACTGTGTATTCAATTACAGTAAATGGCTTCAACACATAAAATCCCTCCATCTATTATTACCTATAACTTATATGGTGAATCTGTGCTTGTTCTCAGGTCTGGATGGACTGTATGAGCGCTGTGCACAGTACAAGAAGGATGGTGCCGACTTCGCCAAGTGGCGCTGTGTGCTGAAGATCACCCCCACCACCCCCTCTAAGCTGGCCATCATGGAGAATGCCAATGTCCTTGCCCGCTATGCCAGCATCTGCCAGATGGTACGGCATAGACAGATTTTGAAAGTGCTGTGAAGTCTTGTCAGATTTTCCAACATGTTTCTACTATGGTAGACTACTTTTACTAAGTTTTCAGCTGGTAAAAAGGCAATTCAGTAAGTCTGTTTGGAGATTGTGTATGTTTCATAAATTTTCAGCATCAATGCTGCTTTTGTTTCGCATGAGTTGGTCTTATTGGTTTTCTCACTTCCTGTTTGGGCAAAGCTGAGATGAATACCTCTTGAAACCTTAAACCCTGCTTCTGCAAAGTTCAAAGAACTGTGTTAATCCTCACTGTAATGCAGGCTAAACAGTGCCTCTTGTTACAGTTAATGTTTCACTACATTGCAATGTAGAAATCACAAGTATTATCTGCGCAAAAAGTATTTTAAACATGACTACTATTTAGACTTGTTTTGTCTTCCACAGCACGGCATCGTCCCCATCGTGGAGCCTGAGATTCTCCCTGATGGTGACCACGACCTGAAGCGCTGCCAATACGTCACTGAGAAGGTCTTGGCCGCTGTTTACAAGGCCCTGTCCGACCACCATGTCTACCTGGAGGGCACTCTGCTCAAGCCCAACATGGTTACTGCAGGACACTCCTGCTCACACAAGTACAGCAACCAGGAGATTGCCATGGCAACTGTTACTGCCCTGCGCCGCACTGTGCCCCCAGCAGTTCCTGGTGAGCTTGATGCATACCAAATGATCTTACTTTATAGTATAATCAATGAGCTATTGATTGAATAGTTTGTAGTATTTTCATTAATATGTTTACAAAAGTGCACTGCTGAACTCTCGCTCTCTTCCTGTTCAGGCATCACCTTCCTGTCTGGTGGCCAAAGTGAGGAGGAGGCCTCCATCAATCTGAACGCCATGAACCAGTGCCCCCTGCACAGGCCATGGGCCCTGACCTTCTCCTACGGTCGTGCCCTTCAGGCCTCTGCCCTCAAAGCATGGGCTGGCAAGAAGGAGAATGGAAAGGCATGCCAGGATGAGTTCATCAAGAGAGCTCTGGTACGGCAGAATAGAATGTGAATTGAATGTCGAAACATAAAAGAAAAAGTGGTGTTGCACAGATTCTGCAAAACATCTTTGTTCAGAAAACTGTATGGATTGTGATCATCAAACTTCAGTGCTCTATCAAACATTTAATACTGTCTTTGTTTCCCCTTACAGGCTAACAACCAGGCCTGCCAGGGCAAATATGTTGCAGCTGGAGGCAGCTCTGCTGGTGGTGATTCACTGTTTGTGGCCAACCATGCTTATTAAGCATGGAAACTCCACAATTTATTTTGCACCTTCTCCCCACCATCTTCTAAGTCACCGTGGAAAAGGCCGTCTCATCACAGGCGCTGCCTAACAGCACTTTTATAGCGTCTTGGTAGAAAGTAAAGGAGAAAGACAAAAGTAAACTTTCCTTGGGGTTGTTTCTGAAGCTAGGAGATCCTAAAAAATGTTCTGCCTCCATTCCCTTACCTTTTCTTATTGACACCTTTTTCAAGTGAAGATTACCACAAAGTTTTTACACCTTGTACTTTTTTCCTTGGTCTGTTTCCAACAAAACAGTACGTGATTTATACTGATACCATGGAATAAAGTATTTACCCTTGATGTTTGGTGTTATTTGATCCTTTTTGGCAACACTACTTTAAGGTCCATAAACCATAATGATGCTACTGTTAATTATACATGTTTAAACAGGATGACTTCAAAATTAGCCAGCTGACTTGTCATGGCCACCATTATCACTCCCTGCTTAGGCTGGCTTTCAGCGCCAACATGCTGGTAGAGCAACCTGATGAATTGTAAACTGTAGTGACAGAAGTAGTGTCACTGCTGAGTCAAAACCAAATGAGCTGTAGTAGGTCAAGAAATATCTCTAGTCATTACTTTGCTACTGGAGTAGTGAACAGCACTTCAATTGCATTTGAACGCTATGGGCTGGGGATGATTTCTTCAGGTATTTGTCAGCCCCTTCAGCATTGTCAAGGAAGCAAAGTTAGATCCTTTTGAAAACCACATTCCCATCAAAAATCCCCCCAAACTTCCCACGTTTCCATTAGAAATTCCAATTGAAAATATTCCAAAATTCATGAAAGTTTCTGAAATTGTCTTAAAAAAAAAAATCGGGAAAAAATCCTATAAGTTCTTTAAAAATGTCCATTGAAAAATTTCCCCAAATATCTGTTGGTATTGGAAAATTCCCCAAAAAATTTGCAGAAGCAAGAGTTTCTAAAAATCCTTGTGCAGTGGGGTGCAGTAAGATGCGGAGAATTTCCATATAAAATTCACCGAAGTCTACATAAAAAAATTGGGAAAATTCAAAATATTTATAAAAGCTTCTATTATACCCTGAAAACTACATTCAACTTTGCAAAAATGTCCTGAAATTTCAGAAAACTTCTATTAAAAACCCCCCAAATAATCTGAAATGATCCTAAAAATGTCTTTAGTAGTCTCATGTGGATTTGTTCACGAGGGCAGGGAGCATGCCTCATATTAAAACCATGCCATTCCTAACCCCACCCACCTGGTGGCCCACCTGCCATATGACTGTTGTTAAATACTACTACATTGATTCCTATAGATGAGAACTCATTTCACTCTATTCAAAGTTTTGTTGTTTGTTTATCTCCATGACATAACTTCCCATTTTGTGTGACACATGCAAATTTGAATGACTTGATCAGAACAACTTGTCATTGTTGATGTTTCTTCTAGCTGTAAACAGACATTGATGTTGATCAGATAAACAACCTAAACAGTAAATATGCAAACCAAGTTTTGTTCCAGCTAAAATATATAATATATATATATATATATAAATATATAAAGCTTTAAAATATATAGCTATATATAGCTCCTCAAATATCCCATTTTTTGCCACTTTGCTGATATGACTGCCAAGTTTGATATGTTTTGAGTTATTATTATTATTATTATTATTATTATTATTATTATAAGCTGCCTTACATGTGATTTATTCAGAGACATTATAATAATAATCCCTTGCATTATGATACTGCCCTTGCACCCTCTATGCTCAGGCTCTGAAAATGTATCTAGTATAAAATGAAATAAAAGAGCCATTCTAATTTCTTAAAAACATTTTAATCAATTCCGCTTTTAGAGACAAATAAAGGTGCTTGTTTGGTTTTCTGAAATACAACAATAAAAATCAAAACAACACAACACTCTACAAAAACGGACCCTTTACACAATGTTCCATCATTCAAAGGACTGTTCAGTGTGGTGCAGAAGGTACTAATCATGATACTGCGTGGAGAAAGTCTCTCATTGCTTGTTTTTGTGGTGTTTGGGTTTATCCCTGAGAGAGAATTAAAGCGTTTGTCCTCATCACAGCTCATCATGTGCTTCCCTCTCCATGTCCTCGTCTACTTTCAGTTTCAGTTCCTCAGCTGTGATCACTCCGTCCTTATTTCTGTCCTGGTTTTGGAACATGTCAACAATTACCTGAATCCATGATCATTCCAGGCTTGACACGACCTTTGCCCTCTGCCACCTGCAGCTTGATGAACTCGCCAAACTGAAAAGTGTGAAAGGATAAAGGAGCAATTTCAAGACGTTTCAAGAATGTGAGAAGTAAGCTCCTTTAAAACTTGGATAAAACCACAACCAATAATTCTCCTTCATCCTGAGCGATAACCCTATTGGGTTTTGATGATTGGCTCCACTGATAACAGTATGGTCAACGGTGGTGGAAGGAAATAAGGTACATTTACTCAAGCAGTGTCCTCAAGCACCCATTTGGTTTGTGCTTCAGTGGATTTCTAAATGTAAACTACTTCAGAGGGAGATTTGACCTTCTTTACTCTACCACATTTATGAGTCTTACTGTAAGAGTTGATTATTACAATACATGCTCATCTCTGGAAAATGTTTCATAAACTACAATTTGAGTAGACAATAAAAAAAATACTTGGATAAGCAATAGTTGATCTATTGGTAAATTAAACAAAAGTACTTGTGCCTCTACCAAAAAGGATAAGAGCTCAGTGGAGAAACCCACACTATCAGGCCCTCATAGCCTGGAAATAAAGTCAGATGGGTATAGATGGGCAGAGAGCCAGTGCATTACTGGGTAATCTAGTGGGTACCTCCCTTCACCAGTGCATCATCAAATTAGCGCCACGACACTCGAGGAGGCTCAGCAATTAGCTCTGTCATCCAAGAACCCCCCCCTCTCCATGCAAGCTCTCACCCCCTCTCATAGTCAAACTCAAAAAAGGGAATAAAAAGAGAAAACAGCAGGGAAGGACGGATGATCTGTGGTTAATTCTTAACGAAAGAAATTATTGTACCTCCTCCTGGGGCACTTCGTTGTTCTTGTTGACGTCAAGGGCTTCAAACAGGTTGGCAGGACTGTCCTGGAGCCACACAAACAGGTAACCAGGCGGCACACCTCTCTCAAAGCTCACCATTTCAATGTCAAAGATGAGCACGGCACTGCTTGGTACACCAGTGGCTAGTGGAGAGAAAGCAAGAAAGATATCTGAGATGAGTGTGTGATCAAGTGTGTGGCAGTTATCATCACTAATGAAAGAGCAAAATGAAGATCTATTCAAAAGAGTGTACGAGTGTTGCCTGATAATAGGATATTATACAATCTCCACTGCAGCAAGTCATAATTGGCATGAAAATATTATAATTTAAGTATCAAATTCAAGTATCAACACCTCCAGCAAACAACTAAAGGTTTACATTTTTACATGCAGCCTATTAACAGAATATACGTGCAACAAAACCAGGTTCCCTTTTTTCTGTTAGAAGACAAAACTTTCTTTTTTTAAATGAAGAAGAGTGCACTTCTATGTTTTGTGTCAAAGCAGAAGTCTCACCCCCTTTTTCTCCGTGGCCAAAGTGAGGCGGCACCGTTATCAGCCTCCTCTCTCCACACACATGCCTCTCAATCCCTCGTCAAGTCCATCAATCACCTTATCTGCGCCGAGCACTGCATCCTGAAGGTTCTCGTAGTCATGTCTGAGGATGAAGTTGATCAAGTGCACAGCAAAGTTTATTTCGTGTTCATGTCACTTTGCAAAAATCAGAGTGCAAACGTGTGTGTAACTCACGAGGAGAAGAGAGGTGTGCCGTCTACCAGGGTGCAGTTGTAGTGGTAGCGGACGAGGTCGTTCACCCCAGTGGTTTCATTACACGCCTCGGGCTTGTGGATGGTCTGGATGTCCACGCTGTCATTAGGGTTGTGGAAGTCGATGACATGAATTTCAAACACCAGCACAGCAGAAGGGGGAATGACATTACCTGCAAAGAGTGATTAAAGTGCATCATTTATCTGTAAAGGTTGCGATTAAGTAAACTGCTGATTGGTTTGATGCAAGGGTTGCGAAACACAGATGAGGGGGTTGCAAATGTCTTTAAAAAACACAGAAAAATGTTAAATTGTCTAAATTAGCATATTTGTCAATTATTGTAACACTGTACACAAAATAGAAGTTGAATTTGGAATAAAACTGTGCAAATAAAAAGGATATGTTGTCCAGTTTTCTGTTTTTCTTTGTTGCAACCATAGACTGTATATAAAATGGACGTCATCTTCGTCACATAAACAGTCTATGGTTGCAACATGACCCCTGAAGTGACTATGAGCATACTGCATAAAGTGAGGACATTGAGATATGCTGTATGGGTGACACAATTGTTTTAATGTGTATAAATATGTAATATATCTAATATGTAATGAATATATGTAATGAATATATATGTAATGTATGTGTATAAATCTATTGTGCTTTGGCAACAACATGTCTTTGTTCATGCCAATAAGCAAATTGAATTGAAAATTGAATACGGAAGAGTAACAAAAGTAGAGTTGCAGCAGATGTAATCATAGCAACACAGGAAACACAGTGTGTATGTGCAACCTGTGCACATAGAGCGCTTATATCCTGCAGACCAGCAAAACTAAGTATCGGCTTTGAGGCAGTATGAAACACACAGACACACACAGACATCACCTGTGTGTCTGCTTGTTTATGTAATATTGTATGTGCACTCACTGCTACACACTTAACATGAGGATAACTATTCTGCCCTAGTCTGTTTTCAACTACTTTAAAAAATATTATGTTGGTTTGGCTTTTGTGTTCTTTTGTGTCATTCTGATACACAATTGTCTGACACCATTACTTTGAAGGTCACAGGCTGAAAGGTTTGGGAACCCCTGGTTTGATTGATCACAATCACTATAAGTCAATATATGATTTCCATCTAAGTGCTACTAATGTGCAGTGTAACTGTCAAGTGCTGTTTCATTTGTTTATGCAGTCATAGGGAGACCTCTGCTGGACATTTCGGAAACTGATCTTACTACAGTGTAAATACTTGTTGCTTGCAGGATTTGACATAATTTCTTAATTTCTTATAATTAGCAACACTGAATCAGAGCAATTCACTGCTAACTGGAGGAAATGGGTTAATTTTGTAACCCTCCATAGACCGGATTTTATTTTCACTGCTTATTAGTTGTATTGTATATTTTAAGTAAAGAAAAGACTACGCCCTTGTTGTACATAATTTGCTTTTAGTTTCTGTTATGTTATTCTAATTCCGTTGGTATATATTTGATTTTGAAATTATGATTTCAAATCTTATGTGGAGAATGTAGAGATGATGTATATACCATGGAAGTGTTTAATGCAAATTTAAATAAAAATAATAATAATAATAAAAATAATAATAATAAACAACACTGTAAATAACAATGCGTTTTGTTTGTGATAGTTGACTAATCATGAAAACAGGCTCCAATTTACAGTTCTATCTTTACTCCTGTTGGACTCCATAAAAGTTTGTAGAATGAACTCTTTCATTACTGCCTCACTGAAGACATTGGCTTGACTTGAGTATGCAAGCTTATTATGTGTGCAGTTTCCACAGGTGACCATGAATGTATTCAATTTGTTTTGGTTATGTTATCTGATTTATTCAGCTTGTATATATATATATATGTTGTAAGATATGTTTATTTTTTACCTCTTTCATTTAAATTTAATTTAAATTTAATAACTTTTAATAATTGTTCTTTATAGGCTCTTGTTTGCTTAATATATTTTTTGCACTGTCTACTTTGCTACTGTGACACTTGAATTTCCCTGTTGTGGGACGAGTAAAGGACTATCTTATCTCTTATCTTGTTATGTTATCTATTTTTGACAGATTTTCTGTGTCATTTTTCCTGGATCACAGCATTTTGTTATGACAGCTGTAGAACTGGACTGTTTTCATTTAATCAATTTAAATCACTTCAGTCATACAACTTCCTGCAAGCTACATGAAAAAACTACAGTAGCTTACCTGCTCCCTGGTCTCCATATGCCAGATGAGGAGGGATAGTGACTCTCCTCCTCTCCCCCATGCAGACTCCCAGGAGAGCCTGGTCCATGCCTGCAATCACATACCCCATCCCGATGTAGGTGTTGTATGTGGTGTTCCTCTGGTAACTGTTGGCAGACAAGAACAACATTATCTCCATCTAAAAGCTAAAAATACAACTTCTGGCAATGTATGATTAATTTACTGATATATCAATGCACCCACTAATCTATGTATGTCACCACAATATTGGGACTGTCTGTTGTGTTTTTGTCATATGTCTGTTAGTATGTTGTTGTTGTATCTTGTCTGTTGCCACTTTATTTGTGGGAAATTGGACCCCCTATTAAAAGCTTTAAATAGCTTCCTTGGGGTCACCCCTTACCACACATCCAACCATTGTGAAAATGTTTACTGAAGATATAAAGATGTATATCTTTTACAATGTGTGTGAATGAACAAAACTAAACTAAACTAAACTAAACTAAAACAAATACAGTTTTATTTCCTTTATTAGATCCTTTATTAAATCACATCACATTGTGACATGAACCCTGGAATAACCCATTTCTGGGACATTATTTTTACCTTGTGTCAAAGGTCACTCCGTTCAGGAAGGTGCCATTATAATGGTAACGGACGTAATCACCAACCACAGACTTGCGTGTGCACGACTCAGGCACCACCTGATCCGCAACAGTGAGGTTATCTTTTGGATTATGAATGTCCACCAACAGGACATCAAAGACCAGGGTTGCCTGAGGGGGGATCTCTGTACCTGATGGAAAGGTAGAAAACTTTAATTATCCCACCTGTTAACATCTATTTATGTTACACAGTCAAGTACTTGCTAGATCTAAGCTTGTACTCTGTAACACAAGAATACTTCAGTTCCATAAAGGTAAAAAATATTCTCACGGAAGAATACTTGGGTATTACGAATTATTCTATTCAAAAAATGTTAAATTTTTATCATTTTAAGAAAGTCATTGAAAGTGTTCAAGTTAAAGTGAACACTGCATTTAATACTGTTAAGTAAGGTTTTGCTCTTATACTGCCCTCTCCTGGTCATTTAGCAGAAGTGAAGTGTGGCGGTAGACTGCAAAACTAGAACAAAATTACTTATTTTGGTTTGTTTGAGAACCTCTGAATTTAGTCAACTGAAAGCTAGCTTAACTGTTAGCTAGCGGCCAGTAGTAGTATGACTGAGCAGTTTCATTGAGGTCCTGTTTTATGCTTTATTGTTTGTGTTATTAGGTTTTTTAATTCTTTTTGGAGTTTGTGCTTAGTTGCAGTTTTACAAAAATGTAAATCCTTCAATAAATGTCAAAATAAGCCTTGTGCTTATAGGCTTACTTGTGTTTTAGCTACAATCACATGACATGTTACTGATGAAGTAACTGCTCATTTTAATTTGCCAGTGCCTTTTATTGTTCTTATTTACTTTACTGTATTTCTACCATAGACTGTATAAAATATGGACGTAGTATCCGTGACGTCACTCATTTGTTTCTGAAGCGCTGTTTTGAGGCCAATCAGCAACGGCAGCCATAGTGCTGCTGTCGAGCGATTGTGACGTAGAGGTGGGCTTTTAGCCTCCTAGCCAACAGCTACAGTGTTCCCGCCTGTCAATCAAGTCAGCTGTGCCTCTCATTGGAAGACTCGTAATCTCAAAATCTTCGAAATTGCCGCGTTAGAAAAAAATCCACCCCCCGTACAGTGTGTGCCGATCGAGAAATGAGCTATCCAGACTACACTCTTCTTTTGTACCAGGCTGTAAACAAGTTTATTTCTGCTGTAAAGATCGTCTTTTTTGAATTGGTATGCATGTGGTTTCTGGTACTTCCGTAGCCAGCCTCAAGCGGATCCTCGATGAACTGCAGTTTTTAGCACTGCCACATTGGACACATATTTTTAGACCGGAGGTTGCCGCTTGATTTCTACCTTAAAGCTACCAGGTGGAGTTAAACCTGAACAAAATAAGGTCTTGTTGCATTCATAATATCTCCTGACATTCTTGAAACCTAATAAACATGATGAATGAATTACTACCTTATGATTGGCACAGCTTTTTTGTTATTCTAAATTTGGCATTGTTTACATCCTCATCTAGCTAATGTCAACACACATATTTATGAAAACATAGCAGGGGATGCTTTAAATACTTTACTATAAAGAAAACATTATCAATGTATGTTATTCAAAATGTTCCTCTGTGATTGGCTGTTGATTCCCTCTCCTTAACCCTCCTGTTACGTTGCGGGTCAAATTGACCCTTTTTAAAGTCTATTCTAGAAAATATATGCCTTCCAAACCAGCTAAATGCAGCAAAAAAAACTAGGCAGCATGTGACAGAAGAGGTGTCGTGTTCATTTATCAACATCACTTCATAAAAAATAAAACTTTAAAATAAAATTAACAAAAATCTTTGTCATGTAAAACTATCGTATTTATATTTAGGGCTTTCCAATGTACATTAAAAAAGTTTTAACATTCATTTTAATGAAAAACAAGTGAGTTATCCTCAATGAACCATGATCTGTGAGAATTAAAGAACACCAATGGACTAAATCTTGATTTAAATGGTTAGTAATGGAGTCAAAAATTTGATTTAAAAAAATGTGTATTGGGATTTTTGGGGGTTTTGACACTTTTGGATAATTGAATATGCCCAGGGTCAAATTGACCCAGGAACATCATTGCTGTTCCAGAGAAACGAACATAACAGGAGGGTAAAATCATTATTATATCAGGATATAAGTGCAAAGCAGGAACACCGAATCCCCTCCCAACTCTTTTTTATCCTTATCATTGCACTTCTGAGTATCACTTTTACTGTAATTTGGACTGACCTGATCCTTTTTCTCCATAGGCTTTGAAGGGTGGGAGGACGATATGTCTGACCTCACCCACGCACATGCCCAACAGGCCTTCATCCATGCCTTTGATCAGCCAGCCTTCACCCACCAAGGAGTCGTGGGTCTGCTTCCTTGTGTAGCTATGTAGGGCTCATACAAGCGCAAAGTAAAACACACAACAAACCTGGATAACACAATACACACAAAATCTGTCATTCATGGAGAAGTCATCATATAATCTGATACATTTAATTTTCTCAGAGTTAAAATTGCTGATAATCTTGTGTATTGATTTTCACATGAAATCCCTTCACCGACTCTGGAGTCATAATTCACCTAGAGTCGAAGGCGGTGCCGTCGAGCAGAGTGCCGTTGAAATGGTAGCGCACGAAATCAGTGCGCATCACGGAGCGTTCGCAGTTTTTGGGAGTTGTGACGGTTTTTGTGACAATCAAGTCGGCTTTGTTCCACACATCCAGGAGGTGGATCTCAAACACGAGGGTGGTATCAGGAGGAATCACATCACCTGTTAACATGGTTAAACGAAAGTAAGAGGGGCGTACATAACAAACAACAACACTGTAATGAACACCCACCTTTAATGAAAGCTTTTGTCAACTGACACCTTACACCGAGTTGTAATGAGGTTATAGCTCACACAGATACCTGTAATGAAGCACTTTGATTAGAGACATGAGTATTGGTACTCTAAGTTGGTTAGACGACTGAATTGTTCCAATGCAAACAAGATGATAGTATTTAAAGGTGACATATTATGCTCTTTTTCATCAAAATATATTGGTCTAAGAGGTCCCCAAAACATGTCTTTAAAGTTTATTGCTCAAAAAACACTTTGAAATCAGATTTTGGCATGCCTGTAAACCCCTCTTTTTCAGCCCTGCTCAGAACAGGCTGTTTTCTGTGTCTGTGCCTCTAAATGAGAATAAGCTCTCTGACCACGCCCCCTCGGGAAGTGGATGTGGCCTCGGCTCTCCAGCACATTGATCGAATGTTTACATGTTGGCTGAATATACACAGCTGCTCACAGACCCGCGTTACTTCAACCCTCTGAATTTGATCCAGAATCTGATCCTGACGGAGAGGCGCCTGCAGCAGGACCTTTCTGAAGGATTGGTCACAGATTTAGTGTTTCTTGTTGTTTTATTTGTCAGTATGTCGACGTGTGTCTTGGTACACAGCGACGAATATGTAGCTATGTGGCTATGCTAACTAGCGCTAGCACTTTTCCATGAAAAATAAAAATCATCCACTAGATCTTCAAATCTGCAGACGTGGGGAGTAAAACCGACCTTTGTGTTTATTAAGACAGCCTACAACTAGCATGCCTCCCTCTAAGCTCCTTGTTAGCACACATGTGTGCAGGTAATGAAAAACGGAGGAGGAGTTGAGTTGTATTTTATACAGTCTATGGGCTGAACAAGCGCCGAGCTCTGACTTTCGTTACAGACCGGATGTCGTTATGACGTAAGAAAAACACTGAAAACTGAAACGGCTCGTTTCAGCACACATTTACAGAAAGGTGGAGAAATCAAAACAGGGGCAGAATGGAATTTTTTCATTTTCGGGGGGTTTGTACACATGCCAGGGAAACATATTTCAGGTAGAGAACCATTAAAAAGTAAATTTTGCATGATATGTCACCTTTAAGATAACTTTCTTAACAACTTCTTTATTATTTTCATTAAACTTGGTGCATATATTCATTCATTTCTCCAACTTTTTGGGGTGATCCTTTATTATTTTTGCTCCATCATCAGGTCGAAAATGAAGATAGATGGTGCTTGATGGGCAGCTGGAGCCAGCACATCACAGGGTTTACCAAATAGTCATCTCTCCTCACCAGTGTTTTGTCAACTTAGGCCTGTGACACTTCAACAGTTGGCTCCAGGGTACCAGAAACATCCTCTTCCATGCAAGCTCTCATCTGCCTCTATGCCCTACTCTGACATACTCAAGAAAAGAGAAGAGACTGAGAGTCTCTATACAGATGTAAGGGAGCAGACAGGAAAGGCAGCGCCAGGGTGAGATGTTTGCACTAGAGCAAACCCCCGCTGGGGTAGTCTGTACGCTACACCTCCCCCTACTCCCCCACTTTTAATGAGGTTAGAGAGGATGTAAGAATTTAGCTCTAAGGCGCAACTTTACTTTGGTACAGATTTAAATTGCTGACAAATCTGTACATTTACAGTCCTACTGTTAGAATTTGTTTCACAGTTATTTTATATTGCCTCAACACTTTTGGACAAGAAACCTTAGAAACTGCACTTTAAAGTCCTAATCATTAGTCCTCTCTTTGCTGCCCCAGAAATCTGAATTTCTATCCTTTGAGTATTACCATAACCTAAATTTCATATACACCAGTAACCGTCTGATGATTTGTAAATTGAACTTAAATAAAGTTTTAAAAACTAAATCTCTAAGACAAGGTGCAAAAACATGCCTTAGCAGCTCATAGTAGTACTGTACCAAACTTTTATTATGAAGCAAAGAGACATAAAAAAGTGCCACATGGACAACCTGCACCCTTTTGGGCCCAGAGTCTCATTCATAAGGAAACTCTCCTGTGCTGCATCTAACCAATGCAAACACTGAAACATCTTCATGGATCTGAAAAAGACAGATGCAAAACTCCAAACCTCCAGTGATGCAGAAGTTTTCGTTGTACGACTACAGTATTTACCTGCACCGGTGCTTCCGTAGGCCAGGTGAGGAGGAACGGTGATGGTCCTGCGCTCGTTCACACACATGCCCTGCAGACCTTTCTCAACACCCGCAAGGAGCCGACCCTCTCCGAGCAGACCCACCTTAGCCTCCCCTTTCTCGTGGCTGTGGAAAAAATAAAAACCAAATGGATCTCACAGACAGAGAAAACGCGAAAGTGCAACTATAAAGAAATGCAAACCGTAAAAACGCAGATAAAATGCAATCTTACCTGGAATCAAAAGTTTTCCCGTTGACAAATGTGGCGTTATAGTGATAACGGACATAATCTCCATTTTTGGATTCTCTAGCACAGACTTTGGGGATGACGTTTCTTTCCACGACTACATCTCCGAGCACAGGACTGGGGTTACACTTCACGGAAGACCACGCAAAGAGGAGGAAAAAAGCTACGCAGCAGGAAAACATCTTTGCAGAATTACGCGAAACTGAAGAAGGAGATTAAAACAGTTGCCCTGTTAAAAAAATCTATCCACGAAATGAATGAATGTTGGCCTGCAGAGCTTTGCGCGCTTTACGCAGAGAGGGCCGAGGCTGCAGATGTTGAGCAGGACAGCGGTGACTGAAGGCTGTAAACGTGGACAATCTCCAGGTTGCAGAGAGAACTTATTCCAATGGGGAAGGGAATGTCTGAGCTGGGATTGGGCAGCGCCGCTGTCAAGTTGGCAACAATAAGATACAAAATGTTACTTCCTTCAAAAAATAAAATAAAACACAGAAGAGGTGGTGTGTAATCAAGTACGATCACGTGATTGATAATCTCTAGTGGAAAAGTCATCTGTACCGGAATTTGGAATATCGTTCCCTTTTAAAAAATGTATATGACCTGGTTTAGGATGCGAGATTTTATATGAGAAAAAAAAGAAATTGCTTCTTTTATTTTGAAAATAAAATGCCCTATTGTTCGGCATGTGGATTGCCTTAAAAACACCGCCGTAGGCTACAGATGCAAATCACAGACATCCGCCTTTCTGGATCAACTTCTTCTTACAGCCGTAAAGTGGCCTGGAAGCCTCAAAGTTTCAGCATTTTCATTAATGCTGTAAAAATAAAGAACATTTTTACCATACCAGGAAAAAACAGCTCGGTAAAGGCAACCACTTCAAGACGTCTGAATAAATGAAAATACTTCATTATAAATCAAAACTACTAGGACTGCTCAGAGTAAAAAAAGAGCCAACTTATCCACCCTAGAACACGATTTTATGGGTAACTCTTTACAATAAGGATACAAACACTGATGCAGTTTTTATAACCTGTAGAATCAGAGCCGTGGGAAGTGGCTGTAAGTTGGGGGTGCTGTAGTAAGAGGTGCAATTTTTTTTTCTTTTTGCATTTAGGTTACTTATGCAACTGATTGGCTATAGCGCACATACATTTTATTTGTATTTATCTGGTTTGAATACAAGCTTTCAAGAGAACTTTTCATTATAAATTCACAAATTGCAACTTCCTTACCCTGTTGTACAGCACAGAGCATACAAGCCAAACCTGGTAAAACAGACCCAAAAGGCAGTAAAGCGCATGGAACAGGACTTATCCAAATACGTTTAGTTTTTAAGCATGCACACACACAGGGCCCATGCATCGGGCTATTTTAAAATGAATAATTATTTAAAATTGCTATAATTATTTCTCAAATCTTCCTCAGGCCTTACATTTTTAGAAAATAATACAATAAAAAAATGATTTATTGTGTTAATTAATGTGTTTGTTTCAACTTATTTATGCATCCAGAAAAAATTGTGTGATGCCTTTTCCAACAGTGGGTGCTGCAGCACCCTCAGCACCCCTACTTCCCACGGCCATGTGTAGAATTGAGTTTTGTAATGCTCTTCTTTCTGGTCTTCCCAAAAAAGAACATGTCTCAGCTTCAGCTGCTCCAAAACTCAGCTGCTAGAATGCTGACAAAGACCAGAAAGAGAGCCCACATCACACCAATTTTAAAGTCTCTGCATTGGCTTCCAGTAGCTTTTAGAATAGATTTTAAGATTAATTAATCGGTTTTTAAATCTCTTATTGGTCTTGGCCATTCTTATTTATCAGATTTGCTTTTATCATATGAGCCAGTGAGAGCCATCAGGTCTTCAGGTAGTGGACTTTTAATTGTACCAAAAGTAAGAACTAAGACCTACGGTGAGGCAGCTTTTCATTATCACGGCCCACACCTGTGGAACACCTTACCTGAAGATCTGAGGGCTGCACAGACCATAAATATTTTCAAAAGCAAACTCAAGACCAACCTTTTTAGTCTCGCTTTTAACTGAGTTTTATTCTTAATAGTTTTATTCATTTATTTATTATCCATTTCAAATTTTAGTCACTTTTATTCTAGTTTATTTATTTATGTACATATTTATTTATTGTAAGTATAGCATATTATGTTCTTTTAATGGTTTAATATTTTAGTGTTTTATTATCTTAGAAATGTATTTTATTTTGGTGATTTTAATTTCCTGTGTTGAGTTTTAACATATTATTTTACCTCCAGTGTTTCCTCATTAAGATATCATGAGAGCGTTTCCTCAGTTTGTTCAGCAACTTTGTTTTTATTTATTTATTTTATTTAAATTGTTTTTAATTCTATTGTTGCATATTGTGTTCTTAACCTTAAGATTGTGGGGTGGGTTTGGGCCGGGGCTGGGAACTTTTCTTCATTTATTCTATTTTAGGTTGTTTTACATCACTTTGTGTTACAATGCTATTGTATGAAAAGTGCTTTATAAATCAAGTCTGATTGATTGATTGATTGATTGATTGATTGATTGATTGATTGATTGATTGATTGATTGATTGATTGATTGATTGATTGATATAATGCAAAACTTTTCCATAGGTGAATGATACATACATTAATCAGGTTGTTTGCTGATATGTATGTATTTTTTTTTTTTGTTCACAGGATCACAGTGGATAGATCTTCAGTTGAGGGGTAGGCTTTAAACTCACATGACAACACATTTAGTTAAGATGCATCAAAATAGATGTAATATACACAAAACTGTATTAATTTAACTGTATGTCTTGTATTCATAATTGTTTTTCCAGTTGAAATGAAAGCTTCTAATCCATGAGACCTGAACTTTCAGAGGAATACAATAGATAGATACAATATAATATATCTTTATTGGCATTGTATATACAGCGAAATTGAAGTGCAACCCATTTATCAGTGCAAAAAGATGCATTAAAAGAACAGTAGTAACAGAATAAAAATCATTAAAACAGTAGGCAAACATAAATAATAAATAATAAATAATAAATTAAACAGAGACTCACACAGCATTCAACATTCAGACATTCAAATGATTGAACAGTCCCCAATTTATATTTACATTATTTAGCATTACGTTTTGGGTCTGAAACAAACAGGAATTGATTTATTAGCATTAGAACTATTTATAAGCTGCGAACTAATCACAGAGTCATATTTACTCCATAGTTTTTAAATGGTCAAGAACGGGAATTTGTGATGCACTCTGCAATAATTGATCCTTCAACTCTTCCCTAGCCATGCATTAGAGTGACATTACTCAAGTATCCTTTTATATTATATCCTTTTGTTAAGTGTCAGAAACCTAACTGTTTAATGATGTCAAATATACAGATTTTCAGACAGGTATCATTGCTATTTTAAATATTTTTTGCAATCTACTGATAACATTTATTACAACATATTACCTTCTATCAACCAGACTTACATATAAAAAAATAATGCATTCGTATGTTTTATATAATAAACTAAAATATAATAAATAAAATATAATATAACTATCAGTATGTTCTTGTCACTCCATTTAATTTTCCTCTAGCATAAAAAAACCTTCAATGAATACATGTTTGTGACATAATACACTTTTATCAAAGCCTACATAGTTCAGCTTTAGTGAATTCTATTGAAACAGGCTGCACATACCAGGCCTATTACAAGCCTTCTGAGCAGTGCAACATGTCCGAGAAAGACCTTCAGAGATAAAAAACTGAATGATGATGTGTCACAGATTTGTTTTAACCAATTTCCTTCAGCTTAATGAGAGAAACCTTCAGCACCATCTAGTGGGCTGAAGAAGAATTTGTTGTATTTCTCTAGAAGCAAAAAGGCAGTTGTATTTCACATACAATCAATAATTAAAATAATACAATATCGATACTATGCATTTGATTTTGCAATGCGAAAAATCGCGATCCTAGCGGTCTTACCCCCCAACCTTTTAGAAAACCATTCATTTAAAACCATGGGACTAAAGCTCATACATTTCATCTCACTGAACTGAACTTGCAGGATTGAGGAATACAGTGAATAACCGATACACATAGCATAGGAGTGGTGGGCACTTAAGGCACGCTTATTCTTGTGCCAAATAAAGAAACACAGTAGTGTATGTATGTGACAGCTGCCTGCCTGCCTGCACCGAGAAACCTGAGCCGGTTACCTCTGAAGGCCAAATCCCGGAATTCCCTCAGACCCCTAAGCACTTCAGCAGACCACCTCAAACAGTCAGAGGCTGAAAACATTAACAACAGGGGAGGAAACAGATTAATATGTGGGATATCATTGTATCATGGTCACATTTTCTACTAAAGATTGTGCGCTGGTAACGTTGCTTTTGTCGAGCTTGGCTTTCCTGACTTCAGCACAATATGAAAAGTACACTTTCAGAAACTTTCCCCAAGAGGAGCTCATGCCTCTCACCACAGCGTATGGATTGGCGTTGGATCATTACGCAGCAGAGATGTGGACTGAATCGATCAAATATTTGGAGCTGAGTTTGCGTTTGCACAGGCTTATCAAAGACAGTGTAAGATACTGCGCGCTGCACTGCAATAGCAGCAAACACGAAGAACTGAGCTTTGCAGGAAACGAGGATCTAAACGTCGACTGGTATTTTATGATGAGAGCTACCTGTCAGAAAAAATGCAGGGCAAAATTCCCCGCGCTACAGCTTCCTTCTCCAGGCAGAGAGATTTTGCAGGATTTCAGCAAAAGATCCCCTTACAAATACCTGCACTTTGCGCAATCCAAGGTAAATGGATCTATGTATTCTTTATATTTGGAAGCTGTGCGTTTTAGGACAAAAAGAGACTAAATGTTTGATGTTTTTCCATCAGCTGGATGACCTGCAGAGGGCTATCCCATGCGCCTACACCTACCTGCAGAGGAACCCCGAGGATCAGGAGATGCACCGACTAATGGAGGAGTACAAGAGCCAGTACGACCTGAGCGGATATCTGGCTGACCATGAAGAACAACCACATGAGGTGACATCTTCAAACTTTAACTCTGGCCTTCATTGAATATTTTTTGCCCCTGGCCCTGGAGTATTGTTTTTAATATTTTTTCAAAATAATCGGAAAACCTGTTGAAGCTGACCTCCTTCCAGATCCTCTTGGTATTCGATCTGATAATAACCTTTACTAAAAAGCCTGCAGGGGTTGATCCAGAGAGGTGTCAAGGAGTGGCATGGGCCCCCTTGAAATCAGATTAGCCCCCCCAAGGTGCTGTAGACACTTAATGGGACTGATGTTTTTTTTATTACTCATCCTTTGAAGATCTTTATCTTCTGAAATACTGATGCTTAAAGTTTTTAATGGGTGATTAGGGCATGCCTTAGCTCAACCTCTTTGCCTGTTTCTAGATTAACCAAATGTTAAATTGAGCCAGCATTTCTAATATGGCGACTGCCATCGTTGGGCTTCATAACACCTCTTCAGGAAAATAAGGGATGATGTCACTGATACTATATATCTAATATATAAATAATAATTTTATGTTTTTCCTCAATCTGTTCACTTCAAATAGTACCACTTAAGCTATCCATAATTCTTTTTTTTCCAGGCCTCCTTTCTGAAAGGAGTGGAACTCTTGAACTCAGGCAACTTCAGCAGCAGTGTTGATCACATGGAGGAAGCTCTCAGGCTCTACCTCAGAGAGTATGGCCTATGTCAGGCAGAATGTGAAGGGATCAGTCAACTTTCGACAGACAATGACTTCTATGCAGTCATAGCTGGTAAGAAAACTGTGTTTAAAATCAGACAAAGTATCAAAGCCATAGATAACAATCAGGACATATTTGCTATGCAAATAGGTGAATGTTCTATTTTCAACCCCTAAACTTTTGTTGACACCTGTGGTTACCAAGCACTATCTAACATCTAACATATAACGAATCCTCTTAAGATGCAATGTATTAGTCAGTACCATTAACCATGCCTTAAAAGTTGGTGGCTCCATCTTTTTCCATTGGAGGAGAACAAGTTTTTTCCCACAGAGGAGACCATAGGATAGAAGGCGGTGCTGCGTGTTCTGCAGGTTCCCAATGCTCCCTGATGTCCCTAGTATAACCAAGAGTGGGTCTGGCCTTATTGTAGTCCCGAAGACTTTTGAGAAAAATGAAAACACTGCTGTCCAGAACTCCTCTAATTTGGGGCATAGTGTATAACTGTGAAGTAAGTTTGCCTCCACTTGATTACATTTTTAACAGATGGGTGATTTTTCTGGGAAGATTCTATGTAATTTTACTCCTGAATAATGCAGCCTATGCAGAATGTTATACTGAATCAAGCAGTGTGTAGCATTCAGGGAGCAAATGTTGATATATCTCAGGCTTTCCTTCCATATTTCCTCTGCTATTCCCATACCCAGTTCTTCTTCCCAGCCTTCCTCTGAATACAGTTAATTAACGATACATCAGACAGTCTTTGTCTCGAGAGATACATCTGAATAAAACAATAGACTCTTCTTCTTCTTCTTCATTCTGCTTGTTGAACTGTTGTGTTAAAGTAATAACAAACTTGAGGTGGTGCTGTTGTACTGAATATCAGCACTGCTGTGATTATCAGCCTGCAGCCTCAGATATTTAGTCACAACATGACTCCTTCTCATGTGAAGGTCCTTAATAAAGCATGTGGGGCTTTTACATCACGTCTATACATGTAAAGATATTAATTCTTCTTCTTTTACTGCATCAGTTTGACTTTTATGACTGTCTTTCTGTCCAATCTCTGCTAGACGTCCTTTTTGACGTATTACAGTGTAAGCTGAAGTGTGAAGAGAACCTGATGCCTAATGTTGGCGGTTTCTTTGTGGAGAAATTCCTGGCCACTGTCTACCACTACCTCCAGTACGCATATTATAAAAGTACGTTTAACATAATTTATTCAGCAAAAGCCTTCCATCTTTAAGTGGAAGTGGAATATTTATCTGCTGCATTTTTTTTCACTCTCACTAGTGAACGATGGTCGCAGTGCGGTTCCCTGTGCATACAGCTACGTGCTGTTTGAGCCTGAGGACCAGGTCATGAAGCAGAACCTGCAGTATTATAAAGCTTACAGTGAGCAGTGGGGCCTTTCGCCTGAACACTCCTCTCCCAGGGTGGTGAGAAAAAAACTGGCCATGTATAAATGTTGTATTTACATCCAGCAACTAAAACAAGCTGATAATTTGTTTTTGTTTGTTGAAGCTCTCATCTGCCAGTTGTACCAATTAAAGCTTGTTGTTCATATGTTAATGGAAATAATCATTGAATGAATGAAAAGGAAAGTGCAAGAATAAAAAATCTGTTGGTTCTGCTGATACCTGAGTCATGTCTTAAATGATCTGTGTCTGTTTAAACAGGAGGCTCTCAAATTCTACAACCAGACTGTCAACCTAAAGCAGATGTTGACATCGGTACAGAAGTACTTAAAGATGAATAATGAGGTGGGTTTAAAAAAAACAGCTTTTTAATTTGAACTTTTCGAATACATAAATTCTCTGCCATTTTTATGTGAAAAGATTGATTATTGTTGGAGTAAATGATAATGTATAGTGAGCAAGCAGTTTAAAGCTGGGGTTGGTAGTCAGATTTAGATACACTTTTTCTTATACTGGTTAAAATTATCTTTATGTCCCGATGGCAATCAATACATAATGTGTTTTTAAAAAAGAGTGAAAAAAGCCGCTATCTACAGCCGGAGTAAACCAATCAAATCCCGTCCTGCTGTTCTGCCCGCCTCCTGCACGTACATTTCATGTTTGTTTGTGTTTTTAACTTTCACTATGATAATGTTTTGGTGTTTTATTACCGCTGAGTGAGACATGAGTTGACGTAGTGCAAAACACAAACGATATGCTGAGGACCGGTTTTGAATCAGTCACGATCATATGGTCGCGAATCAGCGGCTGTAGTGCATGTGAGCGGGGGCATCGTTTTGGAGGAGCTCCGAGGGGAGGGGGGGAGGAGTTAGGAGGAGTCCTGAGCAGTGGCGGAGCCAGGGGGTGGCCATTGCCACCTCTGAAAACTGATTGGCCACCCCTGTGGCCACCCTGAAATCTTAAACATGATTGGCTATTTGCCATTTCAGAGGCATTACTTATATTGAAATCAGCTATTTTGTTGTTGCGTTTCAACAAGATGCTTTGACTTTGGACAATCATCTTTATTCGATTCCTTAAAGAGTTCAGTTCAGCAGATTTAAATGTTTACACTCTGTCGAGTTAAATTTTTTAAACTTAACGTTAGAAATCTACAAAGTTGTAACATTTTAAAAATGATTTTATGAAAATAAGTTAAGTAGATGTGATTATTGGAGGTAACCCTCCTAGGTTCGGGTAAGCCCCAAATGTTTTCCACGCCTGGCCACCCCTTAACAGTCAGTGCCCCAGTTTGGCCACCCAAGTCAAAACTGTGTGGCTCCGACACTGGTCCTAAGGAAATGCTACATTCAAATTCATGCTAGTTTTCCATGTCTACCAACCCCAGCTTTAAGAAATAGAATCCTTTCAGAGTGGACAAGACCTTGACCTGAGGTGGAAGGGCTTCCAACTAAAGATACAAACAAGTTGACAAAGTATTGATTTTAAAAAACAATTTATTCATAAAGCTAAAAACAAAAGTCCTTCTTAAAGAATAATGGATAGCACTTCTATGGTAAAGGTATAACTATAAGCCTACTTGTGGGTCAGATTAACATTAAATATAACAATTTGATTGATATTATGTGTGTGATCAATTTGTCCCCGGCATTGTTCTTGCTACTAAGAATTAACTTACTATTGTTATGGGGTATTGACCAATCAGAATCAAGCATTTAACACAGCTTGGTGATTAATACAGAAGCCAGGTAATAAAACATGTAAAACACTTTAATGTAAAACTTCAAAGAGGGGCTATCCTTGATAATAAGGTTATTTTTTTCAGGATTTCTTGGGACCAGAGGAAGCTGCTCTTCTGGCCTCTGAGTCTCCTGACGTTGAGTTTGAAGGGATGGGAGACTACGAGGAGTCAATCTATGCTGACTGGAAGCAGCCAAAGGGCAAAGGAGACACTGGGGAGACAACATCCTGAGCAAGATATTTCTTCCCAGTAACACTAGAGATGTTTATGCTTTTATTAAGTAAGTCATTTTTGGTGTTTGTAGTCTAGCATGAATGTTTATACCTTGTTTTTTGTTAATAAATCAGTATTATTTCATTTATTATGAATTTTTCAACAGGGGTATATTGTCTATTTTTATGGTACATTAACCTTGCAGAGTGCTCTTTTGATTCAAAGAGTCTTATATTTATGTTATATTGTGACCAGTGGAGTCGGGCAGAGAGCTTGGGGGTCGGTGCCTCACAACTTTCTCTGCAGGCTGAGAGCACAATTACCGTACTCTAGCTCAGTTGTTCTCAAAATGGGGTCCTGGGACCCCATGGGGTCCGCGAACCATAGCGTGGGGTTCCGTGAAATAATTTGAATACATTTCTAATAAATTATAAAACTGTGCTGTGTCATTACAAAACAGCATACACCATTGTTATGATACCATTTGGTGGCTCGAAGGGATATGTGAGTCTTGCTACTGTAAATTTTCTGAAAGCGTTTAAGATCAATTACTTGAAAAGTATAAATGCTGTCATGTTGAGTCCACAAGGAATGAAATGACCCTCTGTTTTAAAGTATACAAGTGGTATTTACTTGATTCAAATTGAAGTGTTATCTGTTTATCACTATGGTACAGGTCTGAAGTATTTACATTGATACGTTTTACAATACAAATAGTTCCAAGGGTAACTAAGAGTGTAAATGGTAGTAAGCATGTGCTTTAGTGATGGGAAGTTCCGCTCTTTTCAGAGAGCCGGCTCTTTTGATTCGGCTCCCACAGGAGAGCCGGCTCTTTCGACTCCCGAACGGCTCTTGATTTAGGATCTTTTGTAGCCGTATATTTTACCTTAACTTTGCAAAACTAATGGTTTGTGTGTTGAAAACCCTTTTACGTACGGTGATTTTATGAGAAGCCTTAAAATTGACCAATTTTGTGCATTTATCTGTTACAAAACCATTCTCATCCCGATCCTAGGGTTAGGGTTGTGATTAGGGTTAGGGCTATGGTTAGGTTTAGGGTTAGGATTAGGATTAGGGTTAGGGTTGTGAATAGCGTTAGGATTAGGGTTAGGGATAGGGTTATGATTGGGGTTAGGATTAGGGTTAGGGTTAGGGTTAGGGTTGTGATTAGGGTTAGGGTTGTGATTAGGGTTATGATTAGGGTTATGATTAGGGTTAAGGTTAGGATTAGGGTTAGGGTTAGGATTAGGGTTGTGATTAGGGTTAGGGTTAGGGTTTTGATTAGGGTTAGGGTTGTGATTAGGGTTTTGATCAGGGTTGTGATTAGGGTTAGGGTTGTGATTAGGATTAGGGTTAGGGTTGTGATTAGGGTTAGGGTTATGATTAGGGTTAGGATTAGATTTAGGGTTAGGGTTAGAACCAGAACTAAATTTAAGCAAACAGAACCAGAACCAAACTCAAGCAAATAAAAGCAGAACCAATCTCAAGCAAACCCAACCAGAACCAAACCAGACCCGAACCAGAACCGAGCCAGTACCATACCAGAAATGAACCAGAACCGATCCGGACCGAACCAGAACCTAACCAGAACAGAACCGAAGTAGAAACCGAACCAGAACAGAGCCGAACCAGAACCGAGCCAGAACCAGAACCGAACCCAAACAGAACCCAACTCAAGCAAACAGAACCAGAACCAGCACCAAACTCAAGCAATCAGAACCAGAACCAGAACCAAACTCAACCAAACAGAACCAGAACCAAACTCAATCTCAAGCAAACACAACCAGAACCAAACTTTGAGCAAACAGAACCAGAACCAAACTCAAGCAAACAGAAACAGACCCAACTCAAGCAAACAGAACCAGAACCAAACTCAAGCAAACCCAACCAGAACCGAACCAGAACCGAGCCAGTACCGTACCAGAAATGGACCAGAACCGATCCGGACCGAACTAGAACAGAACCAGAACAGAACCGAAGTAGAAACCGAACCAGAACAGAGCCGAACCAGAACCGTACCGAATCAGAACTGAACCCAACCAGAACCCAACTCAAGCAAACAGAACCAGAACCAGCACCAAACTCAAGAAATCAGAACCAGAACCAAAGTCAACCAAACAGAACCAAACTCAAGCAAACAAAACCAGAACCAAACTCTGGAAAACAGAACCAGAACCAAACTCAAGCAAACAGAAACAGACCCAACTCAAGCAAACAAAACCAGAACCAAACTTGAGCAAACAGAACCAGAAGCAGAACCAAACTCATGCAAACATTATTAATGTCCTCAGGTTGGCATTGAGAAAAATCCGATGCCTCAGCTTGGATGGGCTGATCCGATTTCTCCTCTCAGTGAGTATTTGCCCAGTTTTCAAGAAGACTCTCTCTGAAGGAACAGATGTAGCCAGGATACAAAGCCTCCCCTCCATCACCTGTATCCTATATCCTCACGTGATTGGCCGCATGGCCGCCATGCTGACCAATCAAAACAAAGTTCTGCCGTGAGCAGAGCTGGGGCTGAGCACTGTGAGAGCTAAGCAGCGAAAGGACAAAACTGGGAGCCGGCTTTCTCTCGATGCAAGCCAGCTCTTCTGATTCACAAGAAAGCATTGGCTCTCAGCTTTTGATCATGACACATCACTAATGTGTTTAATCTGTGTTACAGTTATGAGGGGTCCTTGGAAAATTTTCTCACCTGTAAGGGGTCCCTGGATCCAAAAAGTTTGAGAACCTCTGCTCTAGCTAGTAGGAGTCCAAATCCTGATAGTGAAAACAAACGGAACAAAAAGGGCGATACAGCTGCACAGAAACTCCACGTTGTAGACATCGCTGGTCATAATAGACATCGCCATGCAGGAAGACAGTTTACATTTTTTTAAATCTCTGAGAGATCTTCAAATACAGAGTGCGTCTTTACACCGGTGCGATTTTTTCAGAGTTTACGGTAACTCAAATAAAAGAACGTGACATTTGCTTTGTTTTAAATCGACCACTTAGCAGGATGAATATCATGATTAAGCAGGTATATTTTAAGTTTGAGTTGAGTTGAGAAACATTTGTGGCCATTTTTGTCATTCAGTTCTATTTAGGTCATTAATGCACTGATCCTCTGATCATTATTATTATTTAATTATTTCAGTAAGGCAGCTTCCTGATTCCTTTGCAGGCTCTTTTGTTTTTTCTTAGCTTATTTTATATTTTTTGAGAAAAGAGAAAGCTGAGATGTTGCCCATCATTGTTTCTTGGTTGCACTAATAAAGTGAAGTGCTGTACATCTGTGGTTGCATTATTCTATTATCAATTTGCCATAATTTTTAAGTATGTAAGAGATGATTTCATTGATAGCCATAGACTACATGTCTTTCAATGTAGACTTCCACTGAGAGGAACATATTAGACTATTTAGGAACTAAATTAGGAACTAAATTTAGACTGTCATACCAGCTTGATCATCAATGAAAATATCCTGGAAATGTCCTGGAAAATGATCTCTGGAAAAGAGTGGGAACCCTGTTTTTTTCCATCAGAATTTGTCCCAAAGAGTTTAAAGTACAAGAATTTAAAAGTAAAAATAAAATATAAAAAATCAACCTCCCCCTGGACTTCAGATCGTTAACACAGAATGGTGAAGAAATGACCAGAAAAATTGCAGTAAAAAAAGTATGGTACACAACACAAGCCAAATGCATCAGAAATTCAGTGTTATTCAGATATGTTTATTATATATTTCAATATACAGCAATATGAGTATTATACATATAAAGCTAATACAGGTCACTATCCTGTAAGACCAAACATTTGTTTACTTACATGTGTGAATGAAACTTAACTGCTCTAATAAGTCGGACTACAGTGTGTGGGCATGAACTGGAGTGGTTATCACCTGAGCTCGGAGCTAACTGTGTCCTTCAGTGTTGGATTTTTTTAACTGTGAGTAAATACAGAATAAGAGTATTGATTGTAAGATATATTGACATTTGGATTTTGGTCTGAGTTGATAAATTCTGAGAACATTTAAAACATCACCTGCTGTACAAAGTCAAATAAAGTTTTCCTTGTCTTTTTTTAAATAAAGGAATATTTTTATTGATAAACCTGGCATTGACTTCCACTCCAAGTTTCAATATATTCCTTAAATGCTACTGTAGGTGGACTGGCAGTGTAGCTTGGGTCACCTCTTCTGGCACAGTCTGTGCTATATGCAGTTCCCTGTTGTTGTTAATAAAATGTGGATTTTTAGTCGTCTTTTTATGTTTTTTTATAACCGCTAGTAATACGTTTTCTATCCCTGATTTAAAACTCTCTGATGTCCAGAGAGGATACATGGATATCAATGTATATAAAGGTTGTGGAATTTGACTCTTCCTTTTGAAAGGAAAAACATTTTTGATACTTGTTCTGATGTTAGTTTTTGTCCTAAGCCCGCTTAGGTAAAGAATTATTTTCTGCATGTACATTTTTATTGCTCTGTTCGGTCATGATTTAATTATCTACGTTCTTTAAAAGATGAACAATATTTGAGATATGTTATTCTACCACTATCTCATCATGGCTGAGTACAGAAGCCAATTTATTGTTTAGTGAAATTGATGAGATAACCAGCCGGATTTCAGCACGAAAATCCTTCCTCTGTTATATTTTTGCAGCATGGCGAAACAACACTCACGTCTGATCGGGCATGTATTCAACAAGAGAAGCTCAGACTTCCTTCAATCCTCTTTTGCTGATTTAAACCTCAACATGAGCAGTTTTAGGCTGAGAGGCAGGAAGATTATTCTCTCTTCACTTGTGCTTCCATTCAGAGCTGCAGCCAGTCTGAACGAGTCTACTTATGATACACTATGTACATCAGCACCCATGTTCAGCATACTTGTATGCATATTGGTTGTATGTGGATTAAATATCTTACAGCAGGTCGACGCATTCTGTGTGTATATCATAGGTTGTATAAAAAGGTGGACGACGTGGTAGCTCCCTGAAAGTGAAGCCAAATGACTTTGTGATTCCCCTAGCCTGAGAGCACCAGCTGGGCTTTCCAAAACTGATTGTAATGAGCTGAGGGATCTTTCATCGGGAAGTTAAATGTGTTTTGGTTAGCAGAAGTGGTGTGATATTGATCCCACAGCTGCCCTGGGGAGATTGTTCCTGTGCTGGCCTCTGCAGCATTTTGACTTCATTTTAGTCTTACAATGGAAGGAGATACAAGCACGTCATCCATATTTATACACAGTCAATGGTGTACATGTGCAACTGTCTATCCAGCTCTGCTGCCATGAGCCTCCATGCAGGCCTGAACTACACATTCATAAATTAATGCAGATTATTGTTTCACATTGACAACTGTTTCTTAATGAAAGGCAGCGTAACAACATTTAGCTATCACTGTGGAATGTAAAGGCCTAGCACACCAAAATAACCCTCGTTAAATACCAGCATACACTACCTGCTGATATTTATACACTTCTATTGCAGTTCAAGTCACACCACTGAAAGGAAGTGGTTGTCTTGTCCATGAGATATGTGATATGATAAATATGTTAGCTAAGTATGAACAGAAGGCTCCTCTTAAAGAAGTCAAGACTCAGAAAAGAACAGACTTCTTTGAGGAAATCACTTTAAGGAGTAAAAAGAATAATTAACAGTCAATCTGATGGAAAAACAGCTGGAACCAGTGGACACGGTTAAAAAAAGATGAGAAAATACACTTCAGTTTAGGCTGCTGAAAATTAGAAGTAAGACAGGTAATGTCTTCTTAGAAATTTGCAACCAGATAATCCCTGACAGCTGCTAAACTCTTGTACAAATATGTCCCCAGGGACTTCCTTACCACGGTTAAAAAAAAAGAGAAATCCTTGACATTCCAGGAGGAGAATACCAAAAAAATTAGAGGAGAGAACGGAAAAGGTCTGAGGGCTTAAAAGTGGAAGACATCTTTGTTTTTGTTTTGTCTCTTCAGATTAGGCTGGACACAGTGTAAAGTAGACAGGACAGCAGGGAGGTACAGGTTACATCCCCGAAGATCTGGAAAGAGGAGAGGAAGGAAGTGGAGAGGGAAGACGAGGAGATGAGGAGGGGAAGAGAAAGAGGAGGCAAGAAGAGGAAATGATTAAGGAATCTGAGAAAACCAAGAGGAAATGAATGAAAGCTGTGAAGAACATTTTTTCACCATAAAGGTTGATTTCTGAACTACTTTGTTGCATATTCATTTTTGCTCAATACAACTTTAAAACTAAATTTTTCAGTTTAATTTCACACTAAGAACCGTCAAATGTTTGACATCTGTGCAGGATAATTTCCAGGAACAGTTAATTCATTGTCAAAAAGTTGATGACTAATTAATAATAGCTGAATCAGCTGAACATCACAGCTTCAAGGCAGATGAGTCATGAAAACAGAAAGGTCATAAATCAAAATAACTTAAGAGTAGTTCACTTTAACTGATGAAGTTTTATTACATGAACATTACAAAGTTGAAACTGCAGCTGTGCGCTAGAAAAGGCCGCCCAGTTGTTGCAACATGCAGTATAAATAATGATGGAGCAAACTTTGATTATAGAGTACAAATAGTTATTATAAAGAGTTTCCAAACATTTCTCACCAGTTGTTGTACATGCAAAAAGAAAACCTTATCAATGCATTGAATTAAGTTTTGTCTGTTTTAAAAGCCCATCTATGTGAGGGGCTTTGTGCCATGCTGTGTATTTGGATTTATTCAATTAAGTATGTAATCAAAAAATACAGCAAACAGAAACGTGTATTTAAAAATGTAACCATGTCAAATAATAAGTGGATAAAGTAGTTTTCTTATAAAACAGATGTCGTTATGTGAAATGATGAACTTTGAAACTCTGAAAATGACTTGATGTTTGGATCAGGACTGAAGGGTGGGATCGTACCTTCCCCTCCGGATGTTTCTGGATCAGCAGTGAGGCAGGAGGCAGATAAAAGAACACACATAGAACAAGTGGTTTAGAAAAACAGCTTTCAACTATTGTTCTACTTGAGTAGGAAGAAGTTTGGAGCATAAAAAAAAAAACATGCGATGAATCCATGGCTTTGAAAGCAAAGCATCAAAAAGGCACTGAAAACTTGCAGATTTCTCTTGTTTTTGCATCGTCTGTGTTCATCCAGGCTGAGCTAATGCTGTCACACATGATACAGTCATGGGGTTAAGGCGAAAGAATAAAGTCTGGTTTGTTTACATCCTGCAGGCATGCCACAGCAAAGCTAGCAAGAGGTGAGACAACACAGTAGAGCGAGGAAAACAAACTAGGGAAAGAGGGCTGGGGTCAAATTCTTCTGCGCAGAGAGGAACGTGAATCTCTTTTAGGTTGAAGTACCTGCTTCCCTTCAGTACATCATTACCAAGCAGTAAAAAGGACTCTGTTACTTAAGCACGTCTCTAAACTGTAAGACTCACAAGGGAATCATTGAAGGAAATATGTTTGGTGCACTTTCTTCTCTCTTGGCAAAATCATGTGCCAAGTTTACCCACAATGCAACTGGGCTAATGGCAGTTTGGTTGGAGATTCTGACATGGGCCCAATCTCAATGTCTCCCCTAAACCCTAATCCCTGAGCCCTAATCCCTGAGCCCTGAGCCCTTCTTGACTTAATTGAAGTCAGCTGTAAAGTGATTGAGGGCAGGAGGCTGTAAGGGCTCAAACTGTAGAACTGGGAATGTGACAGCACTTTGAGACTTCTCACTTAACCTGCATGACGTCACCAGCTCACCTTAGTGATATTAGGAATTTTTTTTGCACAATTTTGACTTTCAAATTCAAAGGCGCTTAAGGGACGACTGACTGTCATGTGATCCAGGCTCTTACCGTACAGACTACTTAACCACACAATTTAAAATACATAAATAGGCTATATAACTACAAATATATAAATTATAGGCTACTGTATATACACATATATGTGAAGATTAATAGATTAAGGCTGTTTTCTACATTTATAATTACAGGCAAACTTTTTTTACCTGTAACTGTCATTGCAACTTTCATGCTTCTTTTTTACTGTCGCACTTTTTTTTATTTCATGTTACGGTGCTCGTTTGCCTTTCCATGCTCGCGGGCTTCCCCTGGGAATCCCGTGTTTCACGTCACAATGCTATGAACTCTGGGTAATTCCCTTAAGTCTGCACAAATGCCCACTTACGGAGAGGGGGCATAAAGGGCTCAAAAAGTCAGTGAGAGATCCCTCGCACACTTGATGATTTGACAGTGGGACAGCCCTAAGCCCTCACAGACTTAGCGGGAATGCACCTTAAAGTCAGTGAGTGTGATGGAGGACATTGAGATTGGGCCATGGTTTGTTAGTACTGATGAGCCCACAAAAGTCTTGAAACACCCTTACCCCTCAGATTATTTTGTATTCATATGATTTGATTTATTGCTTGGTTAGTTAGTTTAGCTGGTTGAGTTGGTGCACTAAACAAATCAAACACAAAGCCTACTGTACATCTCTTGCCGTGTTGGGGATGTTAGACTTTCCCCGCTAAAGCGGTTGATGAATGATTTGTAAGAATGCTTTTAAGGCTTCCTTCCTCTAACCAAACCTGAAGACAGGATTTTTTCTCATCTACTGGTTTTAAAAATAAACCTGCACAATCTCTGTTTGTGAGTATGTATCAGACAACAAGCAGAGCAGCAGGCAGTAGCAGCGAGCTGCAGGCATGTGTGTTAGCTGACAGAGGAACACAGCAGGCACACACAGATGGAGGCATGCCACAGCTCTTACTTAAATCCCCAGCCAGTTCCCCCCAGGATTATCGCTGCCACCAGAATAGCACCAGCAACCGAACCTATTATGATATTGGTACCACTGGGACCTGTGGGAGTGAAGGAGTCAGCCAGTGAGGGGGGGGGGGGTAAGAAAATACAGCATGTGAGAGTGCCGAGCACAGAAAGGTGTGGAAAACTGCTGATGTTATAATAATACATATTTATGTGAAAAAGTAGAACCGACTACTGAAATAGAAGACAGTCATTGTTACTGAAATACGTGTTCTATATTATAAACTTAAGCACACCTTTGTTTTGTTCAAATGGGTAACATAAATTAGCGTTACTCTAGAATAAAAACACATAAGCAAGCTTTTTTAAAAGACGTAAAAAAAATATTGACTGAAAACAAAGCCTTATCTTAAAATACAGTAGTAGTAGTAATTATCGTGTTTCTAACACCAAATATCAATATTCTCACAAAGGATTATACAGCACTCAGATTTCCAATCCGCCTCACCACATCGCTATTTCATGACTTCTCACGGGGGGTTCAATGACGTTAATTCTGCACTTTATGTTAAAGAAGCAGTTTTTATTCTTCAGTTAATCAGCTATCACGATGTAACATTATATGATTGTCTTGAAATATATAAATCATCGCAGAATCCTAGCGTTGTGAAAGTAGCAGTATCGTAGGACATATCGTATCGTTTTATCGTTTCTTGCCATATTGCACCGTTGAGTGTTATATCGTATCGTTTTGTATCTTATCGTATGGTATTGCATCATATGATTTCGTGTAATATTGTATCGTAACGTATCATAATTTATTGTAACGTATCGTAATGTATCGTTAAGAAGCGTAACGTATCATAACTTATCATAACATATCGTAACGCATCATATAGTATCGTAACTTATCGTAACGTATCGTAACTTATCATAACGTATCGTAACGTATTATAACATATCGTAACTTACCTAACGTATCGTAACTTATCGTAACTTATCACAACGTATCGGAACTTATCGGAACTTATCGTAACGTATCGGAACTTATCGGAACGTATCGCAACTTATCATAATGCATCATAATGTATCGGAACGTATCGGAACTTATCATAACGCATCATAACGTATCATAACGTATCGTAACTTATCATAACGCATCATAACGTATCGTAACAAATCTTGGGGGTGGCAGTAGCTCAGTCCATAGGGACTTGACTTGGGAACCGAGGGGTCGCCGGTTCGATTCCCGGTATGGACCAAGGTTATTATAGTTTTGCATTTTTCATTAGTTTTTATTTTTATTTCGTTTTGACTTTTTGTTTTCAATTTCAGTTTAGTTTTAATTAGTTTTTGAAGCGGGTTTGCTAGTTTAGTTTAGTTTCTATTTTTTGAAAATGCTTAGTTTTAGTTTAGTTTTTATTAGTTTCAGTATTAGTTTTAGTCTTTTTTGCCTGTGTGCCTGGCCGGGGGTTAGCTTCTGTTTCAGGGTAAGGGGCCTGGCCGCTCTCTCTTGCCTTGACAAGGTATGCTAGGTTAGCCGTCTTGTGTGAGCTTTTCAAATGGACTTTAAGATTAGTGGGATTTTCCCCCTTGAGAAACATATTTTCAACATATTTTATCACCTTCCATTGCAAGGCACTTACTCCTATCAGAGACAGTCATATTCAAAGTAATCCCAAATGGGGCTCTGCCGCTTTCTCCTGACTTTCGCTGCCATTAACGCTCTGCAGGCAAAGTGTGGACGTGTGCCTGCTTGTGCGAATGAGCCAACTGAAGTGAAACTGGCAGAAAACAAACAAAAAATTCATATCCTAAAAAATAGGGAATACTGGTGGATACTCTGTAGGATAGTACTCTCCCTGGGGTGTCGGTCAGAACACACTGGACAGGAGACAGGAGGGAGCTTTAACCGTTTAGTGAATATTCTCCTTGTACAGCACAACAGTACAGCAGACCCAATGAGGCCACAGAGGAATAGGTATGAGTGTGGTCGGAAACACATCAAATAAATACACAAACATAAGGGTGATGGTCACAATATGGACACTTAGGCTAGCATTACTGACCCTCTATAGTGTTAAATAATATGGTGACTCACTGATACATCTTTAACAATAAAATAAGCAATGAACAATAATCATTGATACAGAGATAATGATTCAGATGCTACCACTACAAGTATACTAATAATCATATCACTCTAATACCACTGCCACCAATTAACCATTAACACTTATAATGATAAATGAACAGAACAGGATCATATGGGTGATTCATAATATGAGATGACGCATGCGCTCATGGCGTCTATTTTCTCTCTCGGGAGTTTTAACACACGTGAATGCCTATGGACAGGAAAAGTCAGTTCTCTGTCTCATTATACTTACTTGTTGGGCATTCACACAGGAACGGTTATAAACAGGGCAGGTAGTCGGAGCGAGAGAGTTCGTCTCGATTTAATCCCCCTGCAGTTCTGCCTCGCTGTGAGTGCGCGCGCCCGTCAGCTGCAGGCTCCGTTCGGCGCGCTCCCGCGCAGATGCAGAGAGCAGAGACGTCCACCCGATCAGTCTCTGACTTTATTACATATCCACTCAAAATACTGAGTTTAAGACGAAAACTAAAGACATGTTCTCTATCATTTTAGTTTATTTTAGTTAGTTTTGTAAACTCACAATACAGTTTCAGTTAGTTTTCGTTTTTTTGTGAAGCCTCGTTTTTATTTTTATTTCAGTTAACGAAAATGTTTTTTCACCTCTCGTTTTCGTTATTTCGTTAGTTTTCGTTAACTATAATAACCTTGGTATGGACAAAGTTTGGCAAGTGGACTGGTGGCTAGAGAGGTGCTGGTTCACTTTCCTGGGCACTGCCAAGGTGCCCTTGAGCAAGGCACCGAACCCCCAACTGTTTGGGGTGCGCTGGTTGATGGCAGCATCCTCACTCTGACATCTCTCTAAGTGCATGTTCCCTGCATTGTATGTTTATACCAAAAATCTGTGTGTGTAGCATGACCGAAAAATAACATGAGTGAAAAAATTGAATTTCCCCCAGGGGATTAATAAAGTACATTCTTCTTCTTCTTCTTAACGTATCGCAACATATCGTAACGTTTCATTTTGTGTCGTATTATATCGCTGAGTATCATATCGTATCTTATTGATTCGTACACATGTTTATGTTGCATTTTATACTGTTGTGATTTTTAGAACATCATCACCCTAGCTATCCACAAGCTTTTTAAACTTGCTTTGACTCATTTATTTGATGCATTTTCATTCATACATTTTTTCTTGATCTGTTGAACTTTTTTTTTCTAAAAGACTTTTGTTGTTGTTAAAGTTAAATTTGATGAGGCCTAGCTCGCAGTGTTACTTGCAGAAAATCAAATTACATCATTGTTGCAGGGAGTTTTCAATCCACATAACTTGTAGTATTAAAATAGTAAAACATGGGTCTAGCTGTAAATGCACATGGCAGTACTTCTTGCCACCTTCTGAGGAGAGGTTGGACAAACACTGAGCAGAACTTGAAGGTATCTGCTGAGGTGAGGAGAAACTATAATTGTACTGCCAGTGCCTGTGAGGTGAGACAAACCGCTCTGTGTGTTACCTTTGTATTTCTCTGGGCCCTCTGGTGGGGTGGGAATGGGAATCGGGTCAAACTCACTACAGTCCTTTCCAGTGTAGTCTGGATCACAGATACACTTTACCTCATTACTGCAAGTCTGAGGGAGGAAGACAAGAAACAAAGGCTATTCAACATTTTATCTTGATTTCTTCCCTAACACTCAGATAAACAACAACGGAAATCTCAAAGTTGTACAGAGCTGCGCAGTGACTGACTCACCCCGTGGTGGGAGCAGATGCGTGAGGTGGAGGAGCCCGGGCAGGTGCTGAGGTTGAAGGTGGTAACAGGGAGGCAGCGGCGCTCCAAACACATCATGTTCGGCCCACATGGCGTCCCGTCCTCCACGTATCCCAGATCCAAGCCGTCATCCAGCACTGCATGGCCGCCCCTAGAGATGAAACGATCCCATTCATCATAGATATGTTATTGTTCTCCTGCCAAGCCGCATCATCTGTTTTTTAAGACTGAAGTGAAATACAAATACATTTCTTTAGTTATGTAGGCCAAAGAGGGCTTGCTGACCTGCAGTCCATGTATCTGTTCTGATGGTGGATGGTCAGACTTGTGAGCTTCCCCTGCATCTCACCAAACCTCGGCCTCGCTGTCAGGTTGGTACACAGCAGCAAACCGCACAGGACGTCCCTGAAGGGAACGATGGAAAAAAGCATGGAAATAATTCAATAATGATAACGAACTCCGAGAAATTCAAGGACTCAAATTAGAGTTTACAAAACAAACCCCACAACAGAGTTCACTCACTGCTTGTTGCACTGCACCCATCCCTGACCACTGGAGTCTGGGCCGCAGTTTCCTTTCTCTGTGCCCTCAGAGTTCAGCTTCTCATAGCAGAACCTGTCAGCTGAGTCTGAGAGCAGAGGACACCTCATGTTTTTAATAGTTACAAACATCTTTGTAATAAGTGGGATAATGATAATGTATAGTGAGTGGGTGCTTAAAGCAGAAAATCAACCAGTGGAAAGGAGTCCAGCACATTTCACCTCTGCCTGTTAATACTGTGGCAAAAACGTTGATTTTCTGCTAATTTCATTCTGAATTGGTAACAAAGTGAAAATACTTTTAATAAGGGCTGTCGAAATTGACGCGATAACAACAAGTTAATTCAAATTCTCCATAACGCCACTAATTTATTTGACGCTCGATTAATGCACGCACGCTCTGTGTATGACCCTCGGCTCGCCCCGTAGTTTGGGAAATCAGGAGTCGATACAGCAGTAACATAACATTGTGGATGACAAGCAGAAATTAATAAAGAGGGTTTTTTTTTGCAAGTTCAGCTTTAAAGCACTGCCAGATGGTTCTCTGGACAAGACCAAAGTTATCTGCATTTACTGTCGATGTGAATTCAGTTACCACCGGAGTGCGTCGAGTCTCAAATACCACTTGCTGGCCAAGCATACAGCGGCAGCAGAGAGCCCCCCTCCCCCTCGCCAGAGGCAGACCACGCTGCAAAGTTTGCAACAGAGACGCATGGACAATGCGTCTGTTGTTGTGATGCATGAGCTCAATCACTTTCTGTTGAGCTGCTTAAAAAAACAGGACGTTAAGTTAGTTGGATATTACATGGTGGTAGTTTTACTAAGTAATGTTACATTCAGGTCAAAATGCCCTTTCAGCATATTTTTTGAGCATGTGGTACCTTTGATGGCGAAGTGTGGCGATTGCTCTGGACAGTATTTGTCATTGTTTTGGATTGCTGCAATATTAATAAACATGCATTTGCATAAAGCAAGCTTATTTGTCCACTCCCATATTGATAAGAGTATTAAAAACTTCAAAATTATCCCTTCATTTAGAACAGATAAAAAAAGATGCGATCAGTTCGAGATTAATCGCCAGTTAACTATGAACAATCATACAATTAATTGTGATTAAATATTTGAATCGATTGACAGCCCTACTTTTAATATTACTTTTAATGTGACAAGACTGCTCACCCTGTTGATGTTCCATTCAGCTATGTCCACCCTCTAACTGTACATCAACCCTCATATGGAACCATGACAGGGAGAGCAAGACCAGACACAAAGCCAAGGGAGTTTCCTCATCCTGGTGGGGTTTGTTTTTCCTATAATAACTCACTCACTATACATTATCCCACTTATTATATGGATACTAACTTAAAAATGAAAAATTCACTCCAAATTAAATCCCTTGCAACAGTCTGTTCTTCATAGAAATGTGTAATTACAATACATAAAGATAAATATCCAATCCAAACCTACTGTAGCCCCAGAGAGTCTTGCACTGGCCATCTCTGGTCTTGCAGCGACCTCCATAACATCGACCCTGACGAGGAAGAAGAGGGTGGAAACGATGAAGAGAGAACAGACAGAGACAGAAATAACTGCAACTAAAATATATAAACTTATAAAAATCACATGACTTACCTGTCCAGCATCACACATGTAGCCGTCCAGTTTGTGCACATTATGAGCACACTGTGAGGGAAAGAAATGGAGGGTGTCTGACATCTTCCTCTATGAAGCATCTTGACAAATATAGAGACGTGTTCCAAGCTTCTCTTACCTGACTGGAGTCTCCTGTGCAGGTCTCTGGAATGTCACAGTCGTTCACAGCGTCACGGCAGGTCACGCCTCTGAGCTCGTACTGCCAGATAACAACCAGAGAAGAAGATGAGACAGAGAGAGAGGAAGAGGGGAGGGAGGTGAAAGAGGAAGACACAGAAAGGGGTCTAAGGAGACCATCAAGGCTTTTAGAATCAGTGAAAACTTGTCATCTTACCTTACAGTCCCTGCAGCAGAGTCCATTGCTGCACATGGCATTGTGGGTAAGGGTACACTTTTTACAACAGTTGGCTCCCCGACGTGCACACTCCTACAAACCAGAAGAAAAGTGTTACACAATGTATGTTTTCTTGCTTTAATTATTAATACTTAACAATATAATCATGTGATATTTTGAAAGACTAGTTGTCACATTGTCCAATTTCAGTTTCGAAACTGTGTTATGTGCAAGTGCCACAAGATGGCAGTAGCTGCATTTGAGGCAGGGGGTGGGAACCTTGAAAGTCAAGGTGTTTTGGGCTTCTCGTGTCTTTACTGAGAGGATGACATACTTACGAAGCCTCCGAACATGATGCAGGATTTAACAACTGAGCTAAACCAGCGACCAACATGATAGAGGCAGGGGGCTGTCTAACATCAGTCTGGTTCTGCTCGAGTTTTCTGCCTGTTAAAAGGAAGTTTTTCCTTCCAACTCTAAATTGCCAAATGCTGCAAAGTGCTCTGCTCATGGTGGATTAAGATGAGATAAGACAGAGTCCTGTCTGTAAGATGGGACTGGATCTTATCCTGTCTTGATGTTGGGTCTTTGTTAATAATATAACAGAGTACGGTCTAGACCTGCTCTGTTTGTAAAGTGTCTTGGGATAACATTAGTTGTGATTTGGCGCTATATAAATATTGACATACGATTGACGTCAAGATTTTTTTAACAAAAATTACTACAATAAACACTCTAGGACAAGTTGATCCAATAATAACCCCTGGGAATAGCCATAAAACACGAATTTTGGCGAATTTTAAAAAACTTGTTGATTTCATATACGTGTAAGGGTGTGGCTTCAAGAGGCTTTGTTGAAGATCTAATCAAGCCATATGTGCATAACAAATTTCATACATGTAGGTGAAAGTAACTTCAATGTTTCAACCTCAAATTTCCTCCCTACATATTATCAATGAGCTTTATCAGACAAGGTAAAACAGAAACAAAGGCCCATCTTACAACTTCAAATAAAGGCCTCTTACACTCTGCAGTCGAGGATAATACAAGCCCTGATCACTTCATGAGAAAAGAGTGTAATGTCAATGAACTCACCACCAGTGATCCACAGTCACACTCCTCTCCCAGCTCCACATATCCATTCCCACATTCAGGCGTATCCAACAACTACAGGAAATAAAGAAATAAAAATGTTCTACTGGTTCAATTCATTTGCATTTTTATTTTACAATTAAAAAACAAGCAGAGCTTTGAAAATGATGAGTACTCCTCCCTCACCTTGCTGGGCTTGTTGAAGAGACAGCTGCCTCCTCCCTGTTGGAGGAAACGCAGGTACTCATCTATACTGCAGCGAGAGAACTTCCTGGGCAGGTAGTAACTGAGTGATAATAAAGAAAAAACATCACTTATCAAATAATTTCAAATATTTTACCTGAATGCTTTTAAAAGCTATACTATACTCCTTAACTGGCCAATCAATACTCCCTTACAAAATACAAAGTCATGTAAGACAAAGACAAAGTTCATACCCTGTATCCTCCATGATACAGCCAAGCCATGGATCTGGACACCTGCAGTCTCCTGGACACACACACACACACACACACACACACACACACACACACACACACACACACACACACACACACACACACACACACACACACACACACACACACACACACACACATAACCACCAGCATTAAAATAACTGCGTGAAGACAGGTTGAAGAAAAAGCTTAGAATTATTGTCTGGACTTGTTTGACTGGGGTGGTCCTACAGGGGCACTGAGGGTGGCTGGGGTAAATTATTGAAGTATCAACTGTTTTATTCTTGTGTATGATTCTTTTTTACTTTAAAAAAAGAACACTATAATAATAATAATACATTTTATTTATATGGTGCTTTTAAAAGACTCTAAGACACTCTACAACTGTTACAATCAATACAAGCAAAGAACACAGGTCAATCCAAATCAAACAAAACAAAACAACAATACAATCACAAATTAAAAGCTAACTTAAAAAGGTGAGTTTTTAATAGAGACTTGAATGCTGAAGGATCAGCAGTTTTGGATATGAGTGGGGAGTGAATTCCAGAGGGTGGGGGCGGCTATGGAGAAGGCTCTGTCCCCCCAGGTTCAGTTCTTGGTTCTGTGAGGCAGAGACAGGAGGTTGGCATGTGAGGAACGCAGGTTACTGGAAGGAATGTGATGGTGGAGGAGGTCAGTGAGGTAGGAAGGGGCCTGGTGGTGGAGGGCTTTGTGGGTGAGGAGGAAGATTTTAAACTGTATTTGGTAGGGGACGGGGAGCCAACTACACACACAAAAATCATCTAAGCTTTATTCTTTAGTTACTTAAAAAATGTTTGTCCAAAGTCACAAGTGGAGGCACCAACAAATGAAATGTGCTACATTTGAAGTCTCATTTCTGACAAGGCAAATAGCCAATCAGAGGTTAACATTTTGGAGTGGCACCTGCGGCCGCCAATCAGATCTAAAGGGGGCTTGTGCCACCCATGATCACCCTCTGGACTTGCCCCTGCAACTCAACACTAGAGAGAGCTGTTACAGCAGAGGTGAATTGTTTGAGTTTTATAATGAATAACTTTTTTTATTTTTTTTAACACAACCAGTCATTCTGTGAATTTTATAGGATACTTAAGGATACTTTAAATATGCTTTACTAGCGTAGGCACAAATTAAAGACAGATAAAAATAACGAGATTACAACATGTCCATGCTCTTGTATTCATACTCTTGTGATCCTTTGTAGGGGATCTGAAGTGAAAGTTTGTTATACTTACCAGCAGCCGGCCGCTCTTTGTTTCTCAGCATGCCGATGTTCTGGCCCAGACTCTGGCACAGTGTGATGGCCATGGGACCCACACTGCCGAACTGAAGGCACACACATACAGCAAGTTAACCACACATAACAGAGAGATAAGACAGTCAAATGTCCTAAACTATCGAGACACATCACTCCTATAAATACCTTTTTTTAAAGTTTAGTTTATTGATGAGATATCCTGATCTGTGGCCTGAGTTTCTGATCTGAAAGAAGCACGAGTCTCACCTCATTGATGCCTCCACCTCTTGTGATGGAGCAGATGCCCCCGATGTAGGCGGCCTCGCTGCGGCTGCTCATGAACGTCCTCCCACTGTTAAGACAGGGAGAGTGCTTTAATAGTAGGTGCAGGTGGAGGAGGAGAAAAGAAGAAGAAGAAGATAGGGGTAGGAGGCAGAGTAAGGAGAAGGAGAGGGGAAGAAAAAGGGGGAAATGGACAAGACGACGAATTAAGAAAGAGGGTTAGAAGGAGAGGAGAAAACAGAGGAGGAGGAGATAAAACAAGAACAGGAAGACGATGAAGTGGACGAAAAGGTTAGAGAAAAAGAGGAAGGATCAGAAAAATGACGACAGAAGAAAACGGAGCAGAAGAAGAGGATGATGTGGAGAGTGAACTCACGAGAAGAGGTGAACAGCATCGCAGCGCTCCTTGATGCTCTCCTTCCTGTACTTCATGAAGTCTCGCAGGGTGAGCAAGGCATCATCGCCCACAGAGATCCTGTTCTCAGACGACCACGTTTCCATGGCCACCAGGACGATGCGAGTGTTGAGCTGCTCTTTGTAGATCTGAACTCACCCAACAAGGAAATAAAACAACAAGAATAAATTCACTGCTTGCAAGAGCTGAGGAGGTGAGACTGAAATATATACTAGAGAAACTTCTGACATTACATCGAGAGAGGAGTTTGAAAATCAATTATTTTTTTCTCATTCTGAATAAAGTTCAGGAGGCTTAATTATTTCTTAAAGGAAACTTTGTAAAGAAGTATTGTTGGATCTTTGCCTGGAAGTTATGTAAAGATGGATGACATAACAGCAACCTGAAACAGAAGCCAAAAGATTTAGAGCTCTCCCTGCTGACTGGCTGCAGTTTTAGCCATAATGGCCACCTCCTCCATGTTAACAGATGGAATATGGGTCAAACTATAAAATTAAATATATACATCAAATACTCCTTTATCAGATGCGTTTATGCTGTTTTATGCCTGAGTGTTCAAGCATTTTAGTTTGAAGTAGTACTTTGATGCATACAAAGGAGTATAATGACATGATTGACAGATATATTGAGGAATGCAGCTCCTGCAGCGCTGCATGCACAAGATTAGCAAAGTAGATAAGAAATAGTGAAAGAAAACATAACAAAACTGAAATACAGTTCTGTGTGTGTGTGTGTGTGTGCTTCAAACCAATACAAGAAGCTGATACATTGTTAACTGCTTTCTTGTTAGCAAAGGGGCGGGGCTTCAACTCAACGGCTAAAGGCTGATTTATACTTCTGCGTCTCCCCTACTCAGCAGGGGCTGATGCGGACATGAGCACCACATACTTGTGCGTCGATGTGTCCGTGTCACGCAGCAGTTCTCCTCTGAAAGGCTTGAGGGCAGTGTGGTCTCTCTGATAGCCGGTCGCCTGCTTCCAGCCCCGCCACAATCTCTGTTTACTTTTCCACAGAGATTCGGAGCATGTTCTGTTAATCTACAGCTGATACATGTTGCTGTTTATCATACAGACATGATTACATGAAGAATAGAGTGGAGGAGATGAAATACACGGCCAATGTGCAGCCGATGAGCGGGATCCCGGAAGTGCTGTAAATGTGGGAAATACAAGCCGCCGAGCGGACCAATCACAGGGCTTGTGGTCCGCGTCGATCCTACGTGTTGCTACATTTTGGAGGAGGTGCACGTCAGCTACGTGCGTAGGCCTCTGCGTAGGAACGGGAGCTATGCGGACCCCCAGCGTAAGTATAAATCAGCCTTAAACCGGCTGATCTCTTCTGTGCAGACTCTGACTTCCGTTCTATACAACAAGAAGAGGTGGAGATGAGTCCACCTTGTTTCTACATAAATATTTGATGAATGAATATACAGTATAACAAGAAATGCACATTTTAAAGATAGTTGTGTTATTCTTCTTTACACATGGAGTGGGAAGAAGGCAGCCAGCAGTTGGTTGGCATGGAAACCAGCATCACTGCGTGTTTGTCCTCTGTCAGAGAGGGGTTCCCAGACTAATGTCACAGCAGAGGACTCGAGCAGAGTCACAATTCTGCTTTTAATCAGCTGCTTGGTACAGCATATCTACATAACCGTCAAATATATATGTGGATCAAACTGATCACTGGGTTCCTTTGCAGTTTCTCTGAGCGTAGGGTGAGCAACTGAAGGTATGTATTCATAAAACTATTCTGAGTCGACCTCTCTCCAAACTTCAAGTCATTATGTAACCACTGCAACAGATCCTGCGATGCATGTCTGTGATCAGTCACTAATGTTTGGATCACATTTGGGAGATTTTCTAAAGTGAATCAAGTTCAAAATAATTCAAAGTTTAACTGAGAGTAGTTTTCACAGCGAGGGCAGTAATATAACTGCAATAAGTCCTTCCCATACTGTTCTAATTTAGCCACAGTGAAATAACCTGTTGGTTCAAGACAGTTCTTTGCCAATTTGGATGATACAATCTTGTTGTTTTTGTAGGAGCTATTAATTAGCACTATTGGACGAGCATACAGCTAACAGCACTCACCTGATATCTCATTTAATTTACGCTCTATAATACTTTAAAGGGCTGACTTTTAAAAAGTATTCTGCCATGAACAGGGGGAAATAAAGAAATGGAGAACGTATAAAAAAAAATTCTGTCCAATCCAGTTTATTTCTGCTGCTCTGTTTAGCATTTTAATACCGGCCCTGCAAGGATTGACTCACATTCAGAGCCTTCCTCCAGAGGCCATTTGAAGAACTTCAGTTTTCTGCACATATACAGGTTGTTGCATGGTTTGTTTCAACTATCAAAAGTTGGGAAAGGAACCAAAATAACTGATCCATAACGTCCTATTTTTTGATACCCTTCTGTTGGGGTACCAAGCGTACCTATCGGACCCTAAAGGTTGAAGCAATTTGTTGATTGAGAGAGAGGAGGGGGGAGGAGAGATGGTACGAGATTCAGGTTCTTCAGATTTAAGATATAGGGTCAGGGTCAGGATGGAAGTAAAGACGTGAGGACATTTGAATCGATCTAAATGCAACTGATACACAACATCCTTCAACTAATTTTCAGAGTTGTTATGAGGTAATAAAAAATAATTCCATCCTGTTAAATAGCTTGTGGATTTTTGTGAATAACCGATTGTAGCTGTCTTGTTCTTGAAAGCTGGGAAATGTGGCAACTGTCCTGACTAAGCTCAAGAGACTCTCAATAATAGATTCACTGTGAAGAGGGGCCAAAGAATTTTCTAAAATAAACAGAAAACTAGGAAGCTCAGGGACCACTTCTGAACAATGTCTCCACTCACCGCATCAGCCATGTTCACCACCGCTTTGGCAAAGTTCTTCGCCTGTGTGGCCGACCGACGGAGTTGCACGAACTAACAAGGGGAGAGAAACACTGTTGCTGAGCCACAATCTCTCATTAATGCTCTCATGCAGCAATGACAGATAACAGCTGACAGAGTCACACCTACCAGTTCATGGTCGTTGACCACCATCAGCTCGATGTACTTTGTCTCAGTTTGGACGGTGCGCTGGCCTCGCCGCACCTGAAGGAGGAAAATAAATCCACAGAGCCAGAAGTTTGAGAGTGTTGTCATATTCACCTTCACACAAGACAAACACACACACAAAGCCAGCAGGTGAAAACACAACTCCCAGCGTGCACACACACACATGCTGATGCTGCTGAAACTCTAGCCTTCGTCCTTGAACGGGCAGCAACAACTTGGAGCAACAACTTCTCATTCATTCAACAAGCTCAATAGCTGCACCACATTTGAAAAGATAAATCTCAGCTTGTGTATCCGATTACCCCCAAAGTCTCACCGAAAAGAAAAGTACTTTAGAAGCACCTGAATGTTTCATAGTTTCAAACTTCCAATATTTCTGACAAAATAAGTGGCAGCGACAACAGTCATGATTCCTCTGTGTTTACCCATGATTACCCTGATGTACCTTACCTGGGTCTCGTTATCCTCACTCCACTCCAGTTTTCAAGCTTAGCTCTCCTTACTTCTATATACAAGTTACAACATTATACAAAGTATAAAAGGAAGCTTCTACTGCACAAACACCTTAGCTGAAAACATGATACAGAAATCTGAGGCTAGCTTTCCACTCATTGGAAAGTAAAAAAGTAAACAACTACATTAACCTTGTCCTCCTGCTACTTCAGTGCCAGATATTCCTTCCCCATTGTTGACTATAACTAACCTCAAGTCATTTGCTGAAGATTTGTCTGTATCTTGATTTTCTCCCCTTGTGCCTGACCTGCAGTGTTTTTTCTCTGTGTGCAGCCATCTCCCAGCACACCAGGTTTTTCCCTAGGCCAGCGTTTAGAGCCAGCATCCTGGATTTTCTGTTTTCTTTAGTTTTGTGCGTAATAAACTGACTGAAATCTCCACTTTGTCTCCGTCTCAGCTCTGGGTCCCCACAACTGAGAACACACCCTGACACTGATCCATTTAACTTAAACTATTTTTGATTTTGCTTTCTGTCCTTATTTATTTTATTTTTTTATTGTATTGATTTTATTTAATGAGTAAAGTAAAAATTATTTTTCATGATTCTACCTTTTATTATTTTACACATCTCTGTTGTTTTCAGTCTCTCTGTTCTTTTTAGAAGCACTTGTATGTATGGAAGGTGCTATATAAATAAAGTTGAGTTGAGTCATTGTGATCAATACAATCTACATCCTGCCCACTCTGTTAATTTTCCCAGCTAACTTTACAATCTTAACTTTTAATGCAAGCTTTTCATTATGAACGTAGTCAAATCTCAATCCAGGATTATTTAACCCTCCAGTTATGTTGTGGGTCAAATTGCCCCTTTTTAAAGTCTATTTTAGGCAAAACATGTCTTAAAAACCAGCTAAATGCAGCATAAAATTATGGACAGCATGTGACAGAAGAGGTCTCAAGTTAATTTATCAACATCACTTCATAAAATAAATAAAATAATATAGGTAAAAATCTGTCATGTAAAACTAATGTATTTATATTTAGGGCTTTCCAATGTACATGAAAACAAATTTTAACATGAATTTGAATGAAAAAACGAGTGAGTTATCCTCATTGAACCATGATCTGTGCGAATTAAAGAACACCAATGGAATAAATCTTGGTTTAAATGGTTAGTAATGGAGTTAAAAATTTGATTTAAAAAAATGTGTATTGGGATTTTTTGGGGTTCTGATACTTTGGATAATTTCAATGCCCCGGGTCAAATTAACCCTGCAACATTATTGCTGTTCCAGAGAAACGAACATAACAGGAGGGTTAAGAAGCATCAGTAAACTTCTCAGATTTTGAAACCTCCTCTTGCTCTTTCCTTTCTCATCTTCTCATTCTGTTTGTGTTAGCATTGAAGCTGAGAAGAGCAGCCTGCATGCATGTGGAATTTGGCTTCAGTAAACAGACTTCTCTGTAAAATATTGATTGTGTTTGCTCAGTTCAACTCTGATGTTTCCCTCATGTTGACACTTGCAAGACTACATGCCACATGTTCCTGGCAGGGCATCTGTGTGAGTAAAGAAAGAGCCTGTTTGAACACTGACTTGTCTCTTTGAGCGTCTCAGGCCTTTCGTGAAGACAGGCTTTTGCTCTTCAGACCAGCTGTCTCCTTCTTTCAGCTCGAAGTCTCCTTCAATGTGGCTGTCTGTGTCCACCTCGGGAGTTGTGCTGTTCACAGAGCATCCTGGGAAACGAAAAACACACATGAAGGTAAGAGAGAGTGAAAAGTGGCGAGTCATCAGCCAGGGATGGATGTAACTGTGTTTTAGTGCAGAGATCTACAGGAGAAATCAATATCGCAGCCAGAGGAAGAGAGAAGAGGGAAGGAGGGGAGTATAAGTGGCCAAACGGGGTGAGGAAAAAAAGAGATGAGGAGGCAAGGGTTGGGTAACAGGAAGATGAGGAAGGAGATGAATCCAGAGAGGAAGACGAGTGCCAGGGACAAAGAGGAGAGGAAAAGAAGAAGCAGCCAAATGAGACGTTTAGAAAGGACGAGGAGGACAGCTGGAAGACCAGAGGAGGACACTGTGAGCTGCTGTGTGACAAAACACGCCAAAAAAAACAGGCTTGCATAACAGATCAGTGGATCGTTTGAAGATCTTCCAAAAAGAAGAGGACACAGCTGATGTTGTCCCCAAACAAGCAATGCATACAGCATCTGAATCTCTTTTGAGGGAGGATTTATGGCTTTGTTTTTACAGCAGACATTCTGTCACTAAGGTTTAGGATTTAGCAATTAGAGGGGATCATGATGAGGAATTTGGCACACATCAAACCCTTTGTCATTGCACGAATCAAACACTTTCAGTCAGAATGGAAAGTAAATATGAGCAGTGTCTATGTGGGGTTTCAAATGTCTGTAAGGCTGATGGTGGTCATACCTGGACAAGGAGGTGGGAAGAGGTCAATGTCCGGCATTCGATAATAATGTGGTCACTGTGCTCCTAAAGGTGTAAAAAGAAGGAGGAAGATGAGGGGAGGGCTTCGTTAAATGTCACTGAGTTGAGAGAAAAGAGTTTTATATATTCATACTTCTTGTTTTGAAAATCATGAATCAGAGGATTTATTCATTTTCAACCCATCTATGTCTGCCTGAACAAAAATGAGAACTCATCGTTGAAATGTTAAATTTAAAACTGCACCGACTTGGCAGAAAATGACATTAGTTTACTTGATTGTATTTGCATTTTCTCCTATGTGGTGCAAAAGCAAAGCAACTAGAGATGTGTGCGATTAGTCAACTTGATTAAACACGTCCCCTTACTAATATGGAGGAACTATTTTTCAAGGTTGATCCCGAGAAACTTTCTTTGGGTACTGAGAAACAGATCCGGCCCTTCCTGAGTCAACTATTCATCAGTGCAACATTAGTTTTACAAAATCGTCACCTCTTTTAAACATTAGTAAGATAGACAGCTTCAACCTAATTTTCGTTGGAACCATAGACTGTATAAAATATGGACGTGGTATCCGTGACGTCACCCATCTGTTCCTGAGAGCTGTTTTGAAGCCAGTCGATGGCGGCAGCCATATATGAAAGTGGGGAACTCAACCAGGCATAGTGTGACATAAGAGGCGAGTTGAGCCTCCTAGCCAACAGCTATGTGTTCCCGTCTGGGAGTCAAGTCAGTCATGTCCTTATTTGGGCAAAAACTCGTAATCTTAATATCTTCTGACTGTCCTGTTAGGAAAAAGATCAACCCCCATACACTGTGAGCCAGTAGAGAAATTAGCTACTGTAGACCAAAGCCGTTTATTGAAACATGTTTATTAATGCTGCAAAGATTGTCTTTTTGAATTGGTGTCTATGTGGTTTCCGGTGTTTCTGCAGCCAGCCTCAAGCCGATTCTCAATGGATTGCACTTTATAACCCTTCCCGCATGGGCTTCATAGTTTGAGACCGGAGGTTGCTGCTTGGCTGGAACAAGCCGTCCTCTTAGCTGTACGGTGTCTAACACACACAGACCTCATTTACTTGAGTAGGAGGGAACATCTACTAACTACCTCAAAGATGAATGCTCTTCACCCTAAATGAAAAACGTCCGCATAAATTTTTTTGGGTTAATCCCGAGATCCCTGCCTGGATGTAAACAGCACAGGTGACAGATGGCATCTCGTAGTGCAGTGTGGTTTGGCAGTGTTTTGATCTAGATAGACATTCTATTTTATATCATTAGTCATACCCAGTAAACCAATTTGTCATTGTTTAACAGCAGATTCTGTGATCCTGCCGCTAACAGTTAAATATTGTGCTCAATTTTGACTGTTTTCTGAGCATTTTCTTGCCCATAGTATGGTAAGTTGGAATCTGAATTACATTTTAAACAATTAGGAAATTTGGCACTTTAGAAATCCCCCAAATAATGAATGGGACAACCAGAAATGGCTAGTTTGCTATTCAGGACTGTGAAAAACAGCAATAAAGAGCTAGAAATACAACAGAAAACCTTTTGACCGCAGGAAAAGGAAGATCGAATAACGCAAAGCAAGTTCATTTTAAGAAGTTGCAGTCCAAATTTTGCATTATATTGCTCAATGTTGACTGAATGTATTTAGTTGAAATTGCTAAAGCTGTGTTAATAGCTCCTGAACATTGTCATCAAGGGTCATTTGCAGTAATATCTCGTTTCTGTGAAAGAATATGTTGACCAGGAAATATCACAGCTGTAGCCTTAGATTCATGGGTGGCTATAAATAATGACATTCTGACAAACTTCATTTTAAAAAACAGTTTTGTTGTTTTAATCAGTAAAGTCTCAAAAATGACTCCCTCTCACCTCCTTCCACTCAACTTTTTTCTCTCTGTGTGAAAAGGCTTTGCCACGTCCTCTAAGGGAGAGACAGCTCAACGGGAAGGAAAGTGCTCTGATGCATAATTAATCAATCACTGTGCTGTCATAATGGCAATAACACTGCTGGACACTGTGGTACACTTGAGCTGGGGGATAAATACTTTATGAAAATGACCCATCGGCGATAAAGAGCTGAGGAGAGAGAGAGAAGATTGAGGGAGTTTGAAGATGAGCGGAGAGAAGGCCATTGATCCATCTCTGTAGTCTATGTAATTGAGCTGCACTTCGATTACTGTGGCTCTTAATGGAAAAAAAGCTCAGCCTCTTCCAGTCTAAACACTTTCACCCCATCCCCTTCGGCCACTCTGTGACATGTCATTTCTTACTTCTAGATATGCACTCAAATCAAGTCTGAGGAATTTGGAACAATCTTAAAAGCCTCTTATACTTTTTTTTTTTTGTTATTTTAAATTCTCTCCCTTCTGTCTCCGGATGGATTGTGTATCAACTCGATACTTTCCATACAGGAGCTCTGAGACAGAGTATCAGTGTCTGGGCTGACCGTAAGTCACGGACTGATACAGAGACGCAGAGAGAAAGTGAGACAGAGGGCAGCTTCACTTGAAAGATTTTCATCAAATCTTGATGATTTTAGAGCTTTAGGGCCAGTTGAGTGACTTTTTTAACATGACATTAATGCTGCTTTGGTTTGATGCCAAGAAACTAGATATGTGTTGTTTAGAAAACAACTGGTTGATCTCGACTCACCTCGCCGCTGCCAACAGGTTCAATCCCATACGAGAAGTTCCCATCAGAAAACATCCCCCTGAAAGAAACAAAACACATCCGTGTGTTAGCACGCCTGAGGCTGTTTGTGTCCCTCTGAGATGTTGGAGGTGGATGACTAGATTGAAGTCCAGGGGGGAGGTAGAGAGAGTGAAAAAAAATGTGTATACTGTATAAATAAATACTTGGTAGCTAACTCCTTGAAGTATCACCTTTTGTATTTTACTCAATTGTTCCTGTTGTAACACAAACAAGAAGAAAATGATTGATACACAAAGAATATGAAAAATAATTATTATGTTTTGTTGTACACTTTGGCCTCCCAGCATATGTAAAATATTAAAATAACTGAAATATTAAAATCTTGCTAGTTTACTTCTTTCTTATTAAGGAATAGTTTGAAACTATACATATTGTTTTGGCCTCTTTGAGATAACATGACTGATCCTATTCTCACGCTTATACATTAAGATGAAGCCACAGCTAGCAGGAAGTTAGCTCAGCCTCGCAAACACTATGAACATTTGAAATAGCTTAGCTGACCACGTTAGAAAAATTCACATATACTACTTCAATCCATACAAAAACTAAAGAGTAAAAGTCAGAATCCACCAGGCCAAGGGTTACGCCTAAAGATTGTATCTTTTGGCACTGAAGCTAGCTGTTTCCTGTTAGCCTGTTAGCTCAACAAAGCTGAGGCAAAGATGCGCAATGAGCAATGAGCAAACCCAAACTAAGACAAAAAAAGCAAAGTGAATACAAGATAATATTAGTTAAGCTAAGTTATGCAAAGCTATAGGATAATATTTGACAAGATTATATGAACTTAGCAAGGCTAAATATTTGTTAAAAAGACATGGGACTAGGGATGTCGGGATTAACCGGTTTCACTATTAACCATGCTTAAAAGTGTCACGGTTAATCTAATTGTGAAGGCTCCACTACAGCGAGTTTTTCTAATTTCTGTCAAAAAGGGGTCGGTACATTATGTTCAGCGCAACATGTAAACGAAAAAGAGTGACATCTGTGCGGAGTTTCTCCGTCATTTAAAAGTGTGAGGCAGGGTCCTCTGCTCATTTCCGTAAAGCCCCAGATCCCGTCACAGTCAGATGGTGTTTTCATGAAGAACACTGTTTTCAGTTTTAGCTACAACATTAAAACGACTTGTTGGCAGCTTTTTATTATAATCTGTCCAGTGCAGCAGAAAAGGCGCCACCAAAACGGCACAAGAAGAAAAAAGGACTAAATAAACATTCTGCAGAGTGCGTCTATTTTATTCTCTACAGGTGAGGTCGTCCCTATGATACCTGTGTCCGAAAAGAAAACATAACATATAATAATCGGGATAATCATGAAACCGTGATTATTTCTCTCACAATAATCATACCACCAAAATCTCTAATCGTTGCATCCCTACATGAGACTAAAAACAGTGAATAGCTTTCTTGAATTAAGATGTGTTGGCAAGATTGTAAAACATAAATTGCATTAAATGTCAAACCCTATGTCTGGGTTGGAGTTGAAGAAAATTTCAGGAGAAGTGACATCATTTACTCAAGTCTTCCACCTACCGTAAGCCATGCAGGTGACAGGGCTGCCCAGGAGCCAGGCAACCCCCGCACTCGGCCATGGTAGTACAGTGCTCTCCTCCCTAAAGGAAAATACAGATTTGAGACTGTGAGCTCGTCATAATCTGGTAACACGCTGACATCACGGCCTCTCTATCAAAACAGAACAGATACAGTATTTACTGTCAGCCTGTAGCCAAACCAGGCCTTGTGGGTATCAGTGACTGCTGTAAGATTCAGTATCTGGAATAACCTTCAGCTATAGAGGCTACAGCTGAGTTGAGTTTCACCAGGGGGAAGCTGTGCATACATTGTGCGTGTGTGTCTGAGAGTTGGAGTGGCACAGCACAAAAAGTGTAGAGAGTCAATGAAAGTTAGGAACAGACTTAGCAGTGACATTTTCAGATTGTAAGATTTCCAGTTTTCTTACATCACAGAACTAAAGAATATCACAGTCCTTCAATCACCACTCCGTTTCAAGTGTCAAAAGAGTAGTGGTGACTATACAAGACATAATACAGGTATACACCAAGCGGCAATGTCCGGCCTAAAAAGTATGAGTCCAATGCGGAAATGCTAAAAACTGCAGTTAATCGGGATCGGCTTGAGGTTGCTGCGGAAGTACCGGAATCACATACACATGAATCACTGCGGGAACACTGTAGCTGTTGGCGAGGAGGCTCAATTCCCTTCTTTACGTCACAATCACTCGCAGCAGCAATAGGGCTGCCGCCGACGATTGGCCTCAAAACAGCTCTTCAGAAACAGATGAGTGACGTCATGGAATACTACGTCCATATTTTATACAGTCTATGGTACACACGCAGTGGGCTCAGAACCTAAAATAATAAACAGCTGCACATTAATGTGTTCTTCTATGCTTGTTTTTTGTTTTTAAACAGGTAAATTTACTCACATTTAAATGATCACTTTGACTTTTGTTGGTTTTATGATAAGTATTAAGTAAGCAACTGATTTCAGAAGAACATTCTGTTGCTAGCTAGTTGCTAGCAAGTAGCAGTTACCGTTCATGGCTAAATGGCAAATTTAGTATAACATCAACATCGTATAACATTGTTAACATTATCCTACCGAACATACAGATGTTAGCTTAGTCCTTACTTTTGTATCAAAGCCCCACGGAATTGCTATGGCTTACGGTCTTTGCACACTGTGTTTGGAAAGTTTATCATTTTTGATTTATAACACTGAACATTGAGTTTGTTATCAAATACTGTTCCCAGAATGTCACAGTAGCTCCCAGTACACATTTTAAAAACCAACTCCCTGATTTAAACCGTTAAACAGTTTAGGAAGGATGCGTGTTAAACGATGTGCGTTAGTAAAAGGACAATACTTTTTAAAACCTAAAGTCAGCAGCCTCTTCGTGAGAGATATTGTAGTGGAACTTGCTTTTCAATGTGTGATTTCATACAAAATGTTGTCAGTTTGTGCCAGTTTCAGCTAATACCTTCAGTCTATCAGAACTGCTGTAAAGTGTTAGCTTAACAGACAGCTTTGCCTGATTATACAAAATCCCCTAACAGGCTCTGACTGGATGATCATGTCTTGAATATTGTGTTTCCACATTGCCTCTCACAGTACAGGAATGATCACATTACAACAACTGGACACTTGCCACTCTCATTCAAGCAACATGAGCACGTGTTACAAAGGGTTGAGAAAACCTAAAGCTCAATCAAATCATTTTTCACTCCAGAACAAAAACTGCAATTAGAAAAAATAGTTGTGTTACATGCAGGTTTCATGACAATGGATGTGTGTGTTTGTGTGTGTTGTGTGTGTGTGTGTGTGTATACATGCCTGTGCGTACGAGAGGGTCAGTTTCAGGCGTTTGTAATGAAGCCCACAAAGTCATGTCTGGCAACTGAGCCTGCAGTTGTCTGGCATGGCTGATAGACCAAATAGAAAAGAGGAGGTGTGGAGTTGAAGTTCTTTATGCTTGGATAACCTTTATTCTGGACTGAAACTTAAACCTGTCAACCCAATCAGATCAAATACAAACCCATACCAAACAATCTTCTATCACAAATAAGATTTAACTGCACAGAGTGTAATCACTACAGCCAGAGCACACAGAGTGCTGGTGAGTTCTGATGCAATTCTGGAGCAGGCACTGTAAAACACTTTGTGTCCTCCTCTGTGTTTGACATTAATCTGATCTGGCCAAAAAAATTCAATTATACGTAGAACAACTTCACCACAAGTTTTACTTTTGAGTACGATATGAACACCAACACTGACATCATCCATCCATCCATCCATTATCTTGACCGCGTATCCCGTTAGGGGTCACGGGGGGCTGGAGCCTATCCCAGCTGACTTCGGGCAGAAGGCAGGGTACACCCTGGACAGGTTGCCAACCTATCACAGGGCTAACACAGAGAGACAGACAACCATACACGCACACACTCGCACCAACAGGGAATTTAGAGTGATCAATCAACTTGGTGAGCATGTTTTTGACTGTTGGAGGAAGCCGGAGTACCCGGAGAGAACCCTGCATGCACTCCACACAGAAAGGCCACAATACTTAAATTCACTGTTTTTTAGAACAGTTCACATGCAATGTTTGTGCAAAATTATTGATGTAGTTAGAATATCACTAAAGACAAATAAACTAGGAATGCACTCATGTATGTACTGATGTATGTACTGATGTACATAAGTTAACATTGATATCGTTCAACAGTTGACTTCCTTGTTGAAAGACATAGGCCCTTAAGCAAATACCATGCCTTATCTTTACCATCATGACATCAATTTAATGCTGATTCAGCGAAGAGGTTTTCTACCAGGAAGAATAAGTCACCTGTTGGACCTACTCTGGCTAGTTTTTATGATCGAGCGTGAGAGAAAATGTTGGCGGTGCGGGAGTAGTCTCTCATGTAGGACACGTTCCAGTGACATCTGAAGGAGAACTTAAAAGGAGGGACTAGCATCTATTTAAATGCATAAAATCCCATTGCTCATATGGAAATCAGACACTAAGAATTACAAAGAAGAGATGCAAAAAACATCAGAATCAGGCTAAATTGTTATTTGAAACATCTGTATCAGTATTGGCTCTGACATTAACAACTGGTACATCTAACTTTAGAGTAGCATGTCAGTGTGTGAGAGGGCACTTCTGGAAAAGCTAAGTGATCAACAGCAGTCAGTAGCATGCATTGTTCAGGAGCATGATTGTCCACAAAGTTTCATGGGAACACTTTATGAGATATTTCAGTCTGGACCCAAATGGTGGGTTCAAATTTTAAGTCCTCTACTGTAATAATTTGATTCAAAGTTTGACATTTAAATCTTCAATCCAGAGTGACAACAAATCTAACCTGAGTATTTTTTGTTAAACTATTTAGATTCAGTGTCCGTTTATCTGTTGAAGAAGAACAGACTTGAATCATTCATATCTAACAGTGAAACAGCCTGCAGCACTTAGTCAGGGACCAGATAATAATAAATAAAAGGTAGGATTGCAAGGCTAAATGGAGGAAATCAGATTTCCTGACACAGCAGACACGCTGACTTTCGAAAGTCTAAGTGCGCTTTTCAGAGGAGATGTATAGGCTTCAAATAATTGCCACTCACTCAAACAAAGAAAAACACATGGTATAATAAATCATAGATTAATTTTGAACTATCATTAATGCATAAAGTGCAAAGGTTAGGTAACCCTGACACAACCTCTGATGTGACTGATTAAAATCAAATGCTTGGCGCATAAATGGAGGCACGTAAACAGAGATGTCCTGCAGCATCATACACTCTAACTGAATTAGAAAAGCCAGAGTTTACTCTATGTCTGGACTTTGACTCAGCATTGAGGGGCAGAAAGGAGCAGGGGGAAATGTAATAAAACAAAAGGAGCTAATGAAAAGTGGAAGGCAGAAAAGTTAGCAACACAATAGCTTCAGTTAGGCATATGAGAAGCATGATTATTACCAAATGAGCTTTTTGGATACAGTAAAGCAACGCTAGCCTGCAGAAGACAAACTGAACGACTTAACAGTGAAATAAATGAGGGAAACCATTAGAGACTTAAGTGCTGTCTCGCTGTGATTGTGTCTGATAAGGGTCCATATATCATCAATGTCCAGTCACTGCAACATGAAGAGTGGTAAACACTGTCACTCTGTTATACTTGAAACAACATGACTAGTAATGACCAGGGCCCAGTTTTTCAAAAACTTTAATCTGGATTAAAATGATCCAGATTTTGTAATCCCTTTTTTTGCTATCCCAGATAAAAGTGATCTTGCAGATTTTGTCCTGGTTTTTCAAAGGCTTTTCAGATAGAATCGTTCTGATCCAGATACCACAAGATCAGGTTTAAAGAATCTAGATTTGCAGTCTTTGAATAGGCCAGCATCTGTTGGTCAAAGTAATAGGCTACATTTCATTAACATGGTACGTATTAAATGTCTCATTGGGAAAATGAAAATAAAGTCAGACTAAATACTTTTTTGTCAGCATACTAATGTTACTATTGATCAATAGGAAAATAATGGTTCACTATAACTCCTCGCATTGACCATCCAGCTGCTTCATCTGGTTGCAGTGATGCCAGTGGGAGGTCAGGGCCATCTACATGGGGCTGTGAATGATCACCCCTTCCATCACATTCAGGAGCCTTGTGTTCTTCAGCGATATTATGAAGCACGATACAGGCCAGAGTTATGTTGCATTCTCGCTGTGGGTTTACTCCACGTAGATAGTTCAGGCATGCAAAACGCCTTTTCAACACAAACAATCGTTCAACTGTGCTCCTAGTTCTTCCATGAGTGCAGTTAATGCAAGTATTGAATAAAAGAACGTTTAAATATGTTTCATGTGTCCTACATGTCTCTACATCCACCTTGAATCCACCTTTCCAGTGGGATCAGGGTAATACTGATTTTTAGCATCAAACCTATCCTAATCTCCACTTTAGAGTTTTGAAAAACCCCAAATCAACATTTGATCTGGATTCTGGGCAGGATTGGATTACCATATCCGTATCTCACTTTTGTAGGATGAGGATTTGGTACTCTACTTTTGAAATACCCAATTTTGAGATTTAATCCTATCCAGATCATTCTGATCCAGATTAAAGTTTTTAAAAACTGGGCCCTGAAGATCTAAATTTAATCACGAGAAAATCAAACATTAGAGCACTGAAATGTTTTATGATGTCAATGAATCCAAGTATGGCTGTTTTAATATTTTCAAAATCAAAATCAATTTATTGTCAGAAACCGAAGAAGCAATAATTCGGCAGGTACAAATAAATCAGCTCCTTTCAATTCCATCCTTGTCTCTGATTCAATTCATCTCGTCACCCTGTTACATTGAGATTCAGTTCCAATACGCCTGTCAGCCGCTCAATGCAATTGCAAAGATCCACAGGGACCAATAAAAAAGTGACACACAAAAGCAAGAGGGATTTATTGGCACGTCAATAAAAGTAAATCAATCAAGATGGAGGTGGTGGAGGAAGGGCTGCATACATCAAGTTCTTAGTCAAGCATGCAGAAGAGGAAATGTTAACACGAGCAATTGATGCAGTCCATTGTGTCATTTATCCATAGATGAAGCCAGGTATGCAAATGTCTGTATGTGCGGAAATGTGTAGATATGTTTAGCTCATGTAGCAATTTAGCCACACAAATGCAGTATATCATTTTAATGGACATCTGCCAAATTGGTGATAGTTATAGGATTCAATGCATTGGTTTGAATGTCAACATCCAAACATGTGTTGTGTGTGTGTGTGAATGTGCAACATCCAAACCAATCCCCACAGTGCCGGCTGGAAAAAGAAACAAGTTATGTGCCTTATCTCGAATAAAACAGACTAAATAAAGCTTCTCAATAACCGCTTCCCTTCTACCGATGTAAATAACTTTCAGCAAGTGTGAGTCCTCTAGATTCTATTACAAACTAATGTACAGATTTATATGTAGACATATAATCACATGCAGCTTTGCTTCAACTGATGAACAAAATGTCCAAAACATTTGACATTCATTCATTTCTATTTTACAGATTCTACATTAAGTGTAAAATCTGTACCCGCAGTTGGATTTGTGTTCTTGTTTTCATCTGTAGGACGTTTGTAGTCTCAGTATTGTTGACTGATAACTGTTTAACGTACTATCTACTGTTTAAATGGCAACATAACCTCTGGCAACATCAGACTGAAAAGTAAGCATCTGTTCCCACTGGCATACATCACATAGCTTCATCAGATGATGATAGACGATGATTAGGGATTGGTTTTGAGATTGGACATGAATGAGTACATTTACTATATGTTAACTCTGGATACATAACATGGCAGCCATTGATTGTGTGCAGAAACTCGATTAAAATAGTGATTATGATGGAGTGTGCCCCTGCTGCCTTTTGACATTAATCCATGGTGTGCCCCAAGGATCCATCAATGGACCACAATCGTTTGTCAAACCCAATAAAACACTTGAAATCTAATTTGTAAGACTTTATTGGAGACAATAAATTGCCAAATGTGTCTGATAAAATCTTCTATCCTAAAAAATGTGCCTATTTTGTCTTGTTCTGTTGGAAAAAGGTACATTAGAGACATTTAGCTGCTTATCAAATATGCTAAAAGGCTTCACAAATCTGTTCAGTTTTGGCAAAGATAAAGACAAAGATTTGATCAAGAGACTTTTCTTATTTTGTAGGGCCATAAGTTTATTTTCATGTGCAAATCAACCTCTTATTTAATTATTATACCCATAGGACACTAGAGGATACAAGGTCAGGGCAGAGGATGGTTGTAAGATTTGGTTCACTTGGTTCTGGTAATGGACATGATTTGAATTCCCCTCACAACACGACAACATACACCCAGGCTGCTGGCTGCCTGATGTATCTATGGCAACCAGCCACTGATTGGTCAGGTGGTCTGTGTTGGGGGGAGAGGAGAGAGAGAGGAGAGAGAGAGAGAGAGAGAGAGAGAGAGAGAGAGAGAGAGAGGAGAGAGAGAGAGAGAGAGAGAGAGACGAGAGAGAGAGAGAGAGAGAGAGAGGGAGAGGAGGAGAGAGAGAGAGGGAGGAGAGGAGAGAGAAGAGAGAGAGAGAGAGCGCAAGGGAAGGACTGAGACTAAAATAAAGAAGAAGAGCAAACCATCCCTCAGAGCGCGCTGAATGTCTAGCTTGGTACTAACTGGCCGTCTGAGCCGTGTAAACAAACTGGACTCGCATTTGAACACTTTCAGGAGTAAAGATAGATGGGGGAAACATATGCAGCAAAGCATATGAGGGAACTCTTGGCTTAGACACACTTGAAGTAAAACATCTTCAAAGCATTAGCCTCAAAAATGTGCGAACATTCGCAGGTTCTATGAATTTCCCTGAAGACGAGATTAATAAGAACAAGTTTGATTGATTCTGTTCAATTTCCCTCTGGGGTTGTAAACCAGTCAGAAAAAATGTCTCACACACAGACAATAGAATCAAGAATTGGCTGTGATTGCAAAAGAGGACCTCATTGATTTCCATTTAAAACTGACATAAATGATGCTCTAAACATTAATCAAAGAACATGAGCACAAGACTTTTACAACAGGGTTTATAATTTTCTTTTTCTCCAATGTAAGATGAGGAAAGCTGTACCACTCTTATCGATATGTTCATATATGACAAATGAACCTAAACTTACAAGTATGGGGATGGTGGGCTTAATTTAGCTTAAAGATTGGAAGCAGAAAAAAACCCACAGGTCTATCTGCATCTCATTCAACACATACGCTAAATCTTGTCTAATTCTTACAGAAACTTGAGAGTAAATAACCCCATTATGTGAACTTTGGTAGGATTCACAGATCCAGTCTTGATATCAGTCCAATACTGGCTCAAATAGATAGACTGGGTATTGTGATCCATGGAGCCAATCTGTTCAATTCAGTTACATGTCATTTGTGTTCACGTGAGTGACACAATAAATGTGTATCTATCTACCTAATCCATCTAACCTATGTTTATTGAATGCATCTTTACTGTATTTAGATTTGCATTGCTAGAGGTTATTTAGTCTGTATACTTGTGTAAGAACCCCTTTCAAAATGAGATGGTTGGTCTCAAAGGCTTGTCTTCAGATAAATGTAAAATTTCATGAAAGAAGCTAACAGCATATGCTAAGCAATTTGATGTATTTCACCTTTGATATGACAACAACTTGTAAGGCTATTAGCAATGCCTGCAAAGTCAATGGTTTGAGAGGTGTTGTTAGCAAAGCAACAGATAACAGCTAACACAATCATGCCAAAGAAAGCGATGAGCAGAACCAAACAAAAAGACAGGATGAAGAAAAGCAGTTAACTTTGTCAGCTTCAGAACTAGAAGTTAAAAGATCGAACAGCGAGGAGCTTCACTACCGGTATCTAATGTTTTCCCACTGACACGTTTGACAGTTGAGCTCAGGCTTGGACCAGCTCTTAGTTATGCTGCTATAGGCTTAGACTGCCGGGGGAACTGGCGCACTGACACACTGGGATCCTATCTCACCCCTCTCCTTCCTATCACTTACTTTAACTCTGCCTGTCCAATTGAAAGTCGAGGCATGATGGCTGTCTAACATGAGTCTGGTTCTGCCTCTTAAAAGGAAGTTTTTCCTCGCCACTGTAACTAGCTAAATACTGCGATGTGCAATGCTCATGATGGATTAAGGTGGGGTCAGACTGAGTCTTATCCTATCTTGAAGTTGGGTCTCTGTTCATAATTTGACATAGAGTGGCCTAGACCTCCTATGTTTGTAAAAGCCTTTGAAATAATGTTTGTTGTGATTTGGCGCTATACAAACAAAGATTGATTGATTGATGATTGATTGACTGGGTGGACAAGAATTGCATGCACACTTCAACAGATCATACACATGCTGACTCGATTTAGACCGCATTTGAGGTAATGCTTGATCAGTGGTGTGTGAGTGATGCCATTACCCATTGAAGACGGACTGTGGTTTGTGTGGACTGCCACCAGTAGCAGCACATTATCTGTTTAGACATGATAGTTGTGAAATCGTCAGCATAGAAGTGAACTTCAATTAGTCTTACCACATTCTGTGACAGCTTCCCTTCCTCGTAATGACGCTCTACGTAGTCTGTCGACAGGAGGTTACTGTGAAGGGGAAACAAAGTGAGAAACCCAGCAAGAGTTCAAACTTTACTTTAACCTGATTTCAGCACTTCAATCATTATTGAGAAAGACGTATTATGAGGCTATTAGGAGCCATCATGTGTCATTATTCTGAAGTGGTTTTTTAACAGAATAACATCAATCAGCATCAACAGCATAAATTGCATGAATCTGGATCAACAAGTGGGTGATTCATAAATAAAAACTAAATGTGTGAAGATTCGTTTATCATAAGTGCCTGAAAGCCAGTGAAAGATATTACAAACAGTCCATTACAGAAAATGAGGAGAGGAATAGGAGGGTTTACGTTCAAAGCCTTGTTTGGCCCTAAACCAGTGTGTACAATGCAACACATAGGACATACAGTACACCGCTGAAGGTGGGCGAGAGAGACAGATAAGGAAAGACGGGCAGTAACACTGTGCAGGCGTAGCTGCCGTAAACAGCATTAAAGACTGTTTGTGCCTCTGAGGTGAGGAGGATGAGTGAACGCTCTGCAGGCAGACTTACTGGTTGAGCTCCAGGTCAAGGATGAAGGATTTGCCAAAGGCCTCTACCAGGAAGCTGCTCTGGGCCAGATGGATAGGCTGAGATGGGGATGGATGGTTGCAGAGCAGGGCATAGAAGACAAAAAAAAAAGAGACTTAGGTTTACATTTTCTTTAGTCGTAGGAATACTGATTCAAGTAGCAGCAAAGACTCAGAGAAACTGAATCTGATTGATTATGTGTTTACACTGATGGTAGCTTAAACTAAAAAACACTGGACACAGCTGAAAAAGGAAAACAGAATGAATCCCTGTTTAACCATACAGCAACCTAAGGTGTTGAAAAATAAGGCCAATGCTAAAGCACAAAAACTGCAGTACCTCAACTATCCATTTGAGGCTGGCTCCAAAAGCCAAGCAAACCCTCTTAGATCCCATTTTATAATGCCAACTTCAGAGCAGAATTAAGATGTTTAGAACCTTGGTTGTTAACTCATTTCTTATTTGTGACTACTGGATAGGGGGTTCATTCAGTATTAACTCTTCTGTTTTGATCATATATAGCTTTGGCCAGGCAGGAAGTCAATGGTCAAAACCCTGCGTCAGTCTAGAGCAGGTGTTCCCAAACTTTCAGCCAAAAACATGGGTGCCAAAGACTCGCGACCTCCACATTCTCAAGTGATTTAATGTGGCTTCATTTAGCTGGTCTGCAGAAAATTAGCCTACCTACGTAGCATGTCGCTGTGTCTCCTGTGCCGTTATGAATTAACCTACTGCTACTAAACTAAACTTAGGAGTCATCTTGCAACAAAGAAAGGCAGAAAACTCATTACATTTTCTATTTTCAAGGTTTCATTTCAAGTTTAGCTACTATTTTTGTCAATATTTTTTCCTATAATGGGTAAAATGTACTATTTTTGGATAACTTAAAAAAAAAGGAAAATTCTGGAAGACATCTCATGACCACCCATTTGTGTCTCGCGACCCACCAGGGGGTCCCAACCCACACTTTGGGAACCCTGGTCTAGAGAAGCTGGAAGTTAGTTGATGTCAGCCTTTCCATCTGCTGACCACCATCTTTGAGCTTCATGATGCCTCTTCAGAAACCAGTGGGTGATGTCACTGAGACTGCGTCAATGTTATAGAAAGTCACTAATTTGTCAAGAGTCCATGCTTTTGTGAAAACTGGTATAAAATGTTGTAAAAAAAAATATCGATCATATCATTAAAAGGGAAGAATGGATGTAATGAAACAATGTGAACAGAGACAAGCATAACAAAGACTCAGATTCTATAGAGACACCCTCCTCAGGTAACCTCTCCCTGAGGGCAGACAGCCTCATCCATCCCTGAGGGTTGTTAGATAAACTGGGTGCTGGGGCTCATCAGCTGTGTGTAACCTTGTTTCAAGGTGAACACCGTCCACATTTTCAGATGGATCCCTGTGGTGGCTCCCATCAGTACTTACTGGCCAGCTGCAAGCTAGGCAGGTCTCATTAGTAATAACATGCTCTCTCTGCAAACCACTTAGTATCAATCCAAACCTCCACTGGGTCCATACACTGTACAACAAAGAACCCAGAATCGTGACCCATTAGCAGAGGTAAGAAAGCTGCTTCAGAGCTCTGACTGGGTTTTTTGTTGTTTTGGATTATATTTTTTATTCACATCAAATGTGAAATGTTGACACACTTTAAGAATAGAATAGAATAGAATAGAATAGAATGTACTTTATCCATTCCCCTAGGGAGAAATTCAGGGAAATACAATTTGATTCATTTTAACACTTAATCATAATTTAACAAATAATATTCTTGAAACAAAAAAATATTCTCCGTTTTAATAGGTTGATGAATAGGTGTTTAACTTGGTATATTATAATATGAAACTCACAGGTATTTCTTCACTTTTACAGCCAGCCTTAAGTGGACATGTGAGGAACTGCAGTTTTTTTCACTTCCCATTGTGTCACTTGTTTAACACCTGAGGTAGCTGCTTGTTATAAACCAGATCACCCTAGAGGATCATGGGACGAGAAGACAAATCTACAGTAATATTCCTTATCCTCCTCCTCTCTCTGTGTGGTATACCCGAAATGAAAAGCACTTTCAGAGAGAAACTATACCTATGGTTTTTTTTTATTCTGGAAAAGTAAATATAGATTTTGCAATGGATCCCTTTGAACAGCTTTATTATACAACTCCTTCAAACTGTAATTTTTGTTGTTTGATTGAGAGACCTCAAGCATTACTATTTGATAACAGTTACCTATTTACCTTTTAATGTTAACGACACAGAAAGTAGAATTTCCATTCCTTTGGAGTCGTATTTGTGGAAACCCACATTTGAAGATCAAATAATGCTACTTGAATCTCTGTTTTGGTCTCCATCAGCAAAAATCTAGCTCTTTCTCAGTTTCCCCGCCTCAAATCAGTTGCCTACTACTACAAAAAAAGGTTCATGAGAGCTCTGAGAGTGAATGAAAACAGTAAGGTAGTTGGTCCTTAACCAAAACAAAAAGCTTGAAGACATATGGGAAATCCAGATATGGGAGTAGATTTTCAGTCCAGTTGCTAAAGTTACACTCATTTGGTCCAAAGTTAATATGAAAGTGTTTTTAAAGGCAGCTCTAAGTCCAGCCTAAACTACAGTCCCCTTCATAGAGCTAGAAACTTTCACATAAAGATAATCATGTACAGGGGCTTTTGTTGAGTCTACCTCAATCCAAATTGAATTTCTGTACAGTGGCAGCACTCAGACTCATTTCCGGCAGGCTCCTACAGTCTCAAGCTGCAAAGAGATCATGAGACACTGAGCACAGAGGAGAGCTCAAGGTCAGACCTGTGTCACATCCACTGACCGACAACCCAATGACTGACAGATAGTGTTCATAGCACAGGTAACAAGAGAGGACAGGTAGAGGTGTGAAATATTATCTAATCGACTCTAAAGGAGGTGGCAGCTAAAGGGAGAGTTTTTCTATCCTGCTCTGTTGGTGTGTTGTGTGTGTTGTGGTGTGGTGTGTGTGTGTGTGTGTGTGTGTGTGTGTGTCTGTTTGTGTGTGTGTGTGTGTGTGGTGTGTGTGGTGTGTGTGTGTGTGTTTGACCTGAAGAGAGAGGACTAACAAGGGTGAATGAGGTCTCAAGAGAGCAGATGGAGGTTTGAGGTGGATCAGATTTCTGTAGTTTTCAGGACTTGTTTTGGAAACATTTTGGGCAGCATTTTAGTGCTGTCATGATTGTTATCCTGGTAAAGGCACAGCGTATCATATTGTACATTATCGTACCATACCATACCGAATCGTATTATATTCTGAGATACACAGTGATTCCCACCCTTAATAGCTGTGTGTATTCTGGTAAGGTAATTGCTAAGATTGCTTAGCTTTATGAACTCTGATCTTTCAAAATGTATATATCTATCAGTTGAAGGAGGAGTAGTGCATGTATTTAAATATTTATTAAAAGGAATAAAAAAAGGATAAAGATGGCTTCAAATGTCAAGAAAACGATCTGGTAAAATGTTAAATTAATAACGAACCCTCAATGTTAAATACCTATAGTCCAGTGTGCAAAGGTTGTGAAAAGTTGAATGATACCCAATAGCTTAGAAAAACCTTTAAATATGCAGTAATTAAGACTGACATTAAATGTAAAAGTAAAATAACAATACATATCTACACAGCATCAGAGGCTATTGTTGTGGACGTGAAGTAAGTCACAGGTGAGCTCACCTGTGCTGCAGCTGTGAAGTTCTTGGTTCGGGTGTCCAGCTGGCTGTGGAGCAGCTCCTCCCGAGAGTGGATCTGTTGGAGGAGCCGTTTAGGCTGCACGAACTCTTCTGCAGGCGGCAACCTCTCCTCCAGACTCCCCCGCTCCCTCAGACCTGCAGGGGACAGAAGCAGCAGAAGGTTCAGTGCATGGGCAGGACAGCAAACTGAGATGTGTTGAAATCAAAATGCATGGTCCTTCCTGGTGTCTTATTTTTTCACAGGGATTAGAGCTGATGTTGAGCTTCTTGTTGACACCAACAATTTCACGGTCCACGTTGTTGTGGGGGCAGGTAGAGTGGATGCATTATTGAAAGAAAGAAAAAAGCTCACTCCTCGTTTTATTTACTTATAACAGGTTGCTTGTTTTAAAATAACAAACATGTCTCTTACCTGTCACGGAGCACCGTGCACACACTGCAGCGAACAGCAGGCATCTCACAGCCAGCATGATGCTCACATAGTCCTAGAGATGTCCTCGGTGCTGCGCCGTGAGATGAACTGAGAGGAGAGCGGAGCTGCGGTTGGACAGTTGTTGACAGTGAAGACAAATACAACAGCTGTGTTTCTTCAAACGCGGCGCCCGCATCTCTCGCCTCCTCTTACCGCCTCTGGTGAGTGAAAAACACCCTGGTGAGGCTCCTGTGCTCGGCTCCAGCAGTGTGTCATTGAGTGTGTGCGTGTGTTTGTGTCAGTGTCACACCGAGCTTCGCGGCGGGATCACACACTCGTCTCTCGGCCTATCGTCAGAGAGTGGCTTCGAGCTGTGAGGCTGCGCGAGGAGCCGTGGACCTGACAAGAAGGAGCACGTGGGGCTTGGCGGTCCCACCCACTCACGAGCAGAGACCTGATGAATCTAAAACTCACGACTAGGATACCTGTTGGTCATACCAAGATCAAATAGAGACTTTATTTCAGCCTTGTGATGTTTATACTCAATGGGAATTTGGTTTATTATTAATACTTTACGACCAGTGGCGGTTCTAGACCAATTTTACTGGGGGGACCAGGCTGGAGCCAAGGGTGTTGTCAGAGGGACACATTCAACACTGACAAGAGAGACTGAGAAGGGCGATGACTGGCTGAGATCAAACTGGCAAAACATCAGTGCATTCCTATATACTAGACATATATACTACTGTATACTATATCAAAATGCAGACTGACAGCAGCTGTTTGGCTGTTTACACAACGCGAGTCCCTTAGCGATCTAAGGAACTGGAACCAAGTGCCACACGCATCTGGTCTACCTATAACATCTGTGCGATACCAAAGCTTTTTTTATTGTATAATATGTTTGGTGTGGAGGGGGGGCCACAGCGTGGTTCAGTTTTTACAGGGGCACTGGCCCCTGTGGCCTCTCCCCAGAACCGCCACTGCTTACAACAGGGTTCCCAAAGTGGGGGATGAGAAGTCTTCCAGCATAGAAAAAAAAAATTAAGTAATCTAAAATTGCATATTTAGCCCATGGTAATTATATATCGACAAAAGCATCAGGAGTAGCAGGTTAATTCCAAGCCGCAACCTCCAGTCTAAAAATATGAGTCCAATGTGGGAGTGCTAAAAAACTGCAGTTCATCGAGGATCCACTTAAGGCTGGCTCCGGAAGTACCAGAAACCACACACACACCAATTCAAAAAAGACAATCTTTACAGCAGAGATAAACATGTTTACAGCCTGGTACAAAAGACGAGTGTAGTCTGGATAGCTAATTTCTTGATCGGCACACACTGTAAGGGGTACATTTTTTTCTGACGTGGCAATTTCGAAGATATTGAGATTACGAGTCTTCCAATGAGAGGCACAGCTGACTTGATTGACAGGCGGGAACACTGTAGCTGTTGGCTAGGAGGCTGAAAGCCTGCCTCTTTACGTCACAATCGCTCGACAGCAGCAATATGGCTGCCAACGACGATTGGCCTCAAAACAGCGCCTCAGAAACAGATGGGTGGCGTCACGGATACTACGTCCATATTTTATACAGTCTATGATTAATTCATTACAGTACAGGAAATATCTTGGCGAGTTCACTAAAGTCCCAGAAATGTGAGTGAGAAGGTGGTTTCCCAAAAACCAGATGTTTCCTCTATTTGTCCTTAAAGGGGTTCATTAGTTCACTTTCTCACAAAGAGGTACTCAAGTCAACGTGATCTGAGGGGAAAGTTGGCACTACACGTGGTGTTACGTGGTTTCTTAAAAACCACAGATACTCAGGTCAACATGATCTGACACTTCGTACGTGTCCCAGTTATACAATATGTTGACAGAATGCGAGAATGGAGCCGAGTATGAAGCAAGACTTCCATGTAGGAGGTTGTCGCCATGGTAACTATCAGGATAAACGTAAAACGATGACGTTGCTGGGAGGCCATAAAAGCAGAGGAAAGGATTCATTTGGGGTTCTTCTTGGGTTGTGGGTCTGTCCGTCTGTCTTTCGATGATGATCAGAGATGTGAGCTGTCTGCTGTATCTTCAATAAACCAGCAAAGGCTGCAAGTTGATTCTGTCTTCGTGTTATTTGATTAACATCAGGAAATTTCTCTATAGAAACAGCCATGTGTGCTTGTAACTCATTTTCTGCAGACTGGCTAAATTAAGTATGAAGCAACATTTAATTACATCAAGGGACAGTTGGGGTCGTGAGTCTTTGGCACCTATATTCTAGGGGTCGTGGTCTGAAAAGTTTGGGAACCCATGCCTTACAACATAAAAAACAAATGAGGCAATTTTTATAGCGCCCACATTTTAATATCCCAAAAGTGAGCTTTCAAGCTTTTTTGTTGTCTAAGTTGAGTATCATACAACAATACCTAACTAATCTTGACCTAATTGGCCTTTTACTCTTATTTGTGTCACCAGAAACTTTGTCAAAAATAGATCAGTGGTCTGAGTCCCAAAACTGCAGAATTAAAGCTACTGTGAGGAACTTAAGGTTTGTTAATTTTGGTGCCACCCTGTGGACAAATCCATATCTTCTCATTGCTTGTCATGTTTAGTACATATGTAGTCATTTTTTGCTGACAAAATAAATGGCATCCATCATTATTTTAAGGAGTGTTCAAGTGGCAATCTACAATTTTGAGAAAATAAGGCCAATGCAGAATTGCTTAAAGTGTCCACTCAGGTTTTTTCCAAAGGGTCAAGAAGTCTCATTAACACTCATGTTAAATTGTAATTTTTACGGCAAACTGAGGAGGTCAAAGGCCTGCCTCAACTCCACCTCTTCGGTCTTCGAAGCTGACCCAAAGTGGTTGGCCGTTTCCGAAACCGCCTACTATATTAGCAGTACGTACTGATTTGGCCAAAATTCAGTATGTAGTATGCAGTATGTGAACAAGAGCAAATCTGCAGTAAGCCAAGACTCCCCGGATGTCTACTGATTTGGGAAATTTCACAGTATGCATCGGACCAGTCTGCCCTCGCGTACTGTTTCCCATAAGCGCTTGTTCCGCTTTTTCTTTTTTCCTTCTTTTTTGACGAGAGGAAATCCATTTTGGTGCTGTGAAAGTTAATGAATTACATATGAACCACTTCCTAACTTTTAAATCATAAGTGATGCTAAAGAAGTAGTTCTCTATCGGCTTGTCTGTTGTTTACTTCCGCTTCCGAAACCGGAAATCAAGTGACATCTGACCAGCGTACTGCAACAGAGATCGAACAGAACAGTCATACTGCATACTAAATTCAAACGCAGCATGTAGTAGGCAGTACCTACTGCCTACTACATTAGTAAGTAGTATGTAGCAGGCAGTTTCGGAAACAGCCGTTGTGTCAGTATTTCCAAACATGGCGGCCACAAGCCCTGGACTTCAAAAACCAATCACAGCACAGAGACTATGTTCCTGAGTTATACAGTCTGTGTGTCAGTGCAAGAATCTTTGCTGTGGCAAGTGTAATCACAGGCTGTTTATTTAGTGGGCTTTAACCAATACTGTGGCTGAATTGCTGTTGTGTTCCCGCCTGTCAACCAAGTCAGTTGTGCCTCTCATTGGAAGACTCGTAATCTCAATATCTTCGAAATTGCCGTGTTAGAAAAAAATTCACTCCCCTAGAGTGTGTGCCGATTGAGAAATGAGCTATCCAGCCTACACTATCTTTTGTACCAGGCTGTAAACATGTTTATTTCTGCTGTAAAGATCGTTTTTTTCTTAATTGGTCTATGTGGTTTTCTGGTACTTCCGGAGCCAGCCTCAAGCGGATCCTCGAATGAACTGCAGTTTTTCGCACTTCAGCATTGGACTCATATTTTTAGACCAGAGGTTGCCGCTTGATTGCAGCAGCTATAAAGCATAAAGGGGCATATGATGATGGGCAATTGGTTCTGCTGTTTCATTAATGTTTTATTAACAAAATTATATTTTAATGCACAATTCCCAACTGACAGCCAGTGTGGATGAAAATAAACTGTTGAGAAAAAAAAATAGAAACCTCGAATGGCATGATAACTCCATCTGTTTGACAAGAGCACATAGTAAGCTCCAGACAAGCTACAGATCAAACTGCACTAAGTGTGCATTTGCACTGTTCGCAGGACAATCTTGGTGTTCTGGAGCTGCTGAACCTCATTAGAGCACGTGCTATTCTTTAGTTTTATTTCTTACACTGCATCTAAATTTGTAAATTTCATGAGCCAAGACTATTCCTACTTATTATTCCAACATAATACACCCAGAACAAGTCACATTTAGGGTAGGACTGTGCTCCCTTCTTCGATGACAAGCTGTTGTGGTTTTGGCCGGCTGTACCCATACAAAGGATCTTTTGATTCAAGCGACAGTGGATAGGTAAGGGTTACATAACAATGGGCCGATGATTGGATATCAAATATTATCTGAGTCAGCTGGAAGCTGCGCTGACAAGCCAAACAGGACACATCGACCCTCCGCTGCCCTTCCTCATCCTTCAGTCCTCATTTAGCTCTCCTTTAGCCCACAAGCAGAGTCAGCATATATTAACACACACAGGAAGAAGAAGAATCTTCAGTGTACCACAACTTTTTACCCAAGAACAACTTTTGATAAACTATGCAGAAGGAAATGTTTCTGGTTAAAAGCATTTATTTAAAAAAAACACTCTACAAGGAAAGACTGTTTCCTGTAAGAGCCCTGAGAGTCATGAGGTTATCATATCCCTTGTAATGGTCTTCATTTGTTTTAAATGTCCACATAAGACATGCAGGGGGTGCAATTTGAGGACGACGTGGGATTTATTGAGCTTTGATGTTTGCTTCTGTTATGATGAGAAATGACCTTGCACTTCAAAATCAGATGAAAGAAGATAAACACACACACAGTGACACACAGTCCTCTGGCCCACCTTCAAAAGGCAGGAAAAGCCATTTGACATTAATCAGACAGATTTCTGTCTTGCATGTTGTGCGAGTTCTCCACTCCACTAACGCCTGAACGCCAGTGAGAGTGGGATCTGGTCCAGACGCAGCACTCACAGTAATTGAGTAATGCCCCCTTCAGAAATGCCTCATTAAATTCTCAATACCACCATGTGTTCCCGGACATAGCCGCTCAGAAACTGCAGTCAGCACGACACACACAGTATACTGCTAAGGGCTATCTTCACATGAGGATTAGGGGTTGAGAAGACAATTGCATCAATAAACCCCACGGCTGGCTCTTTAAATTCACTTTAGGATGCAACAAGTTGGTAACATTTATAGAAAAAATAAGACTACGGTTAAAAATCTGTATCTCTAGAACAGCTTGATAGTTCATTTCAGTTTGTTCTAGGTTTTAAATATTTATTCAGTGTAAATTTCATTGACTTATTTTGATGAGTTCAAGTAGATTCAAAGTCTGAAACTTGTTCCACCTAATGCCTGTCACAGCTTTCAAATGATGGCTCCTCCAGATCTTCAGGATAATCCCCGAAAAAGTAAACGTCAGTGCTGAACCTCAACAATCTGCACCACAGTCCTGGAAAAGGCAGTGGGGTCCATTTCCTCTCCGCACAGCAAGCTCGCCGTTTTGGGCGCTTCCAGGACGTTGTGCAGACGGGACTCGTAGCTGGTGTCATGCATCCAGGTGCACGGCCTGTGGAGGAGCTCCTTGTCGAGCTCGCAGCCCTGCACGCTGGGAGGCGGGGGAGTGGCCGAGGTCTGCCCCAGCCGTGACAGCAGGTCGCAGTCCCAGTCAGAGTCTGATGATGACGGGCAGAGCGCGGCTAAGTCCGGTATGAGGGCCGGCTCGATGCACACTGAGGTGGAGAGGGATAATGAACGTTGAGAGTCTTGACTGGACAGAGATTTGTCAGTAGGGAAGGGAAGCGGAGGATCGAAAGTCTTTGATTTTAAGAGTGGCCATGATGGTTGATTCGCGGCAGAAGAAGCACTCTGACCAAGGTGTCCATTTGATTTAGTGCCAGAGTGAAATTCTGTACAGCAGGAACAGAAAACAATGTAAACGTCTGTTTAAAGGAAGTGTTCCACCAGTGCATGATGGAGAGAGTTTTTGCTGTGACAGCAGACAGGAGAGCTTGTCAAAAGACAAACAGCCCTCATGGTTTGCCCTAATGTCTCTTTCTGTTTCTTCAGATTTATATCGCCGTTCTGTAATCCTCCTCCTTTTGCTTTGGTTGGGTTCAGGGCTGGCTGATCTACAGCGCTTTTTTGGGTTTGGTGCCGTCGCTAACTGTCGAGGAAGGGAACAAGATCTGCGTGATGGAAGCGAACACTCCCAATCCTTTCTTGAACACACAATCTCACTCAATCCCAAAAGCGAGTCTTTGTTTGATCTTATTATGTCGTCTGTATCCGTCAGGTTCACAGAGGAAAGAAATGGGGAAGAGACAGGAGTTGTGACAGCTCGAACAAACTGAGACATATTCTCTAAGCTGTCTATTTCACAGGTGAGTCCCTCCACAGCCTTGTCCACAGTGTACTGCTGAGGACTGAGGACAGGAGGCTCTGAGTATGGGCTGTGTGGCTCCATCATGAGTGAGACTTGTGGGCTGAGAACTGGAGGCAGGGAGTAAGGGTCCGTGGAAATGCAGGGGGAGAGATTATGAGTGTCGGGCTGCTGGTTGGCTAAGTGGTTGGTTTGTGGTTCAGCATCCAGCACAGGCATGGCTGGACTGAGAGGAAGCCTGCAGTCTGTTTGAGGATCGACAGGCTGGATGCTAGCAGGTGAGAGAGACTGAACTCCTGGTGACGGGATGAAGGTGTGAGCGTTGAATGACTGCAGGGCCTGAACAGCTTGTTCAGTCTCAGCATCAGTGAGAGGCTCCAGTTCACAGACATCCTCTGTGTGTAAAAGACTAGGTGGTCTAGGAAGAAGATAAAGCAAATAGTAAAAAAATCCCCCCATTGAAACACAAAAATCTCAAAGGATCAAAGGAGTGTCAAACTTAAGGGCAAGGCTTGGTAATAGGGATGCATGATATTGGGGTTTTTGCCGATATCTGATATGCCGATATTTTACAACTCATTTAGCCTATAACCGATATCGATATTTTTTTCTGCACACCTAAGTACAGAGATCATCAATTATTTTCTGTATAGGAATTAGTGTACAATATTATGTTGATACTCTTAACACATTTGTTATGTAATATTAATTTCTTGTGCAAAATAAGAAAATACTTCATACTAAAACTGCTTATTTATTTATGACAATTGCTTTCAAACCAAATTCATACAAAAAGATACATCCTACTTTAAACTTGGATGATGCTCTCCCTGAGACAATCATAACAAAACTCACAACCAGGGCAAATTTGAAATTTTCACATTTGACATAGTAAGTAAACCTAACCTCTGTTCACAGGTAACATGTGAAAAGTGCAACTGTACAGCAATTAAACCCAAATTAAATAAAATGGTTTACTCTTTGACAGTAAATGTGCCTAAATTAGTCAGCTACATGTACCTTACAGACTGCTGCTTAATTCAAATTTAACTTAAAACATGAGCCCGACATGTGTGCAGCAGTCCATTATTTTATCGGTTAATTATATCGGCATTTTGGCCACTATCTGATAGTTCATTTTTAAGCCAATATCGTCCGATACCGATAACGTGCCGATAATATCGTGCATCCCTACTTGATAATATATACTCACTGGTTCAGCGTTTCCTTCTGTTGTTCAGGTGGGTTAGGGTCGAATCCTGGAAGCATCTCGGCCACAAGCTGGTCCAGCACGCTGTAGTTTGAGAGATCCAGCACGAACGCACGGTGCTGATCAGACTGTAAGTGCTGCAAAATCAAACAAGGACATCAAGTCAGGTGTCACTACAAGCAAACAACACCATTAAATATCAGTCATATGCTTTTAAGATATTTCTACCTCCTCCAGGTTATTAAAGGGTTGATGGCAGCATTCACAGTAGGAGATGTCCTTTTTGCGTGGTCGCCAGGGTGAAGGGTTGTAGCTGAGTGGGGTTAGGGATTTGTCCTGAACGCTACTTTCCACTTTTTTCTTCTCTCTATTGAAAGAATGAACCAGTTATTACAAAATCCTGTTCAAAATATTGCCTATGTGGTTTGTAGTTTCTATCCTGTCATGTTTGTTACATAACATATGATCAGCTTGAATTGAAATCAGCAAAACAATACTCTACATGATCGAAATGTTGTCGTTTAAACAAACCTAGTTTTAGTTTCTCTTTGCCCTGTCTCTTTGTCAAAGAGAGGAGGAGGAGGAGATTCAAAAGGACTAAATCGTCCAGAGTACCACAGCGACGGGAAGGTCACAGACTGCATGTGCAGGGGTTTGTATTTCCTAGTTGGATCATAAAACAACAGAATTACAAACACAATAATAAACTAACATGCTTCAGCTGCAGAAAGACACGCAAGCAACAGCGACAACACGTGAATGCAGCTAGTACAAAGAGACAGATATGAATATATTTCAGACCACTTTGCATTTTCAATTGAATTTGACACTGGACATCTGAGCTGAGCTCGTCTAGGCTTATATTCAAATGTTTCAGAGGTCTTGGGTTCAGTTTCTCCCAGCCAGCGATGCCCTTCACATTATCCAGAGCACTTCAATTAACTGAAATGAGAAGGCAAATGAAAAGAGCTGTTCACACATGGAGATCCCCCGCAGGAAGAGGCAGCAGAGCTTGCGAAGCCTCATCGAATGGAAACTGAATCCCTGAGAGGTCTGGACCCCAGGGGGGCAGTTCTACTCGGGGGACGGATTGTCACGTTACACGATGGGACTCCCTCACAGGTTCAATTAAGAAAATCATCTGGGCTGAAATGCATACCTCCAGACAGAGCTAGCAACCAGTGGGGTAGGAAGGGCGGAAGCAGGGGGGCAGGTCACTGGCAGCCATTGTTGGATCACTGTCATTATACTCAACGATCAAACTGGATACTAAACAACCCTCACATGAACCTAGGCAGGCATTAAAACTTAATTTCCCTGCTGATTTCTAGCTTGTCTTTCTCTTTACTGATTAACTGAAATCAGAAAAGAAGATTAATGCTATGACCATATGATCATCTTTACATTGACTTCTCTCAAGTTGATACTATACGTTATCACAGGAATCTGAAGCTTCCATCAGTAGATGTAGTTTTTGGGTTTTTTCTCCGCATCGGCATCGTTTTAGGCAACACATGGCAGCTGTTGCAATCCAATACAGCCATAGATTCAACCACGAACTGTCTGCTCATCACCAAACAGCAGGCAGGCAAAGAGAGAGGCAAGCTGCTGAACACAGTCGAGCATGGATCGTGCCCTTGGATTACATGGATTACAGCAGAACCAGTGAAACAAGAAAGCGCGTAAACCACATGGCCAAATCTAAGACTTAAAAATTCACTCCATAACTGCTGTTTTTCAGATTTGTTAACTCCATATGAACTTAAAAAGTCATGATTTTTCACTGCAGTATTCCCTTATTTTGCAAAAAGGAGGCAGTCATGTCCTCCCCCAATGAGAAAACACCACAAACTGCACCAAACGCCTGTATCTTGATGGGATTAACAGGCCAGAATGAAGATCAAGTGTGAAAATTAGAAATGGTCTTGTGTTGTTATTTTTATGTCAATTGGACCTTAATATTTTTATGTTCCTTTATATGCTAAGCCACTGTAGAAGATAGCACCTGCTGAACCCTCTTGGTTAAGGTTCTGTGTGTTGGATTATTTGTAACAAACAGATGTGTGTCATATTACCGCTGTTTTGTTTTTGTAAAATAACAATTGAAAGTCATAAAAATGTTTTAAAATAAATACAAACTGCACCAAATAAGAAATCAAGCGTACCTGCTCGAATCTTCAATCTTAAGATATGGAGACCTCAGAGCTGCAGCTGTTGATATGGGGAAGTGAAAAGGAATAGAAAACCAATTAAGTTACTCCAACAACATACCTACAGACATTTAGAGTGATTATAAAATAAGTCATTCACAATACATGTACACCAACCTTTGACAACATAAGCACCTTGTTTCGTACGAGTTCTCTGGAAAAAGAACAAAGAAGATGAAAAAACGTGCCTCATTAAGACTCATTCATATTAAAGAGTAAAGACTGGTGTTACAGTTGTTTCAAAGATTGCTGCATTTCTTTTTAAAAACCCTGAAAAGGTCAATATATTTGAATCAGCACATACTGATGTTGTTTCATTCAAAGTGAAGTGCAAAGACATCTTACCTCTGGCCTCTTGTGTATGGCACTGAGGCTGTCTCGAGTCAGCTGTTTCAAATGTAAAAGCACATCTGGCACAACATTAAGGAACAATACAAGACTTCCTCACACTGTTATTTGATTATCAAAGTGATATATTTGATGCTGATTAACAGTCAGTTTCTTCAGTTTTGAACTGATGAACAAAACACAAGCTCTCAGATGGTGCCATCTGCTGTGAGTAGAGCTTCAATGCACTATAGACAGAAACCCAAACAAGAACCAGGTAAGATCTTTGCATCAAATGAGTTCCTAAAGGTTGTCAGAAGGATACCGTCCACAAAGAGAATCTTCACACCCCAGGATCGGGCGTTCGCCAAAACACTGCTGCCCTTCAGACGTTCCTGCAAGAAAGCAAATCACAATAATGATAACAATGCATGTCCGGATTAATATTGTGTACTAGATTTACATTATGGAAAAACTGTCATTTTCCCTCAGAGTGCAACATGGAGAGTTTACCGGATTTGGACAAAATGCACTGAGTAAGTGAAACCACTAAGATCTGACTTAATTTAAAAGCTATCTGTCCTTGTGACAGCTCGCTCTCTTCGGCTACTCTTAATTCTGTTTTATTTATTCTGTTTTAAATATTTGAAGCGGACTAAAGAAAGACTGTGATACCGAGGTGTTAAATGCCTAAGAAATTGTATTGTATACTGTTCCATTCCAAATAAAAAAATAAATAAAAAAAAACAATGCATGTCCATCTCAGGCAAATCACCCAAACCACAATCTGAAAAAGTAAGCAGACAGATCTGAATATTATCACTCATGTTTGGTCTGAACCAACTTACATTGTTGTGAATAGCTTTTTCAAGCAGGGCCTTCCCACGGCTGCCACACACCTGAGGGGAAAAACCCAAGATGTAAAAAATGAATACATGACGCTGACATAAACTAGTCTGTTCAAAAGAATCAGCTGTTTCGTGTATTTAAAATATTGATCACATTTTCCATACAAATAGCTTTGCTAGCTGTAAAAGGTTTAATCATGCCAGTGTGTGAGGTTTAATACCATTAATCTGGGAGTTCCTGGTCTTGGTTTGCCATTGATGGAGACACTCTCCCGAGTAATTACAGGAATCCTGGCTTTCTCACTCGTCTCCTTTGCTCTGCTGTTGGTATCTGTGCCCTTCTGCTCACTCACGCCTTCCTGAGTTCCAGTTACAACAAAGCTCACGTCTTTGTGCAAGTAACTCTCAACTCTCTTCAGAATGGAAAAAATTAAAAATAATTAAAACCAAGTTTAGCAGCTACTTAAAGACAAGATTTGCTGAACTCATCTGGAACAATCTGAAGGTATATATATGAATTACTTTTTTTCCAACTTATTGTGCAGTAACATAATTTAAAACAGCACTTGGGAAAAAGGTAAATAGAATCAGCTTAGTCAAGTGCAGAATTGAAATCAGTAACTTTTTCAACATACGCAACATATGATTAACATATGCACACTAAACATGTATCTTTATTAGTTTTTTTTACTTATAATTCAAAATAGCTGTTTTAAGGAATCTAGTATTTATTTGATGATTTTAGCCAATGCGTCCTCTTTAAAGAAGATTCAACTGCTTCATCAGTCCACATACATGTTTTCATTTTCTCTGAGTTTAAAGGTTGATTAATCTTATATCTAAATGTCACTGCCAGGATCACAGCCCTGTCATTTCTGTTCACAATTATAAGTAACCACGGGTCATAGCAAGATATCTGCAGGCATACTGCAGTGCCTTTATCTTCGCACAAGCCTACCCCTCCCAGGAAAGATATGGCCTCCAAAAGTAGGGCTGTTGCACGCTTCTTCACACTGTCCAGATAGAAAGTCTTCCCCTCCAGCTTCTTCTGCCCAGGACACAGCGAGCCCAGGAGGCCCTGCTCCTCTGCATGCTGCTGATTCTGCATGGTCCTGGTCCAGGAAGGGAGCTTACGACTTTGCAGAAACACACCAGGGTCCCTTTAGAAGCAGGGGAGAACGAAGCAATGGTGTTACTAAACAGCTTTAAATCTGCAAAAATAAAATTAAAATATAGATCTCATATCAAGAGCGACTTAACACAGGAAACTGTTGGATATTGAATGTCTATCCATTTTGTTTTCGCAGTGAATTGTATTTTAAACATTTGAGTTACAATAACAAAACTGTACAGTCGTCCAAGTATATCACAATTAATAAAAAAAACAATATTTATAAAACTTAATATCATCAGGCTCACTTTTAACAGTAAGATTAGGCTAAAGTATACTTAGGCATGCTTTCTGAAATAAAGCAGCACGTACAGAACAAGCGACTGTAAAGAAAAACCCGAAATTATGCAACAACGAAGAGCAGCAATATTAGCCTCGCCAGCAGTTAGCATACAAAGCAGCATGCAATAAGCTACAGGTGCAAATATGTTAGCTGACAGAGCTAGGCCAGCCCAGACAACAAAATACGTCAAGTTTGTAAGTTTGTAATGAGAATGTTTTATCGGTTAGCCCTTCAACATTAGTTAGAGCAACTATAAATAAAAGTTGTTCACTTACGATTTGTAACTGTGCCAGGAAACAGCGATAAATAAGATCTAAAGTACACCAAATGGTGCTCGAGCGAGCAACCGCCGCTTTTTTAAAAACACTGGCGGAGACATGAGCGTGAAGGATACGTCACATCCGGCAGAGCGCTGCCTTCACGCGCTGGATCCGGATCGAGTGTTTCTGAGATGCAAAATTAAAGTTAATATTTTTTTAAATTATTATTCTGAGATTAAAGCATAGACTGTCTAAAATTAAAGTCAGAATTCTGAAGAAAAACAGTCAGAATTCTGAATATATGGTGGTGGAAAAACGTTTTCGCACACCCTTAAAATTTTACATAATCTCAAATATTGTCATGAAATATTTGTGGAAAAATCTTTTTTGAGTTTCAAACATTAGACAGACATAAACAAATGAAGGGTTCATTTGCAAAAACAGTTAACTCACGTTTAAAATAAAAAAAATGTTTCAAAAAAACATTTTTTCGAATACTAGCTTTTGGTATGATCAATCAACTGAGGTTGGTGGCTTTGACGAAGTCAAAATGACTTAACTTATCAGAGGTATCTTGAAAATGTAACTTTTTAGGAATCTGTATCAAAACAGAAATATGTTTTTTGAAAATGTATAAAACGGAGTTATCTGTTTTTGCAAATGAACTCTTTAAATACAAATTATTATTTTTTTGTTTATTGTTAACAAGAAAAATTAACAAAGCTGAATTCTTGACATTTTCAATATGTCAGTTCTCAACATTGTTAGTATCAAAGTCAACAAATAACAGAGAACGTGTTCAAAACTGAACAAAGAATAAAATAAACCTGGCCATGACTGTACTAAAATAAATTGCACTTGAAGACCTAAGAGTGATTCTCAATGCAATATTTGGGGTGTCCGAAAGCTTTTTTCCACCACTGTATATATATTGCAACCTTTATTTCCAATTATTTTTTTCAGTGACCCTGATCCTCTTCCGTACATTCCAGATTCATCCCTGCAGTGGAAATAAGGTTAAGTAGTTATGCAATAGCGTTCATAGAAACTTAAATTCAGCCTTAAGAATATCTGGAAAAACGGTTGATATTACTGAACTGGAAGAAAGTTGCTCCACCCACCCACACTCATCTCATCCGTAATATTCTGTCTAGTCTTCAGTTGGAAAAGATCTGATACAGTGTAAATGGTGCCCTCCAGAACTTTCATAGCACTTGGGATGGTTTCATGAACTTTGTCAAGGATCTTGATGGGCTGCAGTTGGACTGATTAACAGCCAGCAGGTTTGGTATACTGTTAAATTACTTTGACTGGCTTCTGGCTTCGTGAACAATATAGATTTATCATCTGGATCCTCTTTCAAAATTGTTTCATCCCTTCTTGCCCAGCAGGTGGCAGTGTCCCTGTATATACATTTGTCTCAGTGAAGAAACTACACTGGTTAAGTGAATATTTACTCTCAACACTCTCAACAAGTAAACTGTAACCAATGTAGGTACTGGTTCAATCTTCAATCTACGGATTTAGTTAAGTTCACATGTTCTTGATTTTGTCTACCACAGCACCAAAATTGGAACATGTAAGACAAGAAAAACATGACAGATAATACAATTTCTTTATTCAAAACATGCACTTATCGTTTACAAAAATATCTTTCACAAAACACTGGCACAGTGCGAGGGAGTAGCCTCAATGGCATTTCAATTTGAAAATCTGCGAATAAAAGTTCTGTCTAAATAAAGAAGAAGGCTATACAAGGCCTGAAAAAAAAACACAACAGGCAAGGTGCACTGGCAAAAAAAATGGAAAATTTGTTCAATACACAACCTTCTAGTCTAACCTAGAAAATCTTCATAGAATAAACTAAAACAACAAAAAGTATATGGCAAATATTGCAACAGCTCAACAATGTGACAGTTTGAACATAGAACTCAGTCCATTACACTCTCCCAAAACTCCCACTGACATTGATTCAAAACAACGTTGAGGCTTATTTTGCCTTTCCAAAATAGCACAGCAACACTGTAAACTAATAAACTGAAAATTTGCCTATGGAAAACATCGATCCAAATCAAACCTGGTGTAAATAATGATAAAATTGTGCATATTTTACAACAATATTGCTTAAAGCTCAACCCCTGTATGGCTATTTCAATAGTAGACAGTAATATCGGTTTTCAGTCAAGTGATAAAAACCTTTTGGAGAAATAATGCCTCATTCATTAGTTGTATTTAAGGTCAATGAAGCACTTTGACTGTTTTAGTAAGGCATCTTAGGTTACAGCACAGAGGCATCTGCATATTCACCAGGAATCAACGACAGCACCGACAGCTTCCTGTAGAAACTGAACAAAGAACACAGTGGCAACAAATATTTATACCACTTTGCTGCAAAACAAAATGGTCACATCTTCTTGTTCCTTTTGTGTTACTTTTACTGGTTTATCTTTCAAATCCCCAGCAGCAGAGTCAATGTACTGGAGGCTAATTAAACCTAAATATTAATGCCATATGTACTAAGGTAACACTATCAACCAGTCCTTTTGAAGCTAATACTAAAGGGTGAAAGTGGTTTTATTTTGGATACTGTTGTCAAGTTATCTTAAAGTCCTGATATTTACAAGAGTGCAAAATAATCATATTTATCCTGATTTAAAAACAGATTTGCATATTTGTATTACTATGTACACATTTAGAAACCCTTGTATTCTCCATGTGTATGTATTTGTAGCAGATTATTTAAGTGCTACGTGTTCACTGGATTGACTGACTGCTGGCTGGCACAAGGTAGATTCACTGCAACTATCTTAACGGTATGGAAACAAAAAGAACATAAACTTGGGGATGTGCCCATGTGTTTATAATATGAACACACAAATAATAACTAGAGAGATTTTGATTGTTAAAACTTTTCAAAGTGTCACAGTGTTTATGTCAGATCCACTCTGAACCCTTAATGACGCCATATTTGCTGCTGCTGGTGCTGCTGCCTCTGTCTGCCTCCGTCTTGCTCACGGTGTGTTTGGAGGCCGGTCTGTGTTTGCGTTCTCTGTGAGGCTTGCTGTGGTTATTACTGTGGCTCTGTGGCTGGCTGTAGGCCTGACTGTCAGCCTCCGGCCTGCTCTGAGGCTCATGGATGTCCTTTTGAACGCCTTTGGGTGAATCTCCCATCCTGTGCGTGGACAGGTTTTCATCATTATTGGTGTACTGCTGGCGCTCCTCCTGGGCTATGTTCACATGGTTCTGCCTGCACGCCATCTTGGCATTGCTGAGATCGGTGATGGGTAGCGGTTGTCCTGTAGATACAAGATGAGGCTTGATGGCAATGTTGTACCCGGGTGGAGCTGATGGTGCGCTCCAAGAAAAAGGGTAGCTGCTGTAATCCTCTCCGCTTAAACCGGCCTCGTTCAGAGCTCCATGTTCACGTGTGAGCCCATACAGCTCCTCGTCAGAGAGCTCTGACCTGTGAGAGCGAACAATCTCACAGATGGTTCCAACACCCAGGTGAAGCATCTCCCATATGTTGAGCGCCAGGCAGAGCAGGGAGACTGTGTACATGATGAGGAGGAAGATGGTTTTCTCAGTGGGCCGTGACACGAAGCAGTCAACGCTGTGAGGGCAGGGCAGGTCTGAGCACACGTAGGAAGCAGGAACAGCGAAACCATACAGAGCGTACTGACCACACAAAAAAGCCACCTCCAGCAGGGATCGGGCCAAGAGCTGGAGCACGTAAATACGCATCAGTCCATCCGCTTTGATACGCTGCCGCCCATCATGACGTACTTTCACCTTCACTTGTCCCTCCCCACTGTTTTCCTTTGCTGCTCCTCCACCATCACTCTCCTCTGCCATCTCGTAGATCATCGGGTCTTCCTCTTGGTCATCCTCTGCCTCTTCAATGCCTCTGTGCTGCCTCCTGCCTGACAGGTAGTGCTTCTTGGATTTCCTACGTGAATACCCACCCGCTCCCACTCCCCCTGTCTGCTCCTCTGCCCGAGTGATCTTGTTGACAGCGTAGCCCAGATACATGAGTGAGGGCGTGGCCACCAGTATGATTTGGAAAACCCAGAACCGTACATGCGAGAGAGGAGCGAAGGCGTCATAGCAGACGTTCTCGCAGCCAGGCTGCCCTGAGTTGCAGACAAACTTGCTCTGCTCATCGTAGTAGATGGACTCGCCTCCCACGGCCGTCAGCACAATACGGAACACAATGAGAACCGTGAGCCAGATCTTGCCCACGAATGTAGAGTGGTTGTGGATTTCTTCCAGCAGACGAGTCAGGAAACTCCAACTCATGGTAGTGGCAGGGAAACTACAGTGAGAGGTAACCTTCACCTCCTGTTACTCCCCTGTGGAGGGAGCAGAAATAATTATTATTTCCACCAAGTACAATACGAGGACTACTCCCCGCCTGCTTCACTGTGTCTGGAGAGTGAAGAACAAAACAAAAGAAGTATTTAGTGACATGTCTTTTTGTGTTAGTCTCTCAATTTGTCTCTTTTCTACACACACACAGTATAAAAAGGCAAGTTTTGATTCTACAAATAAAGACATCGCACACTCTAGAAGTCCCCAAGTATCTAACTCAGTACTTTGTCTTTCCTGCAGTATACACGGTTATCAAATAGTGCATTTCTCCACAATAACAACACGTTTATCTTTGATTCTTTTAATAGCTGTGCCCTACAGCTCACGTCTAAACACACCCTTGGCAATAGTACACAAAGGGAAGAGTAATGACAACAAAGGAATGTCTAACCATAATTGCTATTGTTAACTGAATGTCCCTGATAGGCATTTTATGGTGGGTCATTACTAAGTCTCACTGTCCGGATGTTCCATGAAGTAAAATTAAGAATGAAACGTATTTTTGTGCTGGAAATACAAAGCTTTTTATCCACTACCAATTCAAATTATATTTAAAACGTTGGAAGATGAGATGGCCTGCTCACTGTGATACTGCATATATGAGATGAGACCAAGCAGACCCACCTCCCCTTTATTTATTTTGTTTTATTTTATTATTACCACTTTTTTTTTTCTATTTTTGTTAAAATTATTATTTTTTCCTACCTTATTGGAATCTATTTTCTCATGTAATAAACAATTATCACAATTGTTTTTCATTTTCCATGGATATGTATGTGTGTACACATTTATGCGAACGTGTATACGTGTCATAATTAATCTGTTTGATTTTTGTATTGCTATTATTATGATTATTATTGTTATAATTATTGTAATGATAATAATATTTTTTTTTCTTAATATTGAAGGGTTATATTGTTAATATATATATATATATGAAGAGTTAATTTGCAAAAACAGTTAACTCATTTTTGAAAAATTAAAAAAATCCTAAAAAATAAATTTCATCACAAGTGTGGTCATTGTTATTTGTAATGTTGTCTGTTCGACATCAACAAATATAATATAATAATAGTCTAATCATATGTACCCTGTTGATGCCACTAAACAAAAGGGGCTCATATATATATCTGTCACCATTATTGTAAAATCCTGTGAATGCTAATAAAAAATTGATTAACTGATAAAAAATAAAAAAATAAAGTTTTTTCTAATACTAGCTTTTGGTATGATCAATCAACTGAGGTTGGGTGGATTTGACTAATTCAAAATGACTTTACTAATCAGAGATATCCTTTATTAGGAATCTGTATCAAAAAGAAATGTGTTTTTTGAAAATGTGTAAAAATGGAGTTATCTGTTTTTCAAATGAACCCAAAGTCTAACGCAGTTGATACATTATGGTCAATGTGTCAAATTCTAGCATTTCCTTGCGCAGCTATGTAAAGTACTTGATTGGCATTTTCATTGCAACAGTCTGCTTTCGAGAAACAGCAAACTGTTGCTATGAAAAATACACCATTACAAGGGTGCGACTCTAATCACTTAATGTGATCAAATCAATGCGCTGGAATTAGTGCGGTCAATTTAACATACAGTATGTTTGTTTATGCTGGGGAATCCAAGAGAACTGTTGCAGAGGGGAGGTTTAAGACACAAAAACTGCAGGCTGCGACAGAAAAAGAGTTTTTTCATTGCACATGAAGTAAAGGTGTAACAGAACAGAGAGAGGGGTGCTGAAGGGCTGATCATTTGTAAAGATCATAGATCTTACAGTGACGAAGCAGAAAAACTCAAATCAGGTGCGGCTGATTCATGACTTGTGTTCTCATCTGTCTCATTTGACCATCAGTGGAAATGCTCAGTTCAATGTAAGTAACAACAGCGAGTTAAGAGGCTACAAAGGTAACAGTTACTACAGACACAGTTCAAACTGTTAAGTGTAACTGACTATTTTTAATGGAAGAAATGTTAACATTCTTAAATCAATTAAATGATTTCCAAATTAAAACTTGATGGAAAAATATTAAGTAAGGTGCCATGTCATAGGTAAGAAATTTGCAGTGTGTAGATTTTTATGGCGCAGGATGCAGTTCAGAATGAGACAAAACCCCTCTGCTTCATATCAGAGTCCTGCTCACCCCGTCAAGGTTCCAATATATGTCAACCCATTCACTATAAATTACACTGGGGCTGCATGTGTATGGCCAAGCTGATAATCACAATCCTTTGATCAATATTGAGATCACTTGAAAACAAGACTTTTACTTGTAGAGGAGTACCTTTACAGCGTGGTACTACCATAATTTACTTGAAGATCATTTACAGATTATTAACTAAAATGTAAATAATCTAAACTTGCAGACAAGACATAACAGTACAGGGGAAGCCGCTCTGTGAGAGCTTTAGGCTAAGAGTGTGTGGACACGTGCGTGCGTGCGTGCGTGCGTGCGTGCGTGCGTGCGTGCGTGCGTGCGTGCGTGCGTGCGTGCGTGCGTGCGTGCGTGCGTGTCTGTATGGAGAACAAACTATTCGGAAAGTATTTTGAGCAGATTAAGGTTGTTAACAAACATCAATATCAGCTGGAGAATATAGATAGACAACCGAATATATAAACTAAAAACTTAAATAGGGTAATGCATTTCTTATAACACTATTTTCCAATCAACGACCAAATACTTGTAGAGTTTTCTAAGGCTGGGGCATGCATTTTAAATGTCAATAATCACTGTCGGTCATGTTTCATTGACCATGGGAGGGCCAATATATTTTGAATGCAATTAAATGTGATTAAATGTGAAGCCCTTGGCGCGCTGGTGGTCTACACGCCCCACATACAGAGGCAACAGTCCTCGTCGCAGAGGTCGCCGGCTCGATTCCCGGCTACGACCATCTCCCGCATGTCTTCCCCCACTCCCCGCATCTCCTGTCTCTCTTCAGCTGTCCTATCGAATAAAGGCAAAAAGCCCAAAATATAACTTAAAAAAAAAAAAAAATGTGCAGCCCTTCATGACATCTTGCTCAACACCTTTACTATCAGAATTCAATCAAATGTAGAGTTTAAATTAACTACAAATCCATGTAATGAAACAATGAAACAACACAACAACATTATAGACCAGAGTTAGCTTTAAAAATAGCAAAGCTAACACACACTCTTTGTTCTATAATTAGCCAGACAAAGCCAGGGTAAAGACATGCTCCGAGGCAGTAGCACAGCACTGGCTATCTGCAAAGAAGAAAAGCAGAGAATAACATCAGTCTGCATGGTTACAAAAAAGTATAGAGTAAACTTTTGATGCAATCTACTTGAGAAAAGCAATTTTTGCCTCTACTGAACTAAACCACCTCATGCTGTACCCAACCTTGAAAAGCTCTGCTTAACCTGCAGACATCCATCTGCCAGAATCTTAAGCTGCAGACATCTCCCGGAGTCACTCATGCAAGAGGAAATCTAAAAGACACAGACCTCTGTAGGACAGACTGTGCCTGCATGTGTGTGTTAGTGTTAGTGTGTGGGAGTTTTTTGTAGGGATAGTGTGTATTCCAGCATTCGAGGCTAAAGCTTGGTTCCCTATAATAACACGCACTTGACGTCAGTCCACTAACAGGGCACAGGGACCAAGGCGAACAAGACCAGGTGATAATGGTGAAGCCTTGAGGTTGTTATGGGACTGTCACTGTATGAAAGAAATGATGTTATCAAACCGTTTTGGAGAATAAAAACAAATTTGCTATGATGTTTTGAGCTTGAATTATATAGGTAATCTTAAATCAGCTTTCCCTTTTGATCTGAGTGTGAACACTAATTGGCCAAGTGAGGGCCTCTGGCTATTTGGCCATATGAAAACATTTCAAAGGATTTGCTGTTATTTCTTTTCTGACTGACAAGATGAGACAATTACTCTGTGTGCAGGGAACTAGTCAGAATGAACTTTGATAATTTGCAGTTACTTCAAACATTTAAGTACAAAATCTCTGATGCTGTGATCTTTTTAGATCACCAGAACAATAGTAGTTGCTGCTTTGTATTTCTTTTAACTGAACCCAAATTTATTTAACTTTGTTTGGAACATCGACTGTATATAGAATGTACAATTTCCACCCATTGTGAGCTTTGAAGTCAAAAGACGGGTGCTGACCAAGCGGCAAACTCCGGTCTCAAACGATGAAGCCAATGCGGAAGTGATATAAACTGCAATACATCGAAAATCCGCTTGAGGCTGGCTGCAGAAACACCGGAAACCACATAGATATGAATGGGAAAAAGACGATCTTTGCAGCATTAATAAACATGTTTACAGCCTGGTTCAAAAAACGTCTTGGCCCTACAACGCTAATCTCTCTATCGGCACACACTGTACGGGGGGTGAATTTTTTTCTAACATGACGGTTAAGAAGATATTAAGATTATGAGTTTTGCCCAAATAAGGACATGACTGACGTGACTCCCGGTCGGGAACACACAGCCATTGGCTAAGAGACTCACACTACGTCACACTCTGCCTAGTTGAGTTCCGCATTACCAATATGGCTGCTGCCGTCGATTTGCTTCAAAACAGCTCTCAGGAACAGATGGGTGACGTCACGGATACTACGTCCATATTTTATACAGTCTATGGTGCTGACATATTGCGCTGGTGTAATCGAGGCATGCACAGAAGCAACCTGGCTGGGAGCGTCATGGGACTGACGTTGCACTAGCGAGGCTAGTAAAAACACACATTAAACTTACTAATAAAACATTGAGGATCCCTCAGGTGGGCACACTACACAGCAGAACATACTTTTTTGTTGATTTGAAGCAGACACTTATGGCTTCAGAAAGTGAAATGACTCTTGTAGTAGTGTAAGTCTAATTTGTTTTTTTTGCCACCCCTCCTCTAATCTGATGTTTTGTATTTTCCTTATTTTATTTTCTATCTGTCATTTCTTGTATCGTTTTGTAGTCTTTGTCTTGTGATATTTGTCTTGTCTCTATTTCCTAGTCTTGTATTTTATCTAAAAGTTGTTGTTCTATTAATTCCCATGCCCTTAGTGTTTCCTGTTTTATTTGTAGGATTTACTCTTAAGGCGTGTGTCCAGTTTTATTTCATAAGCTGTTTTCGAAACCGCCTACTATACTAGCAGTACGTACTGATTTGGTCAAAATTCAGTATGTAGTAAGCAGTACGTGAACAACAGCAAAATCTGCAGTGTGACAAAAATCCCCAGATGTCTACTGAATCAGGAAAATTTCTCAGTATGCATCGGACCAGTCTGCCTCACGTAGTTTCCCACAATGCACAGCGCTAACATTCCACTATTAATTTTTTTGACAGAGGAACTTTTTTATTATGTGCTGTGAAAATTATTAAATTACATATAAACCACTTCCTAACTTTTTAAATCATAAGTGATGCTAAAGAAGCAGTTTCTCTATCAGCTTGGCCGTTGTTTACTTCTACTTTCCGAAACTGGAAATCCTGTGACGTCTGGTCCAGCGTCCTGCAGAACAGATCGAACAGAACAGTCACACTAAATACTAAATTCAAACGCAGCATGTTTACACATTAGTAGGTAGTATGTAGCAGGCAGTTTTAAAAACAGCCCTGGGTTTTCCCTCAGTTTGATTGCTCCTCATTTGTTTCACCTGTGTCTTGTTTTCACACCTATATTTGATTAGCCAGTTTGTATTTAGTGTTTCCCTCCTCTGTGACAGTTTATTGCGTCTTTCCCCCATCGCCTGCGAGTCCTTGTGTTTTTTGTGTGGTTTCCTGGTGTTATTTATGTTCGATTTTCAGTTGATTTTCAACTATTTAAAAGTATGCTATTGTTGAAAATTTTGCCCTTTTTTCATGAAAATGATGTCCGCAATTTGATCCTTGTTTCATGTTTTTTCCTAAATCTGACTATCTTTGGTGTTTCCTACAATTGCAAAAATGGTAAAATGATACCACTGGTTTTTAAAGTTTTTTTAGATTACTGTACTTCTTTCAGTAGCTGATCTCTTCATTGAAATTTACGAATGAGTGCAAATTCAACTAGCATAAATAAGCCTCCATATTTTATTGATGCCATGCCACTGACACGTTGTGTATAACATACTTGCATTGAGTCATTCTGATATTTTATGACAATAAGTTAAATAATTATGTCATCTGGCACCAGGCCCAGCTTCTGCTAACAAGATTCCTCGTGTCTCTCTCTGTAAAATAAAAAAAGTCTTGGCCGTCTCATTAAGAGTCACATGCCCTCTAAAACTGCACATCTGGCCATGTTGTGTAATGTGCTTATTTCGAGGCTCAGTAGCACAGCAATCATCACCCAAACACAAGTCTCGTGGTCGGCAAGAAACTGACAACAAACCTCAATGCTGCTCATTTTCAGCTAAAAAAACTACAAACTGTGTCTTTCACAGCCTGTGTGTTATTTACTCATCAACAGAGGTTCAACTCAGGCCATATTCAAATATTCAGACAACAACCCCAGCAAAGTTGTTTAGAAAGGTAGATAGGGCCTCATTTTCAGAACACAGACACAAACTAATGGAATTATCAAGTTAAACTTATTTTTTGTTTTTTGTATTCATATCTTTATTTGCAGAGAGTGGTCTAGTCTCACACTGTAGCAACAGCTCCACAGCCCAAATTGCTAGTAATGCCACATCGGCCGCCTAAAGGTGTTATAGTGCATTTTCCCCAGATGTCTCCCAGCCCCATGACCAACAGCCTCCAGTTTCCTACAGTGCTAGTTTAGGAACTATTTGACTGTAACTTTAAAGAGCATGCCTATCTAAAAGGCTTCAAGCTGTGAGGGTGGAGGTTTGTGGTTTCCTTCAAAGCAGCCAAAGTGATGCTACACCAAAAATCTATCTTATGGGAAAGAAACACTCACATGTGTAAACTTGAAAGGGAACTGTAAAAAGTTTGTAGTATGCTGACTCTGTACTTTGTTTTTGTAGGTATTCTGGGGGGCTTATTTCTGTCTTGATTAAAAACACACTACAGACTACAATTCTGACAGTGAACATGGTCAGCATCTTTAATGTAACAAACACCTACAAAGTCATGGACACAAGGCAGAGACAGCTTTACTACTATTGCACATTTTGCACAATTCTTAAAAAATGTAATACAATTAAATAATGTGAAAATGTAATAGGAGACATGAGTGAACGTCTTGAGCTGATTCCATGTTATCCTTAAGAGCCGGCAAGACAACTCTGTTAGAAATTCAGACCAACCAACAAACTGAGGCATGACTGTCAGGCCAACCAATGGGCATTAATCATGACTGGATCCAAAATAAAGAGCAATGACAACAGACTAACAATACCCTGCCTTACACCTCAGCAAACCTACTGAAGTAATTATCCGTCAAGAAGAGACTAGGGGTGTTATCATCATCACCCAAACTTAATCTCCAGAGTTTCCACGCAATGTACATCCAGACATGGATCCCGCAGGGTTACAGCAACACATGTCAAACAGGAGATGCAATACAGTGCAACACAATGTCAAAATGACAAAAGCCTTTAGCAGAGAGTTAATTTGTTGTGCCAAAGGAGCCACTGTAGGTACGACATGCTCTCATAAGACATTAATCATCCAGCTAGGAAGAGCTAGGGACTACCCTGCATTACCTTATGAACTAAACATTAGTACCTTTTTCAAACATATTGTTATGTTTTTTTTCTTGGTTGACTTTATGGCGACCTCAGGGAAAAATGTAACCCAAGGTTGAGAGACGTTCAGTGTGATCTTAGCCCAGTGTTATCAACAAATGATAAAACCTTTTTATTTTACAACACATCTATTGGTTTAAACTGTGTGTACAGAAACAGGAGTTCTCTGGATATACCTAAGGAGGAAAGAAAAGCTGATAACTTTGTGAAACAAGTACTTGAGAGGCAGTTAAAACCATCAACTACTTATTATTGTTTTAGTTTTAGAGGAGAAGAAGGGAACCTTACCTCATTTGTGATGAAATGTTAAGACATATCTTTCAGACTAAATAGCCTGCCTGTGCCTGATATTATATTTATAGTTGGGCGCAAAAAAATAATGAAAATGTCTTCATTATCGCAACATGAGCCTTTAAAATAACTACATCCTGAAAGCATGAATATGTTGCAATAAATAAGGAATGTTATTTGACTTAAACAGACTATGCTTTGTCCCACTGCATGAGTATATTTCTACTTGCAAGCACATGCCGCAACATTGAATATTTACATTACGACACAAAGCAGGAGTTGTAGCTTTAAAGCATAGTATACGTGTGTGTGTTAACATCACCAATCTTGTCAGCATTAACACAACTTACAGTCCTACTGCTCTCTGTAAATTCAGTCACAGTGCTCTGACATACTGATCTTACAACACTGCGCATTTACAGATTCATGACATGTGAAAGCATGGTTTGGGTAGGATAACAGAGCATACCAGGCCGGGCATCAACAGCCTGCATATTAAGAGCTAGTACAGGATTGCATCTGATAAACCTCTAGTATGAGTAAGTGTCTTAGCTATACTCAGGCATGTCTAAATTACTAAAACTAGTCAAATTAAAAGGTAGAAAAAATAGCTAACACTATATTCTAAATGTCGGTGTCCTTTTAAGCGGAGGGCCTGATAGATTAAAATCACTGTTCTGTATTTTGTGCATGTTGAAATTAATATCTTTACCTCCTTTTGTTACGTCCTTCCAGTCCTTCTTGTTTCCCAAGCCAGAAAGAATAGATATTTCAAACCCATGTGCCTACAAACAGCGCACAGAGGTAACACCATTAAACATTGTTGGATACAGTTTTATACATTTTCTATATTCAACAGGAAAATTGTTCACTGGCAGTGTCTTGGTGATTTCCAAGAACACGAAAATAACAATATATATCTTCTTTTTTTTTTTACTTAGAAAGAAGAAAAAGTGAACATAATAATTTTGGTTTTCTAAGTTGAAACCTAAATGTTTATTGGCTCTCTCATCACATTCTCATAAACGGCTAAACAATCCTGGTTTTCAGAAAAGCCACAAACTGTTTTATGTTGGAACTTATTTTAGCCAATTGCTTTAATGCTGTGAGGAATACAATGAACACCCACTTTGGCTTCCACTGTTTAATAGTAAAGTAAATTGAGAAAGCTAATTAGATATCTATGTGTTTTGGGACTGCTGGCTGGACTAAAGTTGTTATTTATGGGCTCCTGAGATGATTACATTTTTTGCCGTTCTTTCTGAAGCAGTCATGAAAGCTTGATGATGATAGTAGTAAGTTGGAACCACCAACTTCTCTAGGGGTGTCTGGGGTAAAGGTCTAAGGAGGAACAATCATGTGTCTGATTAAAGGGTAAAGGAACTTGAACATCCTCCACTCCTATCACACCTTATCACACATAACTTTTGATTGGAGGCTGTGGTTATAGTGAAAATACAATTCCACACAAAACAATTAGAAAAATATCATACACTTGATTTTCACAAGTTTGTTCAAAAATACTATTCTTACATTAACCCTCCTGTTATGTTGCGGGTCAAATTGACCCATTTTAAAGTTCACAAATCTAAGAAAAAAATGTTAAAAGTATTATTTTGCATTTCTAATTTCACAGTGGATAAAAGGCTAGTGATATTCAGAGGTTCCTTCCATTATATGCCTTCCAAACCAGCTAAATACAGCATAAAAATCTGGGCAGCATGTGACAGAAGGGGACTCGTGTGAATTTATCAACATCACTACATTAAAAAAAAAAAAATTTAAATGTAAAATAAAATAAACAGAAATCTATGTCATGTAAAACTATTGTATTCATACTTAGGTCTTTCCAATGTACATTAAAAAAGTTTTAACATGAATTTTTATGAAAAACAAGTGAGTTATCCTCATTGAACCATGATCTATGAGGATTAAAGAACACTATTGTACTAACTATTGATTTAAATGGTTAGTAATGGAGTTAATAATGACATTAAAAAAAATTGTATTGCAATTTTTTGGGGTTCTGACACTTGGATAATTAAATATGCCTTGGGTCAAGTTGACCCAGGAACATTATTGCTGTCCCGAAAAACATATTAAATTCCCTACAGCTCCAATTGCAAAATAAATTCATTTTAACATTTAAAACCAAGTAAATTCATCTGATGACCTTTTGCAACAGTGATTTGGATTTGAAACTAGATACTGAAACTACTGATCATTTATTTTTTGCACTGTATTCACTCTAAAGCTTTCTTGCAGGATGAATGGTACATGGATGTCTTTACCAACTGGTTTTTCAGCTGCCAAAATTCATTCACAAAAAATCAAGTTTGGACAACTAAAGAGATTTTTTTTTAGTGTGTGTACAAGAAGCAAAAAACAAATTTTACTACTTATTATGGGTTTTTATCTTACATATGTTTATGTTTATGTTTATTTATTTGCACAATTAAAAGAAAATACACACAGAAAAAGAGGAAAGATAAATAATATACTGTGCAGGAAGAGGTAGAAAACTCAGAGAACTTATTTGAAGCCTCCACCCAAATAATGTTCTAATATAAAAAAAATATTAAAAGATACTAATTTGACACATATAAAGACAATAGTTGATACTAAAAATAAAATAACATAGGAATATACAAATTTAACAATTAACATAAATACAGTTAATACATCAACAGAATTCAAAAGATAGATAGATAGAAGCCCTTAAAAACGTTTTTTATTCATTTATTTTATGGAAATGAAAATGCAAATAATCTTTATTTGCATGATAATTCCACTCACAAGGAAATCCTTTGCAATTTTATTGTTTATATTAAGTTTTCTGCCCAGTTATTCATTCTTACTGTCACTCTTGGTGACAGGGGATAAGGTGTGGTGTCGGTTGACTTAACACAATGGAAAGAAGGAAGTTTTCAAGATTTGTTTTATTTTTATTAACTCCATGGAAGTATAAGTTAAATGCTTACAGAGTTCTGACAACCTATTTCAAGAACATCTGTCGTTTTGAGACTTTTAAAAGACAGCTCACAAAGTTCCTTTCATGAAGGCAACAAATGAGCTAGCAAACACGAGGAGTTCAGTGATGGAGCTAGCTTACAATATGGCAGTTAATTAAGTGAAAACTCATCCTAAAGCCATTTAACATTTCCCTTAAAACCCTAATCATGCAATTCCTAAAAATATTCAGTCACATATAACTAAAGCACGACACATATTTTGACTTACCTTCTGTGTGAATTCATCACAGCATCCTCACCTTTTCAGTCTCTCATTTGGCGCCGTTTGAAAGGAGCTGGATTAACGTAAACACTTCACAAATCAACCGGCATGAAACGGAACCACTCTGAAGGGGAATAAAACCTTCATCACGGAATAAAGGAAACAGATATAATACTGACGTCCATGCTGTAAGATTAAGTCATTTTTTTTAACAAATCTAAGTTCCAGCTAATTAAGGGAAAGTAATGTCTTTCACCCTGAAAACAACACTGAGGAGGGAGTCAGCCTAATTGTATGAGCAGAGGAAGACTCAGACGGCTGGTATATGGTAAGGAGGGGCGTGAGTTTGGGGAGAGAGAGAGAGAGAGAGAGAGAGAGAGAGAGAGAGAGAGAGAGAGAGAGAGAGAGAGTCAAAAAGTCAAGCATCATAATGCTCTTCTCTTTCAGTTCACTTTCTTCCTTTTGGTATCACTATAAGAGGCAAAAAAAATCTCCATCATTGCCACTCTTTTCATCTCCTTTAGTTTCTTGCAGTGGCGGTTCTAGACCAATTTTACAGGGGGGGCCAGGCTGGGGCCAAGGGTGTTGTCAGAGGGACACATTCAACCCTGACAAGAGAGACTGAGAAGGGCGAGGACCGGCTGAGATCAAACTGGCAAAACATCAGTGCATCCCTATACTGCTGTGTACTATATCAAAATGCAGACTAACAGCAGCTGTTTGGCTGTTTACACTCAACATGAGTCCCTTAGTGCTTGAAGCTTTTTTTATTGTATAATATTTGTTTGGTGTGGAGGGGGGGCCACAGGGGGTCCAGGTTCAGTTTTACAGGGGCACTGGCCCCTGTTGGCCCCTCCCCAGAACAGCCACTGGTTTCTTGCCCGATGCAGAGTACAGAAAGAAAACAAGTACATTGAATAAAAATAAAAAAATCTCAGCTTACTTATAGCCTTTTTAGGATATTAAAGGGATATTTAAGTTTTTTTTAAGTGGGGTCGTATGAGTTACATTTAAGCGGCAACCTCCAGTCTAAAAATATGAGTCCAATGTGGAAGTGCTAAAAACTGCAGTTCATCGAGGATCCGCTTGAGGCTGGAGTACCGGAAACCACATACACACCAATTAAAAAAAGACGATCTTTACAGCAGAAATAAACATGTTTTCAGCCTGGTACAAAAGACGAGTGTAGTCTGGATAGCTAATTTCTCGATCGGCACACACTGTACGGGAGGTGAATTATTTTCAAGCATGGCAATTTTGAAGATATTCAGATTACAATCTTCCAATGAGAGGCACAGCTGACTTGATTGGCTGTTGGGTAGGAGGCTCAAAGCCCGCCTCTTTACGTCACACTGGCTCAACAGCAGCAATATGGTTCCCGCCAACCATTGGCCTCAAAACAGCGCTTCAGAAACAGATGGGTGACGTCACGGATCCTATTTTATTTTTCCATATTTTATACAGTCTATGGTTACATTACACTAGTCCTCCTGCTAGCCACAATGAGTGCCAGTGAGCTCTTCCCCTTTAATGAGAGAATTCCCAGATGACCGGCAGGCAAGCTAGGCTTCAATTCTCTGCAGACGGGGCCACCTATTTCGTGTAATTTCGCTAAAGTTAAGAAAATAAGGTCCAGGCACTCATCACGGTGCAAATGCATGCACTAGTAGAAAAAATTGGAGCTATTCAGTTTGCCGTCAGAAACCCTTTTTGTTTTGGCACTATTTTCGGATGCACCTCACAGACAGGTGTTCTTCCGCTGCATGAGCACGGATACACACCAAAAAAATGAAATATCCCTTTAAAGCAGTTTTTTTTTTTAATATATTGGAATAGCAAAGCTTGTTTCCTTGTGATCACTGGATCATTTTCTTGTGATCTAGAAACATAATAGGCTGATCACTGTTATAGGCTGGACCACCACATGTCATGCTGCCGCTGCTTACACTAAAGCCTGATTTATACTTCTGTGTCGAATTGACTAGAGTCATGACACTTCTTGTCTCGCGTACCTACGCAGAGACTTACGCATGTAGCTGACGTGCACCTTCTCCAAAATGTAACTATGGCTGTTTTCGAAAAAGCCTGCTACATACTACCTACTAATCTAGTAGGCAGTAGGTACTGCCTACAACATACTGCGTATGAATTTCGTATGTAGTATGACAGGTCTGTTCGATCTGTTCTGCAGTATGCTGGGCCAGACGTCGCTGGATTTCCGGTTTCGGAAAGCGGAAGTAAACAATGGCAAAGTTGATAGCGAAACTGCTTCTTTAGCATCACTAATGATTTAAAAAGTTAGAAAGTGGTTTATATGTGATTTAATAATTTTCACAGCACATAAAAACGGAGTTCCCCCCATCAAATAATGATGCATACTGTGAAATTTTCCTGAATCAGTAGACATCCGGGGAGTTTTGGCATACTGCAGATTTAGCTCTTGTTCACATACTACTTACTACATACTGAATTTTGGCCAAATCAGCACGTACTGCTAGTATAGTAGGTGGTTTCAAAAACAGCTGAGGTGTTGAATCCACGAGGACGGCAAGCCCAGCGATTGGTGGCATTGTATTTCCCGCACTTACAGCACTTTCGTGATCCCTGCACATCGGCCGTGTTTTTCATCTCCTTCGACATGTCCTCTCTATCCTTCCCTGTTATCATTGTTTTATGATGAACAGTAGCTGTAAATCAACATAATATGCTCGGAATCAGTGTCAAAAAGTAAACAGAAAATGTAGCGGGGCCAGAAACAAACGACCCAGCTATCAGAGAAACCACACTGCGCATCACGGACACATCGAGACGTAAGTATGTAGTGCTCACGTCTGCTTTGACCACTGCTGTGTATTGTAATCAAAGAAGTGTAAACCAGCCTTAATAGTTAGCAATTGCTGTGTTGGTTTTGTGCTTTTGTAACTCTAGGGATACAAATTATGATCATCTGAGGTTAAGCCGAGATTTCAAAAAGACAACTGGTTACCTTGGACAAATAAGTCACAAAAATGCAGGGATCCATATCAGCTTAGGGCTTCCATAGCATATAAGCTTTGAATTAAAGATCTATTAATACCAGACTGGTCTGCAGGTGCTGCCCAGTCACCAAAGGATGGTGTAGCAGACATAACAGAAATGTGTTGATACACATGTCAATACTCCTACACCCTTTGTATTAAATGCAAAGGTTTGTTCATTGCAGAGCTTCAGGTTCCCTTTGGTTTCATCTCAGTCTGGCAGAATAAACACAAGAAGTAGTTGGTCACGAGTCAGGGCTTCCTAGGAAGGGCAAAGACCAGAGTTGTAAGACACCACATATATTCTCCCCTTTGTTGTCCCTAGACGGGGCCTGAGACTGAACAGACGCCATCAGTTCGTTTCATCTTCTTCCATCAGGCTTTGGATGCACATCATGGATTCTGCTATCAAGTCCTTAACAGAGGGGCACTCCATGAATAATAAAACATAAAGGTCAGTTTATTTGTCATGGAGAACAGAACTGAGCCTGCAAAAACAGCTGTATAGTATCATCTCTGGGACTGGTGGGAGCTCAAAGTTCTAAAAAGTAACCCTGCATATGATCAGCTTGTACACAAACTGCAGATGTGGAGTTTCAAGATTAGGGCAACAGGTTTCCAACAAAAGAGGCTGTGTTGTTGCTTTTAGGGGAGATCCAGTGTGTTTCATACTATTGTCAATCCTGCAGTCTAAAAACATTGACCACTATTTAAAGAAACACACACACCTAACCAATATACAGCACACACTTATATATTCTGCCCCATAATTCAGGGACAAGCAGTCAATGAAGCCAATGTGGAAGTACAAAAAACTGCTGTTTCTCAAGTGTCCATTTGAGGCTGGCTGCAAAACCCAAGGGTACCCTGTTAGCAACGGTGTCAAAGTTACAGTTTTAATATCCTATGGTTTTATGTTCAGAGCTCATGTCTTGCTTCATACACATTGAACAGAGGGATGCCACAGCTGCTACTACTTTAGCAGATTACTCATAAATACACACAAAAGCTTCTTACAATGCAGCAAGGCATGTTTTGTATTTTATATCCTCAAGCACCTGCAGATACAATTCAAGCATTGTCTCTCCTGTTGACGATGACCTACCAGCGATGGAATCTTAGCTCTATCGCCACCGTTTATCTCAAGGACATAGACAAACATCCTCTCCAGCAGCTCACCCATCTCCCTCCTTTCCATCTCCATTTGTTGCTAACTGATGGGTTCTCTCTGGGAGGGCCACTGCTCAAAGCTATTTGCTTGACTGTCTATTGGCATTGCATTCTTAAACTATCAGCAGAAGAATCAAACACAGAGAAGGGGAAACACTTTCAGCCTTAATCAGCCTGATAGGGTTTTGGCATAGGAAGTCCACATCCTAATTTAGAGTGACCTCGTACAAGGCAGTAGTCCCTTAACTGTGTTATCTTTCACCTCAAATAGTGTAATTGAATGGAGAAAAATCAATGAGGGTATCCATAAAAGCAATCATAGTAGAGCACCTCCAATTTTAAGCGTTTGAACAGTTAAGTGTCTTCTGTTATTGGTTGAGGATGCCGATATCGACAGAGTCGTACAACAGGAGGCGGCGAGGCTGTCATCGACAAGTTGGAGGCTCTCAAATACGGTTTGTCATCATTCTGTGCAAATGGATGTTAATTGGATTTTCTGTCCATTCACTTATCTCTCGAGGTCATTGAAAATTGGGTTGGACATCAAGTTATCTTATGCCTATTTGATCATAATAGACACAGAATGCACTCTTCCCCTAGCAACGTCTGTTTCCTTATGATAATTCTGGTGAGTTGAACTAGAGTTGCACAAGTCCAGAGCAAACAGAAAGGTTTTCCAAAGAGAAATGCCTCTCTCAAATTGGAAGGAGGAGGCAATAGGTGAAGCAAATGTGGGTTACAAGTGTGACTGTGCAGTCAGCTTTTTGCCAGTGACGTTGTTATTACTGGTCTCTGAACTGACAACTGGAAATATAATGGTAGGCAACAACAATGACACAAAATCACCCAAGGGATAAAGTGACAGATTAAATCAGAGAGAAGGAACCAGATGTGGAGGGAGAACAGTGATGAGGAGATTGGACGGAAAGATAGACACATGAAATATCTTCATCCGGACTGACAGAAGTCAACGTGGAAAGGATGAAGGGCAGAGTTTAAGTAGGGGTTAAATGCAGAAATAAAAGGTTAAAACAGGGGAAATGAATGTAAAATAATCAGATCTCTTACACACACAAGCTAGAGAGCTGAATCAACAAACTACTTGGCTGACTTCAGCTGCATCTCACTTTCTAAATGTAACATTGAGCAGTCACAAACACAACATGTCATATCCAGCATCACAGCCTTGAGCCTCTGCTGTCATTTTGTCTGAGCGATGTTTCATGAAGTCACATCAGCCATTGTTTACGCTAAAGAAAGCCATGTCTGTTGTAGTCATGTGGCTTATTCATTAATCAAGCACAACACAATTCCCCTGTTAGTCTGAATGCTTGGTTTATTGTAAGAACCCACAGATGTCTATAACTGCATATGGCACTCATAGGTAGTTTTTTTATTGAGCTATGCAACCTTGACGCCATCTTCTGGTCATTAGATATACACCAAAGTAAAGATCTGCAGTAAACCAATGGTTCCCAACCCTTTCAAAGTAGATGCAACCATTTGCGTCCAATAGTTTTTAGATATCTAATGAACTAAAAGCGTTCAAGTTAAATTTTGTTACTCTCCTTTAAACTTTAGAGCTATGTAAATCATATTGTAACTTTGTGTTAAGAGGGTCAAAACAAACATGATGACTATGCATCAGATTTCCATAAAAGGCTGATTTCCATCTGCACTGCTTGTTTAAGCAATGTCCTAGCTGGCAGTTTGATCAATGAAAGATGTACCTTAATATTGGATATATGTAGCGTTTTAATTGCATATGAAAATAAGGTATCGTTCAAACCCAGCGTTGACTAGACGGCAACCTTCAAAATGTTGTATTTCATTTGGATACATGGGTAAAGGTGATGTAAAAACCAAACTTTCACTTAACATCAAAAGAGATATGAGCTGATCTCTTGAACCTGGCATTGAACTGATGTCAAAACAAAAGGTTCTGTCAAGGGCAAATCAAGATGCTGAGTCAAAGTCAAACATGATGTTGGCCTGACATCAATAGATGGTGTTGGGGTGAAATCGAAACCCAACACTGTACTGAGAGTACTTAAGATTTGTTCACGTCAAAACCTGATGTTGGGTTGACCCTACTATGGGTGACATCAGAACCCTATACATTAGAATGACATTAGATCCCAGCTGTGCTAAGTCAAAACCAGACACTGGGTTTAATATCAAGACCCCACATTGGTCTCACATCCTTGAACTGATGTCAAAAAGCAGGGTCAGGTCAAAGTTGCAGCCTAATGTTAAATAAATCAAAACCCAGTGGTGGATCGATGTCTACCTGATGTCAGGCTGACAACGAAAATTGACGTTAGGTTGATGTCAAAACCCATAGTCAGAGTGAAAGTTAAACTGATTCTGGACTAAAGGGTTGTTGGCCAAGCGGCTCAGGCCCACACCACATATGCAGAGGTCATAATCCTCACCGCAGTGGTTGCTGGTTCAACTCCCTGCCACATCCATCAGCTGCATATTGTCCCTCACTTGCTGCTAATGTTAAAAAAAAAAAGACTGATAATGCATTGATGTCTAAAACTGACGTTTGATCTATGTTAAAATCTGGAAGACATCATAACTTAAAGTTAGGCTGATGTCATAACAGTATATTGAGTTGAGTTAAAAAAAAAATGATGATGGACTGACATAAAAACTGATGTGTTCCTGTCAAAATACGACATTTGGTTAAAATAGGAACCTGAAATTGGGTTGACATCAAACCCCTGCATTGTGTTAATATCAACAACAAATATTGGACACTTGTTGCATCTATGTTGACAATCAATATCAGTTTGACTTAAAAAACCCAGAGTTGCATTGGATAAAACTCCAACATTAGATTTATGTTGAATTTTGGTTGGATTTGTAAATGAGGTTAACATCAAAACCTACCGTTGGTTTGAACTCAACCACTGATATTGGCAGACGTTAATATTGGTTGGATTTAGAAGTCAGGATGGCGCCAAAACCCAACATCGGGTTGTTATCGACCACTGAAATTGAACAGATGTCAAATTTTGGACGGACATAATGTCAAGTTTATGTCAAAACCAAATGCAGACAAGCGTCAAGCTCCATTGTGGGGCAGAAGTAACATACATTTTGGCAGCGTATGAAAATTAAATGAACTTTAAAACTCAACATTGACTAGGCATTTGCCCTCAACTCAACTAGACAGTTGTTGGATTTTAGTTGATTTTGGTTGAATATAAAAATAGGTTGGCTTCAAACCAAACATTGGGTTAACATCAAGATACAATGATGGATAGGTGTTCAATTTTTATCATTGTGCCCAAGGCACTTCACAATGATTTTGAACAACATCTAAACCCTTGTCTAGTAAAGTGAACAATAGCTTAACGAATTACATATTGAACTTACAAATAATAAATAAATGATTGTTTCATAATAAAATACATTATACTGTATCACGTTGGTTCAGTAAACTCTGTAGTTTTCCTTGATCCCACAGGAATTTCCTTCATGTGGACAGGTACTAGGTTAGTACATAATCGAGAAGAAACAAAATTATGTTTTCTGGCTGGCACATGTGGTGTCCTACCATGTGACAGCCTTGGCTTTTGATGTGCCCAGACCTACTGTCTTAAGGGTGGTTCACAGAACTGCCATGGAGGTCCAAAGGGAATGGAGCAAGGTCATTTATTCCAGCATCCAAGCAGCCTTGAGGTAGTTGGCAGAGGATATGGAAAACTTGCACAACACAATTAATTTGGCAAGACTGAAGGGGCTTTAGACGGCTGTCACACAAGGGTTAAACCAAACACAACTAGGCAGCTAATTTAAATAGACCTTATGCAACAGCAGCCATGTTTGGATGGGAAGTTTGAGCAGTGTTTCGTTTGAAAAGGGTTAAATGGACTCAAAACCTTGCTTGATTTCCAGCACTTTCTGTTTAACAAATCAACCAATGGGCTGATAAATTTGGCAGATCCATAAGATTGTATGATTGTTATATCCATAGTACTAAATGCAAGACCACCTGCGTCAGTCTGTTCTGTACTGTAAACTTTGTACTGTGGGATACCTAACATGAAGGAGGAATAATAGTAGCAACAATGTTAGCGCTGCTTATGTAGTCAGCTAACAAACAGTAATGGAAAATAAAAGCGTTACGTTGCGTTGCATTACGTTGCGTTGCATTACGTTGCGTTGCATTACCTTGCGCTGCATTACCTTGCGCTGCATTACCTTGCGCTTCATTGCATTACCTTGCGCTTCATTGCATTACCTTGCGCTTCATAGCATTACCTTGCGTTGCATTACATTATGTTGCATTACGTTACGTTGAGTTACATTGCGTTGAGTTGCGTTATGTTGAGTTGTGTTATGTTGAGTTGCGTTAAGTTGAGTTGCGTTACGTTGAGTTGCGTTATGTTGAGTTGCGTTATGTTGAGTTGCGTTAAGTTGAGTTGCGTTACGTTGAGTTGCGTTACGTTACGTTGAGTTGCGTTATGTTGAGTTGCGTTAAGTTGAGTTGCGTTACGTTGAGTTGCGTTACACTGTAAATGTAGCACCGTGTCTTTCTGGATTTTCACTGCTCATTGTGTTTGTTGTAGCTTATCAATCAGGAAGAGTGGAAATTAAATTATCCTGAGTTACTTATCTGGAAAAAAGCAGTGTGGCATGATAACATAATTTGAGCCTCCAACCCTGAGCGTGACATTGCAGGATTAGGGCAGCCATGGGAATTTCTCTTGCCAAGTTTCTTGCTCTATCCGCTGTCCTACCGTCTCTGTGAATACAGGCATAAAAGCCCCAGAATAAACTTTTTAAAAAAACCTTACAACCAAAAACAACCTAACAATCTGTTACTTGTTGTACTTTTGGATCTCCAACCTGAAGGGCCTGGCTGTCTTCCTCTATGTAGTATCTGTGGGTGGCTGACCAGCTAAGTGCATAATTAGCTCAGTTAGTGGTTGTAACTGTTAGCTTTATAAAAGAAAACTTGAAATTACAATTGATTCTTATCACAATGCCTAATGAAAAATCACCTGTTACTCAGCCAAATATTCTTTAGACTGTAGAGTAACAGACGCTTGGTACAGGCCCTGTACGGCACTATTATTATATTATTTTTAGCATGTACATATTAATCATGCCTATTTGTTGTTCTTTTGTGTTTATAGTTGATGTTATTATTATTATATTTATATTTTTATTTGTATGCCTTATTCTTATGCCTTTATACAAAGAGAGCACAGTTTACCAAGACAAATTCCTAGTGTGTTCAAGCATACCTGTCCAATAAAGCTGATTCTGATTCTGAGTCTGTGTAGCCCCTTCTACAACCACTGAAGGTCACTATTCTGACTGTGGTGTTGAAACTTGTTTCATTCATATCTCATGTCTTCCCCAATTATCACAGCTCAGTGATGCTGACCATCTTTCATCTCCCAGCTGCTGACTCTCTTCCAAATGACCCAAGCACCTCCAAGTTTTTCTGTCTGCGCTCTCATCAGTGGTCCTTTAATCCTGCCCTTCTGTCTTCACTCTGTCCTTTGGCTGTCTGAAGTCCTCCAAGTTGAGAAAGTGGTTCGGATGATGCTCTTCACTCGGGGTCTCTAGTGTCCTCTTTTCTCTTCTTCTGCCTGAGTTGCTAATTCAACATGGCACCTTCTTTGAGGGGATGAATTGTATCATGTGATGTTTCTTCTCCTTGTCCCTTCTCCTTAATCACTCCCGATCTCTTTTCTAATTTATTTGACACTGGCTTGACATTATCCTTCCCAAAACCAGTGGCTTCAACCAGTGACTTTGACAAATGCATACCAGTATAACTCTATTCTTCATATTCTAAAATACACAGCCATAATTGGCTTAAGAATGGTCCTTTAAAATATATTGGGCCGTTTGTATTCTCCTTTAAACAAATGTTCAAGAGAAATATCCTGCACTATTTTCAAGACAGAATTGACGCTTTCATGTCATCCAAATTTGCTGCAGTGTAGAGCTCCTGTCTCCCTCTTCTGGTATTGAGAGGAATTACAAATAAAGAGCCCAGATATAAAACATTGTCTGATTGGAAATAGGGTTAAGAGCCTTCACCAGAGTTTAGAAATTAGTGAGGTCCAGAATTTTTCCCTCTTAGAGTATCATATTTAAAGCATCTCGAGGCATGCAAAATGATGCCTTTACATTCAACAAGGGCCATACACCAGACACACACTCACCTTATAATCAAGAGAGAAATACCTGTTGGCAAGAATACTTTTATTTAATCACAATTTACTCTTAATCATCTTATGACGCTGTAGTAACTGCCGATCAAGCCACTGAAAATTGGCCCAAAAAATGTAAAATGCAAAACTTGCTTAATGCCATACAAAGCACCCACCAATAGCTCTGTATAACAGGTCAAATGCCTTATGGCCTTTATTAACTAATCAGAATTCCTCATGAGTGTGCCCGCCTGACCCCCTAAGCCTAACCTAATCAGAGGCAGGGTATCATTTCAAAGTAAAAGCCATTTAAGGATTTATACATTGATTGTTACCAATTTTTGCGAACTTGTTTTAAAAACTTCCAAGTTCCAGGGCCTCGGTGACCTCATAACTGGTTATGTCCATGTATCTGAGTAGTTAAGTGGTCATGCTTGCCAAATTACAATAAAATGAACCACCAAACTCACTTATGAAATATTTTCAGACAAATTCAGTCTCCTGTGACTGAATTTATAACATCAAATAACTAATTCAATTAAAATTCAGAATGATCAGAACTAACTGCTGAAACAGAAACCATGTATGAGAACTACTTCTTTGACTTGACTCATGTCAAATCTGTTACAAAGGAGGCCTATAACGCAGCCAGTCACCAGGGGGAGCTCTAAAAGATAAGGCTCCACTCAGATTAGCTGTTGTTCTTTCCAGTCATTAATGATAACCCCTCCAACAGGGGTTAATTTATATAGTCCTTCTAGCTTTAACTTTGATTAGGTAAATGCTTCAACTATTGTTGTTGTTTGTTTTTGTCAAAAAAAATTAATCTGGAGCCAATATACTTTTCAGACTAGTAGGTAATGGTTTTGGATTATTCCACTGACTGGTATAATTGCTGATAAGGAATTCATAATTTTTCAATACTGTTGTAAGGTAATGCTGTAATTATTGTTAAAATTCACAAAGTTTCTCTTAAATAATCTGGTTTGTAGTAGTTAATCGGCACAGATATGAAACACATAAAATAATTAGTCAGATAATGGCTTTATATTCCTCTTACATTGATACATTACACACAACTTCATTATGATTAAATTATTAAACAATACAGCACACCACAAAAAAGAGAGAAAAAAAACATAACAGTCGAGCAACAACACATCATTTTATTTGGTTGTTGTTAACCATAACACCATTTCAAATTCAGATTAAAAACACTAGTAGGGTGATCTATTGTCAACTCTCATCCCTGAAATGTCAAGTTTTTTCTTTAAATTAAATCTTGAATCTCTATTATATATTATATATTATATCAAGTTACATTATCTGTTATTGCACAAAACTCCATAGAAGTTTTACAGATACACACACACAGGTAAAGCAAATTAAAGAACCCTAATCTCTAGCATTAGAGTGGCTAACACTCACAGGACTTTTGGCTCCAAACCACAAAGCCTTTACCAATAAGTCTTTGTTCTTGAATAATTTCAGGATCAAACTCAAGCCGCATTATTTTCATCTCAAAAACATCCATACTTTTCAGTCAAAACTGGATACTTTGATCTTTAAGTAGCATTAGTATACTACAGATAAATACATGTTCTGTTAGTCTGTTAACACTCTTTTATTTGTCTCCCTGAGAAAAATTAAAACACTGGTAAAGGAAATTTCCAGCACTTTTACAGTATAATGTTGTTTTTTTTATTAAGGCTAGAAGATTTTCATCACCAAAAATACGTATTACTCATCTGATTTGCTGCTCTTATTCAGCACCAGACCCCTTTGTGTAAAATGTAATGACTTGTACAAGATGTAAGTGGATATATTGTTTGAAATATTCAAAATACAAAATGAATGCAAATATAGCTACACTCATTCGCATTAACTATTGCCTATAGTTACTTATCCGGTCCAATACATACATATGGGTACATTTTTAAATAGACCACAAGAAAGTGTATCCCTGTAAAAACAATAAAGGCCTCAATATGATTGAATAGTAAATGTGTTATGATTTCCTGAATTCAAAAACAATAAGAATCTCCCTGTAAACCATGCATATGAACACATGTGTTTCTTTAAAATGTGTTTTCCAGTGCCTATAATCATATTGCAGCAAAATGAGGTTAAATGTTGAGTTAGTAATGTAAATACTCCAAAAAGGCTGAACCATCATAATTCACCCATATCAATGTAGTATATAGGGATACATTCCTACATACAGACAGAGTTCAGAGAATATACTGTAAATCTTCCTGAACTTTAAATGGTTATTAATGTTAATAATCATTACTGTGAGATTTAATATTACTAGTATAAAGAGTGCTATCTAATAACTACATCATAAGAGTTTAAAATCTTTAACTGGTACAGTTTCTATCATCGTTTCAGACTTCTAGGGAATAACGTTGGGCCAAAGTGCAGGCGTACAGCCACAGCTCCCTTTGGATCTCATGCTGGTGTAGATTACGGTTGTATAATCAAGAATAGGTATCAGTGACAGGTGGGTGCACAAGTCTCTGTTACTTTATCCCTGTTCTATGCCGTCCTTGTCCCAACCTGACACGACATGTGTGGTCTTTTGTTGCAGGCAGTTCTATAACATCTGATCCTACTTGTGTGTCCATCAACAAGGCTTTGAATGCTGTGTGAGGTGTTTTTATGAAAGAAGGCTGTCAACAGAGAGACCTCAAAGAGTGGAACAGCTTTAAGCTGTTGGTGAATAAAATCTATGTAACCTTATATAATAATCTTGTGTAACGACATTACATGACAATAAAAATGCTCGGATGCAAAGTGAATTGCATTCATATTGCAGAGCATGGTGTGTTTAATGAGCCACCTCTATTTGATTCAGTTCGCTCTGGAGCACACTACACTCAACTTTGGTCTTCAGCGTTTCGATTCAGCTTGAAAACAAGAAATGAGTGCATCATCAATACTGCAGTGCATACCTCAATTAGTGTTTGTGATTAGCATATGCATATGCACTTAAAACCATTTCATAGAGATAGGCTTTATGCCAGGATAGCAGAAGTAGGACTAGCATAAAGTTTGGGGAAATATGCTAATATTTTCATAATATTCTCAAACACTTTAACTACTTTCACCTTCGTTTTTTTGTTCCTACAAAAAAAGGGAAAATTCACAGTTCTATGGAAGGTAACGTGATTGATTATTTCTTAGCTGGATGCAGTTACCTCTGGAGCCTCCACTGGTTACTTGCTATCTGCTCTTGCCCAAGAGATAGTCACATAACTGCTAACCAAACAACAACTTTTAGTAGCATTGCGATGATGCTACAGATTGCCTTTGTTTTCAGTCTTAATGCTAAGTTAAGCTAACCTACTGCTTGCTCCAGCCACATATATATTGTATAGATATCACAGTGGCATCGATTTTCTTAGCAGCTTCTCAACCAGACCAAAAATAAGGGTTTACCCAAAAGTTTTGAACAGTTCTTCTTCTACAGGTGAGTAAAAAAGATTAACACTATCTTAATAAAGGTGTACAAAGTGCGTAAAGTGGGTAAAGTCATGCTTATCCTGCTGCTTACCAGGACTGGGGTTAGTGCCCTTTTGATATATTTGCCCCTTCTTTCACCCACCCTTACAAACACACATACACACATTAGAACCCACTGGTTTCATCTCTCCGCCATTATTTTTTTCAGGCAGTCCACTATGTCCTCTCCACTAACCCAAGGAACCATGTTAGCCTTGAACGTAGCTGCCTGAGACTGCTGCATGTCCAGCAGCAGTCTATGCATGGGAAAGTCTCTCCTAGGGAACGCTGTGTCCCGGGGCCCAAGAGCCAGAGAGGGACAGATATCATTGGCCCCGTCTCCGATATAGAAAACCCTCTGAAAAGGGGCACCACCGCGCTCCTTTTGCCGCTTTGCCAGATACTCCCGAAGGATCGCCTGCTTGCACATGTTGTCAGGACAACTAGAGCACAAGTGAGAGTGGAAGGGGAGCAGCACAAGACGACCTGTTGCGTCAAAACTTGCAGGGTTTGTGAAAATCTTCCTGAAATTGCTGCGCACTCCAGCCTGCTCTAACCACGTCTCAATGAAATACATGTTGGCATCAGACACCACCACCAACTCGAAGTCTTGCTGGCGACTCTGCAAATACTGGAAGAGCTTCGGGAGGCCAGGTGTGGGTGGGATCTTCACCACAGCTGAATGGATGGACTCTTTTGTCACACCCTGTTCTGCCATATAAGCCAAGACCTTCTGCATGTGCTCATTGTAGTGGCCCTCCCTGTAGCTGTTCTTCAGCCAGTCGGGAAGTTCTTGGTTCGGTAAAGCCCGCACCACGGCATCGTCACTGCTCTCATTGATGATGGTCTCATCAAAGTCAAACAACACCAAAAAGCGCTGTTCCTGTGAGGCTGCAAGGGCTGGGTTTGACTGAGCTGTCATCTTTGGTGTGTGGAATAAATGGTGGTTGGATTGTCACTGAGAAAAGAAGAAATCAAAATGTCAGTTTTCTTTGTAAAGAAAAACAGAAACCTTTTTGAAAATATGATGAAGTCTGCGATCTCACTGTGTGCAGGGCTCAGTAAACCGCCGGAGCAGAGCTGCAGAAACACCAAAATGCATAAATACTCTTAATTGGGCCATTAGCTGTAGAGGAACATGTTTACAAGAGGAAATGAGGAGAGCTTTTTGAATGCCAAAGTAAACAGGATGTTCATTACACTTAGAGAAGATATAACAAATACAGTTCATTTCAGTGAATGTATGTGGTTTTGATGGAATCACTGCAACAGCCTCACACAGTCAGACGTTTTCTAATCCCGTGGCCACTCAGACATTTCTTCATTCCTTCAGGATTGAGGAAATACTTATTTATACATGCATGCCACATTTCAAACCTGAGCCAACTGCATATTTACATTCATAGCTGATATATTTGTAGCACAAAGCTTCCGCTGTTGTAGGCATGTGGTGTAAGCGGAGTGTAGAGATGTTATGTCACAGCATACCTTGACCATAAGTGGAACAAACAGTCCTGCATGGCTATGACAAACCAGCAGTGTGAGCTGTAAGAAGATAAAACTGCTCAAATGCTTTATTATTAATGTTATCCCTTTCATTGCTTTCATTTCTTTTTCACTTCTTCTACGATTTATGGCTGTCTTTTCACGCACCACACAGACCCATAGTGGTGAAACTACTGTACATATTTGATCAAAATTAAGTTGAAATTTAAAAAAAAGTACATTTAGGCCATAAAACAATCTATATTCCTATCAAATGTGAAATTTTTGTTTTTTAAATGTATTCAAAAAGCTAAGCAGAGGTAAGCTATCAAACTGCAGTGCTACACAAGCAATTGTTCTTGCTAGATTACAAGGTATCCCTAGCTATCGCCAATTCACCCACTTTCTCTGTTTCATACAAATGAAAACTCAACTTCAATGGTCCAACATCTTAGCAGCTTAGTTTTTTATTCCATAAAAAGAAAGCAGTGATTCGATATAACAACATAAACACAGGCTGGTGTTGCTTAAAGGTGACTAGCCTCGCTTAGTTGAGGATAGTGTTGTAGTACTCAAGACAGGTCTTGCTTATTTAAGGTCTCGCCTCGGAGTCAAAAGCATTTGTACTCGGTCTTGTCTCGGTCTCGGACTGGGCTCAGTATTTTATATAAAGACCAGTCGAGACTACCAGTGATGCACTCTGTGTCCCTGTCATTGCTGTGATAAGAGAAAAAATGAAACTTAAGGAGTCAAAAGAAAGGCAACAAAGACAAAACCAAACCTTGTTTGTTGCTATCAATAGTATTCAAAGCAAACCTAAATAAAATAAAAAGAAGTCTTTTATTTTGTTAACTCTCATAATGATTTTTCATTGATATATATATGGTCTTGGTCTTGTCTCGGTCTTGCCCTGCCTTGGTCTTGGTCTTGACTCGGTCTCGATCCCTAAATGTCTTGGTCTTGTCTTGGTCTCGGTGCACTCTGGTCTCAGACATGTCTTGGTCTCGGTTAATGTGGCCTTGACTACAACACTAGTTGAGGAACAGTAACTGTTGTAGCTGAAGCAGCTAACTATGAAGAAAATCACCTATCTGATGTCATTTCATCAAATATAAATCTCAAAATGTAATTTATATCATCATAACATGTCAAAAAGTTCATGACAATATGACAATATTTGGTTATTCAGTCTTTAGGGGTTGTGTTTTTTTTTCTAATATTTGGAACATCACCCAACATGTCTGACCTCAACAACAGAGCCATCATACACAGAGCCCGCACCATAACACTCAACCCTCGACAACCCCTCTACTCATTCTTCACACTGCTCCCATCCGGCCGTAGATACAGATCTCTGGCCTGCAAACGAGCTCGGTTTGGCAGGAGCTCTGTCCCGTCTGCCGTCCCACTACTTAATAAAACACCCCAGTAGCTGTCCTGTGTGTATACTGTGTGGGTTCATGAGCGCCTGTACAGACTGTGGAAACACATTAAGTCTATGTATGTATGTATGTATGTATGTATGTATGTATGTATGTATGTATGTATGTATGTATGTATGTATGTATGTATGTATGTATGTGTGTATGTATGTATGTATGTATGTATGTATCTGTGTATGTATGTACCTATCTATCTATCTATCTATCTATCTATCTATCTATCTATCTATCTATCTATCTATCTATCTATCTATCTATCTATCTATCTATCATTTAGCTAACATGGCAGGTTAGTAGCTCATAAATATTCTAATCTTAAAAGAGAGCTACTAACACAAGTACTCAATTTAAACAAAGCAGCAACCTCTGGCGTTTAAAATGACGTCAATGTGGCAGTGCAAAAACTGTATTTCCAAGAGTGTCCACTTGAGGCTGGTGTAAAAGCCAGGGAATCTCCATTAGCTCCCATATTAAGAAGACAGTTTTTACAACCTCCCTAAAAAAATGGCATTGGTCTGTGCGCCTTCCCCAAACTTAGTGTGACTATCTACTTTTTATGGGAACAGGAATAAACATTCTTATTGTTTGCTTCTACATACTGTCTGCATATATGTTCCATGTTGTTGAGTTGTGCCATTTATTCTGAAGTGTGCTGCTGACCTCTTGGCCAGGTCGCCCTTGAAAATGAGGTCTTGATCTCAATGGGACTTATCTGGTTAAATAAAGGTTAAATAAAAAAATAAAATAAAAAAACAGGAGCTCACTTTGAGGAAAGTGCACACAAATCATTCTCACGTTTGCGGTTGGCATGTATGAGACTGAGACTGAGAAGAGCTGAGCGTATATATTTATGTTCTATATATGCAAGGGTGTCTTAGTGGGGGGAAAAGTGGGACTAGGGCCCAAGTTGGGAGGGGGGGGCTTAATGGGTGTGAAATAAAAAGTGTTTTCTACTACGCTTTTTTTTTGTTTTGTTAAAACTGCAATAAGATAACTAAAATTGTCTGAATAAAAAAACAAACATTCAGAATTCCTTTCTGGAAAAAAGGGGAGTCTCTTCCTGTCGACTAGATTGATTGGCTCTGTGAGATGCGCGTCTCATGCTTTAAATGGGGAATTGTCATATTTTTATAGCATCAAGTGTGGCTGAATCTGATGAAAAGTAAACTGTAGGTTTTTAGAGTTTTATTTGACTTCATGAGGTTAGATTATACCAAATAATGCCCCCTTTTTGTTACTCAACAAGTCACTTGGCTTCAAATAATCTTGTTTACAGGAGGTGGGTAGTCTGAAGGTCAATATTGTGCAGTTACATTTAGAGAAATTGTAAAAATATATATATATATATATATATATATATATATATATATATATATATATATATATATATTGTTATGTTGCTTAGATTCTAGTCAGTTAACCAGGATAGTTTTAAGCATATATTTTTGTTGAGGAGACACTAAAAAATCCACCACATGCCCTGTCAAGCAATGTTTCCAGCAAGTAACGAGCCAGATAAGCCATGCCCAGTTTTGACTTGCACGACCCGCAAGCGAACTGTCAAAGTGTAGCCCACCATTGAAACAGAAGACTCAAGGTTTGTGCGTTAGCCTCATAATAGCTTGATACAGCTTGATGTCAAATACAGAAATTCGGCCTCAAAACACATACTACATGATGACGATACACTTCAATATATGCAATATATTCAGGATTAGTAGGAAAGCGTCCTAGCGGGACATTTACATGTATTTTGCGTAAAATGTCACCTTCCAAGCAATGCTATAACATGAGAGCAGCTGCCTCGGTGCTTGGTAAATGAAACGTCCAGTGTCCTGCAGGCTGGCTGCACCGTAGCATTGTGACTATAAGTGAGCGCGTCCCTGCTGCCCCCTCAGCAGCTCCATTATTAATAGGGCATGTATTTACGAACTAAGCTATCTAATTATAACCTCGCAGAGCTATTTCTGTATGAGACAGGTTACCACTGAAAGTCATAAGCTGCGGCTCAGTCAGGAGTCATTACACTGACCGGATCTGCGGTCACATCGAATCGGATGAATATAAAGGCAGATTCTACAAGAAAAAAACACACACAGAAAAAACGAGTGAAGAGGAAAAGCCTGTGCAGTGGAATCAGAAAGTGTGAGGCCTACCGGCGGCGGGGACATACGCGGGGATGGTAGGCGAGGTGCCCGGCTCCGGCGACCGCATCCCAGTGACGCGGCAAGATTTTGTTAAAGGAGACTCCTCCAGCCGCACAGAGGGTATTCCCTTTTTAAACCATGACGTCAAGTCAGCGAGCGTAAAATACCAAACATCCGCCATGACCTTTCAAATTAAAAGCCACAAAGGGTGTTATTCTTATGCACGGAGTTCAAGGAACGTATGCTGGGAACTCCAGCTCGTATCACTGAACCAGACCACTTGTCTCATCCCAGCAATAAAACTCTGCTCTTCCAGCTACTGCCTTTATGAGTCAAGGTTCATCTTTCAAAGGCTATGTGTGTTGTAATATCAATGATCAAAACATTTTTGTTTTGCAAATCTAACTTTAGACAGAAAATGTTTAAGGTGACTTAAAGCTGCTGCTGTTGGTAGGAATGTACGGTGGCCCTGAAGTGCAAATCACAACTGCAAATCAGAAAACACTACGACAAATCAGAAAACACTACGGCAAATCAGAAAACACTATGGCAAATTAGAAAACACTACGGCAAATTAGAAAACACTACGGCAAATCAGAAAACACAACAGCAAATCAGAAAACACTACGGCAAATCAGAAAACACAACGGCAAATCAGAAAACACAACGGCAAATAAGAAAACACAACGGCAAATTAGAAAACACTACGGCAAATCAAAAACACAACGGCAAATCAAAAAAAACAAGAAGGTACCCCCGGGGGACATGACTCGTCACTGATTGTTGCCGTTGTGTTTTCTGATTTGCCGTTGTGTTTTCTGAAATGCTGTTGTGATTTGCACTTCAGGGCCACCGTAGGGAATGGGGTAAAAAACAACTTTTTTTCTGCTGGGTTTTGAGAAAAGGCCCTAATACCCATCAGTACTCATCTGTAAGTGAAGTAATTTGAGATTATGGTGAGATCTCTGTGTTTTCCAATGCCTTTGTATCAAGCAATGTTATTATTCCCCTCGTTCCCGTTATGACGGACCAATCAGAGCTACTCCCCAACCCTCTGTCCTGATTGGTCGAGTGGCGGCCCCACTACATCCCCCTGGTTAAGGCGGGTACTCACTACAGGATTATCGGGCAGATCTTTGTCCCGATCTCCCACTTACGATCAAAGCAAGCAAAGGCCCAATGTGTGTGGGGTGTGTTAAGAGTGATTTTGTCCGCTCGGAGCCACTCGGAAGGCCTCAGAAGGAGAGATCGTAAATAATGAACATGTTTAATATTTGCGACGAGAAATCCTGTAGTGTGTGGGATGCTCCGAGAGGAGCCGAGCATGCAAAGTGTGTAATGTCACGTGTACCAGAGCAAAAGCCAATCAAGACCAAGCAAGCCGGATGCTCCCCTGGTGGTGAAGCTTTCAGCAGTGTGTCTGCTCCCTGGTGGCTGGCTGCAGTATAGGTCAAAAAATACATCTCCCCCATTCATTTGAATGGGGGAGCAGTCAAACTTTAAAAAAAAATACACATCGTACGTATGTTCCTCACATCCGTATGCTGTGGTGATATGTAGTTAGTATTTGACTGTTTTATGTTCAAGGCCTCTTTTTCCTGAAAAGTTTCTTTTTCATTAGTTATTAGAGTTTAAAAACGGTGTTATACTTCCAGGTTTCCTTTGATTCACAGCCGCCGTAGAGGGAAACTTCAAAGGACACACAGCGTCTTATGACGCTACGCTGTAGGGCGGAGCTCGTTACAGTGGCTTCACAGGCTCTGGCTGCACAATGGCTGCACCCAAGAGTGGGATTTTTTGGCTTCAGAACCGTACATTGGGAAGAGGCGGAGTAACGCTGTCCATTTTTATTTACAGTCTATGATCAAGACGCGAGCTGACTCAGCTGACTGACGGAAGAGGAAGTAAAAACAAACAAAAACATGGCGCCGGTGAAAACAAAAGTCTCTTGGACCTCCGGAATGGAAGACCAACTGGTTGATTTGTGGCAAGAGCATGAATGTTTATATGACGTTTCGCCAATCAATCATCGTTGCTTCTTCCTGTTCGTCCGCCATGTTTGTTTAAACCAAAGTCACGTTTTACTACGCAAGATTTTGAATATTGAGTGTGAAGAACCTGATACTCTGCTGAAGAATCGGTTAGTGTGTGGTGTGCTCCGTAGTGCACACCACACACAATAAGATCAGAAGAGAGAGATCTTGTGTGATCTGTCTTTTGTTGTCATCAAGTGTGTGGTCTCTAAATGTGGGAAGGTTTGAAAAATCCTGCAATGTGTGCCTTTCCCTCACAACAACAACGATGGCGGACAACAGCAGCCTGTCTCCTCGGCCGACCACTGCTTTTCCTTGGAATCCATTAGTCTCTTCAATTTTTTCGCTGCAGGACAATTGCGGAAACACGTTTGGTTTGTGTTTTTGATCACGAGAACTCCGCCCCACCGCCCCTGACGTAAGCGGTTCGCGGCTCTAGACCAGCAAAGAGTTCGAGCCCCTCTGGAACCGGTTTTCCCGGCGGTGAGCTGGTTCAATCGCAGTCGAAACACGAAAAAGGGGTAATAGAACGCACACAACAATCTTTTGAGGGCGGGGTTACGACAGCAGAGAGGGGACGGGTAGTGTTGACATTCAAAATCTCTCTCAGAACTGATGTTTATATCACGACTACCAACATCAGCTTTACGTTTAATGTTAAGTTAAATAAAATGTACTTGAAACTTGAATATCTTTTTCAGAGGAATCAAATGTAAATAAACCTGATTGTTCTGAAGAAACTTGTGTTTACTCACTTTTAATGTTTTGTTAACTTTTGCAGTAAGAAGCTTCTGTAAATATTAAATTATTATAATAATGAAAATAAAGATAATAATATTAATAACCTTTATTTGTATAGCACTTTTCAAAACAGGGTTACAAAGTGCTTTAGAAATAGAAAAGAAACTAAAAGACAATAAAAGAGAAATGCGAGGAAGCCAATGAAAAATAATAAAAAACAGTAACCTGCATGGAGGTGACATCAGAAAGAAGGTCAATACAAGAGGTTAAGATAAAACAATGTTGGAAGACTAAAAATAACTAAATATTAAATATTAAATATTAAAACAATGAAAAGATAAGAAATATACAATATAAAAATCTAAAAGCAAAAAAGAATAAAAGCCTGCCAGTGATACTGCCTGAAAAATAATAAAAACCTCAGGATTAAAACATGCTCGGATGACATCTCCTGTCAAATAATTATTTGTAGATGTTGTGTAAGCTGCCATAAAACAGTACTTTTTGATATTGTTTTTGTTTTTTTTTCTGGTACAATTAAGGATTGTGTAGCAATAATTTTACCAACCTACAATTAGATTGGTAACTAAACAGCAGTTGCACTCTGGTAGAGACAACAGAGCTGAAAAACACATCACAGACACAACAGCATGTACTCAAAATGTCCATCTAAAAATAAATGGAGGCATTCCTGAGTCAGCTGCAGCAACAAGTACAAACTGTCACCCCTGCAGACAGCTGAGGGTTAAATATGGACATCTGCTCATTTCCCAAAACTGCTGGACAAACTCTTAGTTAGGAAAGAGCAAGATAAGTGTTCCAAGTTACATTCCCTATGGATACAAAAGGGAAAGACCAGCAAAATATTATCATGTCAGCTGGGGATATTGGAGATGCTTGATCAAGAAAGGCAGACATGTTGGTACAGTTAAACCTGACATGTCTGCACTGATGTGAGCAATGTTTTATGTACAAGGGGTCAAAACAGCTGATACTTTTAATGCTTACATCGAACTGCTCTAATATTTGTCGGGTGCTGTTTCATAAACGTGGAAACCTTTTATTGTTTTAGAAATAGTTTACTCTCTCAGGCTTGCTTTACACTTTTTAGAGTCATCCTTAAGACTTAAATACATTTTTGCAAACCATTCATTCCCTGTATTTTTCATCTTGAAGCCATATCTCCTTAACCCTTCTTTATGACATTGTACTCTCCTTCTCTTCCATTCACGGTTTCTGAATGCTTACACCGTATTTGTCAGAAGAATAATTTAATCCTCAAAAATGAATAATACAACTTCATATACACCTATCTAGAAAGTTTAGATCTGATGACACACTTAAACATGTCTCGAGTATGTTCTGTCTAACATTTAAGACCTTTCACAAGAATAGATAAGACTTTTTAAGAGCTTAAAGTGTAATTAAACCCAAACCACTTTTTTTTATTAGCTGAGAACATATTCATAAAGGGATTTAGTAGTGCTGTTAATCAATGTGGGTCTTGATCCCAGTAGTTGAGCATAAAGCAGTGATTTTCAACCACTGTGCCGTGGAACACTAGTGTGCCATGACAGATCGTCAGGTGTGCCGTGGGACATTTTCCAATTTCACTTAGTTAGTCCAAAAAAAATATTATTCATATACGGCAAACAATTTCCCATGTAGTGCGTCTGTGCAGTGTAGTGACTACTCGTTCAAGTACTGACCTGGGCTACCCACCCACTGGGTGGCAATAAAGCACACTAATGACCTTGTTAATTTAAGACAATAGAATTAATGATGCGCGAGATGTGTATGTGACAAGACATAGAAGTACAACAGCGTGGATAAATATTCAAAAAGGAAAAATGAAAACTCCAAACTGGGCCTGGACAGAATTCTAACCTGGATGAAAAGTGTAATATGGTTGGTGGAAAAGGCAACTTTTATGATAAAAACTACAACGGTGTCTGTGAGAGCTCTCAAAGCTAGCTACTTAGTAGTTGAACTTGTGGCCAAATCCAAAAAGACACACACTGTGGCAGAGACAGCAATACTACCTGCAATAGCCATTGTAAATGAGATGCTTTGCCCTGACGCAGTTAAAGAAGTAGCCAAAGTCCCTCTCTCAGATAAATAGATTCATATATTGAGAGACTAAATGTGTCATTTTGTATCACTTTTGGTTGGTGGTGTGACTCTGGATTTTTTTAATGTAAGAAATGTGCCTTGGCTCTAAAAAGGTTGAAAAACACTGGCATAAAGTATTAAAATTCCTCAAATTGAGTTGAAAATGTGTGTAGAGACTGCAATCAGCAGGTGGAAACCTGACTACTGCAATGGAGTTTTTCTAATGGCTGGCTGAATACAAGGTGACATCCTTTGGTACTTGTGTCTGTTATCATACCATACCTCACCACATTCCACAAACTCCAGCCCTTGGGGGTTTAGTTACCCTTTAAATTTCAAAATAAAATTTCAAAAATGTCAATTTTTTTTTTTTATCTCTCGCAAAACAAGCGTTTTCATTTGAGGTAAAATGATGTGAATAATCAGTGTGCATGCACTAAGTTGTGTGACAGTTATAAGTGCTTGTCCAATTGTTACTAGGTGAGGACCCCTGCTGGTCCATGTGTGTATAAACAAGAGTGAAAATTGATAAAACAGGCTTCAACTAGTACATTGTGTCACACCTGTACTTGGTTATCTTAGCTCAAACTGTTACAATGTAGTGATCACAAACTCAGAGGAAGACACATAAGTGATAACATTTTAATACAGACAGGTTAGTGCCACATAACATGAACACAGAACATAAGTGTGCATAAAGTGTGTATACAAATGACAAAAGGCAGCATTTTATATCACAGTCAATGCAGTAACACTCAAAAATTAATCAGATTTGTTAACTGAATTCAGTGATTAATACACATATCTTTAGCATAAAGAGGCCATGAGATAATCAGGGTTATAAAAATGCAATTTAACAGCTACAATAACATGTAATAACTGTGTGAATAGAAGATCTAGTCTATCTTTAGCTCTTTTTAAATGACATCGTCGTGTTTTGATATTGTTATTTCAAAAATTTAGACTCCACCAGTGAAGAAATGCGGTATTAATAGTTTTAGAGATGATGTATAACTGATGGACTAGTTTGTGATTTAACACAGGCCCTAGTGCATTTTCACTGTTTAGGCAACATGTGTAGGACGTTTGAGTTTAAAGGCACAATTTTATAATAGACCACTAGATGTCCCAATCTGCATGAGTGAACACTATCAGCTCTTGAACGCTGCATTGTTGTTGAATTATTGTGGGTAACATGACAGTTTAAAAAATAAAAATGTAGGCTACTTTTTGGCTTGAATGTTAAATGTAGCTCTGTCAACATGTTACATGTTTAAAGCAACAGTTTGACATTTTACAGAGATTTTTAAAGAAAGGAATAAGCAGGCTCCAAAGTATTTTCTCTTAAATCTTAATCAACCTTCCTTTAAATGTAGAGAATAATCTACCCTCCAAACACTCACTGCATGAACTCCACTAATATTTGCTGTGGTACTACTTTAACTGACTCCAGTCCTTACTCCAAATCCACATCAGATCTTACGTCATACCAGGAGATGGAAACCTGGCCAAACTTCACAATACTTATCCTAGTGGCCACAAGGAAAAAAAATAAACTTCTCAAATGTAAATAACATAAAGCATTATCTGAGAGAGTTTGTTACAAGTGCTTTGAAGAAAATGAAAATGCTATGTACTGGAGAGGGGTGGAGGGAGGCTTTGAGGGAGACAGAAAGCAGGAGTGTGAGGGAGGGGAGAGGAATGTGAGGAGCTGCTGTGGTGTGGACGGAGGGGAAAACTCTCTGTTGTGCTTCGGCAGCGCCTTTAGCGTCACAGCATTAAATTACACCCACAGCTGGACAGAGCATTTGAGCCCAAACTCCACTTTTTAAAGGCCATACATTCAAAGAACACAGAAATGTGAATACTTGAAGCTTTATAATCAAACAGGCTGTAAAAAGCTTCGACAGACTATATGAGCATAGAAATAGTCTTCATAAGTTTTTAACCTATACCACCTGTCTATATGAGAAGAATCAAAAAGTAATGCATGCATGCTGTACTGCTGTTCTGTAAACTCTGGATTATTCACCTTGATTTTGAATATTAAGAAAGCAGCTAAATCACAGGACAGAAACATTCAAGGCCTGCCAAACAGTTTATCTCAAGTTCAGCATGACATTGTTTGGAAAGTAAACCCATGAGGGATTGCCAAGGCCGGGAAGTCTGGCTAATTGTTATTCACAGTTTGCCTGACGACAGTGGGGAAAGTTGGCTTTAGATTTGGCACTTATATTGATGAAAAATACAACATGTTACAATCAAACCAGAATACATACCCACCTTGACCTCCATGATCTTTCTTCTAACACTCATCAGAGAAGAAAAGATGTAACAAAATAAACATAAGTGAATGAGTGCATCACATTGAACTACACTAAACTCAACGATCACTGCTGCTATTTCTAACAAGTCTTACACTAATTCTTACTGATGAAAGAGGCTGGATGGGTTAATGTGGTAATTTTTGTTTTCAAAAGCGCAGTAATGTATTCTGATCACATTCTAATGACTTTGTCCTATTGAGAAATGGTGCCTATTTGTAAGTTTTTTGTTTTGTTATCTCTATGTACAGGTTCTACATAAAACTGTAGAATCTGTCCTCGTGACTCTGGATTTTTTAGTATGGGAAGTGTTCTGGTTTCTTTTTGTAAATCAGCAAATTTTGGCGTATTTAGGAAAAACAGTCCGAAAACAGTGCTTAATGCAAATGCAATGAATTCCCGGCATCCCATTGGTGCAGCGATCAATCCATTCCAGATCCAACTTTTCAACTATAACAAACATTCTGTGTTGTGAAGGCTGATCAGTGTTTATATTTCCTGACTCCCTGGAATGCATCAGAATCGTCCAATAAGACCATTAATATCACAAGCAATTTAAAAGTTGTCTTCTTCTCCTCATGAAGAAGACAGTCCTGACAAAGCTTGTATTTTCACTGTTTACAAATCTGCCTCTTGATGTTATTTTGACAAACTTGAGGCCTGTTAATTATTACATTTATTAAGTTAATTCAGTGTTACTTTAATTACTTGATTAATTATGAAGTTACTTAATAACGGAAATCAGAAGAAAAAAGAAGGCTCATATCGTAGGGGAAGCCAGAACGAACATCTGTAACTTACTGTTTACAATGGAACTGAGACCTACTACAGATACATGAACAGGTTCTACTCAGGAGGATGTAATGAACAATGAAATCACTACATTTAGTTTTGCAGACATATCTGAAGGGGCGAATTTGGTTTCACTTTTGAGCCGAACATGGTTCTTTCTCAAAATGCTTATTTGACTGTAAACAATGCAGTGCACAATAAAAAAAAGTCTTGGAATGGAAGTCGCTAATCGCTAATTGCCAGATATACAGAAAAATTGGCGATCATGCCAGGGGAACCTAAACTTCTGCAGCCACAACCTTCTTCCTACAACTATCTATAATCAAAATACTTTGCTTTCATCAAAAACAGGAGTATTTCCCACAAAGACACCACACTTGGACATATTGCACAACAAAATCTTCATAAACACTTGAAAATACTGACAAAGTCAAAGAATTAATGGCATCTTGCTTTTCTTCACTTTCCTTTTTTTTTGGCGGTTGAATAAGAGGGAAATCATTGAGGAAGTGTTTGAAAATATCATTCAAATACACACTCTTACTCAATCTTTCTCTGCTTTAACTTCCTCTGTGGTCTCTTCTTTCTGCTCGCTGTCGGCAGCTTCTGTTTTCTCCACATTTTCTACCGGTTCAGGGTCAGACTTTGGCTGCTCTTCCTCTTTCTTAGCTTCAGGGAGAAGAATGACTTTTCCAATGTTTAGGCGTTCGTGCATGCGCTTCATGGCATCAGCCACCTTGAGAAAGGTAGAAGAGCAGAACAGATGTATGCATGAGGGATGTTTTTTTAATGCTTCACACAGGATGAAACTGTTATTCAGCAACAGCAGCAAGCAGTAAACACAAAACTGATAAATAAATTCACTGCATGAAGTTATAGTAGCTTTTCAGCTAATGCTTTGGGCGTTTTAACCATTGACTGTATAAAATATAGACGTAGGATCCGTGACGTCACCCATCTGTTTCTAAAGCACTGTTTTGAGGCCAATTGTCGGCGGCAGCCATATTGCTGGTGTCGAGCGAGTGTGATGTAAACAGGCGGAGTTTTAGCTTCCTATCCAACAGCTACAGTATTCCCGCCTGTCAATCAAGGCAGCTGTGCCTCTCATTGGAAGTCTCGTAATCTCAATATCTTCGAAATTACCACGTTTGTAAAAAATTCACCCCCCGTACATTGTGTGCAGATCGAGAAATGTGCTTTCCAGACTACACTCATCTTTTGTACCAGGCTGTAAACATGTTTGTTTCTGCTGTAAAGATCGTCTTTTTCCCATTCATGTGTATGTGGTTTCCGGTATTTCCGGAGCTAGCCTCAAGCAGATCCTCGATGAACTGCAGCTTTTAACACTTCCCCATTGGACTCATATTTTTAGACCGGAGGTTGCTGCTTGGTTTTAATACATCAAACTGTCAAATAATAACATTAACACTCATTTGGGGTAATGTTAATTTTCTTCTAAAGCATGTAAGAATAGTAACAATTTGTATTTATGCTCTGTCTTGGTCTCACACTTATTCATTAGGGAAGTATTTGGCTTTTTAGCAGCTAAACGCTTCATATGTTAACAAGCTAGTCGCTAAATTCCCAGTCAGAAATGTGTCAGAGGGCAGTAAGAGCTTTTTAATTTTGCCTGAGTGATTTGTGATACATAATCTGAACAGTCATGAATCTATGTTGAACCAAAAATAAGTCATTTTGAGGGCTGTAAAACCAAAACACTCAGCTGAAACATGTTAAAATGCTGCATAGAGAACAGGGGACCAGTAGAGTGGGATACTTTCCTGTGGGTTTATAGATACAGATTAACATGATACATTCTTTAAATACATTATTTGGACATGCTTTTCCATGTCTTTTCATCTCTTGCATTCTGATACCTAATGCCCATGTTGACATTTCCCAAGGATGTAAAGTGTCCTGTACATCCTAAAATCTGATTGATCATAAACAGCAGAATGCTCTAGATTAGGAGGTTGGTTATGTATGAGATATACTGTATCTACATTTCCTGCCTCAGCTTTAGTCTGTTTCCTGCTGCTGAACAGGGTCTGCATCATCTTGCATCACACACCCATCTCTCCAGTGAGCCTTCAGAGAAACTCATAATAAAGATGTTAACGTAAGGAGTAGGTACCATGGTGACAATTTAGACCGTAACCTGGCAACGGCCCTGAAGTGGCAACTCCATGTAATGGGAGTTTTGGTTTAGTCTTTTGCCATTGATACAAAACAGTGGGTGCAACCTTCAGGGAATGGAACCATATGGAACCTTTGTAATTTAACAGAAATGAACCTATACGTTTTGTATTTTATTCCCAGCAATGAGTTTAGAACAAATCTTAGCGTTTAGAATAATAACAGAACAAAGACAGACAGAATTTTGAGTATTATAACTCCATCAGAACAAATACAGCTTTCTATTTTAGTCCTTGATTTCATCTTTTATATATTTTGCTTGAATTTTCACTAAAGGACTGTGTTTGGTATATTTTTTTTGCAAAACTGAGAGGAAACTCAGGAAGAACCAACAACAACTGCTCTTAATATTTTGTACGATGACTTACTCCAGGATTAAAAGCAGGCAGTTTTCAGGTTTCTAAATGTCGTCAACATGTAACGCCTAAATAATGGTTGGTTGTCAGATTGTGTGCTTGGCTAGCTTTCTGAGTTTACTTTGATTGATTACAAAAAACTTTCAAGTTTCCATAGAGGTTACTAAAAATCCATCGACAATAACTTGTAGCCAGTTGATTTAGCTTAGCCTAAAATAAGCATTGAAAAAAGAGGCTAGTACCAACATTTGGATCGGTTCAAATGTAACAAAACAGAAGGGCAACCTCTGGTCTAAAAACATGAGTCCAATGCGGAAGTGCTAAAAACTGCAGTTCACCGAGGATCTGCTTGAGGCTGGCTCCAGAAGTACCTGAAACCACATAGACACCAATTCAAAAAATCTGATCTTTACAGCAGAATAAACACGTTTACAGCCTGGTACAAAAGACGAGTGTAGTCTTGATAGCACATTTCTCGATCTGCACACACTGTACGGGAGGTGAATTTTTTACTAACGTGGCAATTTCAAAGATATTGAGATTACGAGTCTTCCAATGAGAGGCACAGCTGACTTGATTGACAGGCAGGAACACTGTAGCTGTTGGCTAGGAGACTCAAAGCCCGCCTCTTTACGTCACAATCCCTCGACACCAGCAATATGGCTGCCGACGACGACTGGCCTCAAAACAGCGCTTCAGAAACAGATGGGTGACGTCATGTATATTACGTATGTATATAATACAGTCTATGAACAAAACCTGCCCACAAGCACTTTTCAAACATACTAATTCATACAGTGTTTCTCTTTTTTTGAAGCCTGACAAAGACTAAGTTAAAACTTTTGTGCGTCATTGTTTTATGGTGCATCATGTTCCAGGCTGCTCTTTGGCTTGCAGCAGCAGCAGAGACTCTAAAAAATTCAACAGAACCAACCTCCTCAAAGTGAAAGCATGAGTCAATGCGCGGTTTGATCTTCCCCTGCTCGTAGAGCTCCAGCAGCTTCAGCATGGTCCTGCTGATGAGCTCCTCATCAGGAATGTAGCCCAGGTGGAAGCCGCACACCGACTTGTTGGCCTGCATCAGTTTCAGGGCGGAGAGCGAGAGCTGGTTGTACCAGGTCTTTGCCATGGCCAGCAGGTTCTTCTTCTGACCGGTCACACAGTTGGCAGCACCTGACAAACAAAACAATGAGAGAATACAGATGGAGAAGCTGACTTATTGAAAGTTTGCAATGAGAAGGACTTTGAATAAGCTGTGTCCCACTTGAAATCAAGCATCAGAGCAGAGGACTAACCTTCAGCTGGTCATTTGATGTAGTTATTTGAGAACACTAATAACCTTTAAAGCTCTACATAATCAGACCCCTCCATATATCATTGACCTTCTTACCCCTTGTGAGCCTAAGCGCCTTCTCAGATCAGCTGATATGGCTTTGCTGGTTGTACTTAGAGCCGAATAAAGACTAAGGGCTATCTGGCTTTTGCAGTTCGGGCTCCTACACTCTGGAATGAGCTGTCTGCTGAAATCTGGCACGGTAAATATGTCTCTAATTTTAAATCTCTTCTTGAAACATGATTTTCAGAAAGACGTCTGTGTAAATCTCACGGTTGTGTAATGTGTTGTTGTTGGGCATTTTAATATTATTAATTCATATTTTTTTGTATTTCATGTTGTTTGTGAAGCACTTTGTAACTTTGTTTAGAAAAGTGTTAATCAATAAAAGGTTATTATAATAGTATAGAGTGTGTAAGGTATATTTATTTACACTATATGTGAAGTATCTATAAAAGTAATGAACTGATAAGATGCAACTAAAGATGAGCATTGAACATTGATATAGTTTTAAGTTTTATTCATTTTTCGCTGCTTTTTATCGCGACACCATCAGGTTTCACATGCTTTCACTTCACTTCATCGGAAAACTCAAGTTCTAGTCACTTTGTCCTGTCAGTGATGATGTTCTCTTTGATTTTATATGTCCAACAGAGGCATCAACATTCATGTCAGCCTGTTTCATGACCAGTTAAAAGTTTCGCATAGTAGTCTTAAGAGAACTTTAGCAGACAAACATTTCACTGAGTCAGCTTAGCTAAAATGTTGCAGCACAGCATGGTAGGTATTGGTTACAATTTGGGTAATTCAAGTAAAATATAGCAAATACAAATCAATCAATCTTAAATTGTATAGCGCCAACTCACAACTAAAGGTGCATTTCGACCAAGAGTTCTGGGGTCTTTTAGCCCCCAGAACTACTTTCCCGGGAACTAAAAGGTTCCTGTGCCCCCATTGTTGTCTGCGTTTTGACTGCGGGCTGAAGTCCCGGGTAGATTGTGCAAATCAGGCCAGTGACGTATGGAGAGAAAAAATTATACTAAATAATATTTTGAAATCTTAATAAGAAACTAAAACAGTAGTATGCATTCCCAGGAACTCATTCTGTGTTTTAACAACTGTGTAAACTCCACAAATACTGTTACATTCAACCAAAAGTCCCAGGATCTTTGAAAAGTACTACCGCCCAAGCAGGGGCTTTTCAGGGGGGAGAATATCTACCCCTGAACTAAATTTAGACCCTGGTACGCACGTAGTTCAGGGGTAAAGTCCCTAGTTCCGGGGTAAAGTTCCTGCTGTTGAAAAATGCCTAAACGTTATCTCAAGGCACTTTTACAAACATAGCAGGTCTAGACCGTACTACTGTTAAATTATTAATAAAGACCCAACATCAAGACAGGATAAGATCCAGCCCCCTCTTACTGACAGGACTCGATCTTATCTAATCTTAATCCACCATGAGCATTACACCTCGCAGTATTTATCAAGCTACAGCAGCAAGGAAAAACATCCTTTTAACAGGCAGAAACCTCGAGCAGAACCAGACTCATGTTAGACATCTGCATCGACTGAGTTGGGGTTGGAAAGACAGACAGAGGAGAGTAAGAGACAGAGACAGAGAGAGAGAGAGAGAGAGAGAGAGAGAGAGAGAGAGAGAGAGAGAGAGAGAGAGAGAGAGAGAGAGAGAGAGAGAGAGAGAGTGATGATAGTCCATGAAGACAGATTCAACAGATGCATTAAAGCATGTTTTTAAATGACTTACCAAAAACTATAAGTGCCCCCAAAGGTTTCAACAAACTGAAACCTTTTTGGGTGTCAGAACCACCGAGTGGGTCAAGGACGATGTCCACACCTGCACAAAGAAAGAGAAGGAGCTTTTAATACGTCTTATGAGGGCACTGAACTGTTGCTCCCTTTAAAAAAAGATGAACTGCCTTCTGTTTTTAACACTAAATACAGGTTTATGCATTAAAAGAAGTTATGTGTTTTCTAACCCTTTGGGGTGATCTTCCGTATCTCCTCCACGTAGTCTTTGGTTCGGTAGTCGATGGGGTGAGTCACCCCGCCCTGAGAAATGGTCTCATGTTTGGAGGCTGATGCTGTACCGAACACAGTCACGTCCTGCACAGTCTGACACAGCTGGGTGACAGCGATACCAACACCACCTGAAGATGAGCAGCAGAACAAGGAGGAATGAGAACACAGCAGGGGAATAAATCATTGAACGACTAACGGCCTTAAGTGCTGTGTTAGCACAGCGCAGGTCTTTTTTGCATGACTCATGCCGGCTTTACTGAGCACCTTATTAACCCAGAGTTGATGCAACATACGTCCGCCCCCCTCCCAATATCCTCATCTGTGCTGTGAGCTTTCTTTCAGTCCAAAAGAGTGTAACCACATTTCTAAACTCCAAGGAAAACACCAACATTTCCAAAGATATTTCATGTCTGACTGATTTTAAGTAAGTGTGAATTAAATGATGCAAAAACAAATCCTTGCGTGGGATGAAGCAGCCGCACATTGTTACTACCAGACCTCTAGAATAAGAAGATTAGTAAACCTTTGAGCTAAATAAAAACAGGAAACTGGATCTGACGGAGATAAAGGTCAGACATGCACGGTAGATTAAACCTCAACAGTTGGAGGGTACATTCAGCGGTGTTACACACAGATCTGCAGCTGATTTGATGGAAGTGTTGGTGAAACACAGAGACACACAGATGACTAAACAGGTGATTCCTCATGCCTTTGTCCTCCTTCTGTTAAAACACTGCGATGTCGTTCACAATGATGGCTGCCTGGCTGTGCCGCTTCACAGTAATCCTCCCTGCCCTCCTCTTCACCCTGGCCTCATGTGGCTGATTCATACAGGTCAGCTGACAGCCTCCCGCCCACTCAGCACTGAAACACGGCCTTTGAAAGCGAGGATGCAGAAGAGCACCAGACTGTGATGCTGAATGACGACAGAAGCTGACCTCTATACTCTGATGTGAGACTGGTGGACAGGAGAATTTAAAGGGAATAACTTTTGGAAAGCCACTCAGAATTTGTAGCTTTCACATCTTTTAAACACTTTATCCTTGAGACTAGAGTTCATTCAAAGAAAAAGGGCAGAATTTTAGAGGGTGGGCAAGCAAAAAAAGAAAAAACCAAGTTGCAATTTTATTTTAATAGTTTCAGATTGAAGTCAGAGCTCTGACTTTACTCTAATACTGCCCTGTGTGTTAGATTCAAAGCCAAGCCAATGCTGTTTTCAGTTACACTATTTTTCCTAAACCTCTTATCATGCAGGATGTTCTGGAAATTTCTGTGCCATCAAACGTGTTTCAAATCCTCTTTCAGGGGAATGTACAAGCGGACTTCTCCAGCTTTGTTTCTGAGGAAATTTTAGAGCATGACTCATCCTCCTAAACAAGCAGAATATTCTCTGTAGACACTTTCCCTAGTGAGCCGTTAAAGACCCTGTAAGCCCAGCTTCTGTATGAAATCAAACATGCAGAGTTAAGTTAGGAGAGAGTGTAACGGTCATAGAACTCAGCTAATCTGCTTCATCAGGGCTGTGTGGGTGTGGTCTAATCAGATCTCATTAATAAAATCATAACAACCAAACACCTGTTACCAGATCCTGACTCAAACGTTGCTGAATCCTGATTGGTGCACGTCAGTATGATGCAATCGCCCACTTCAAAACAGAGAGAAGAGCTCGCAGAAAAACACAACTGCAGAAATATTACAGTGTAGTGTCAACACACACGCACAAACGCACACACATACACACGCACGCATGCACACACGCATGCACACTCACACACACACACACACACACACACACACACACACACACACACACACACACACACACAATCCTCTACAGTCAATAAAAAAACATTTTTGTTATGCAGTTGGAGCTTCTTCTTAACATGTCAGGTGTTGCCAAAGCAACCGCACCTGATAATGATCCTCTTTCTCTTTTTATAAATAAGCTGTTATGAAGCCGTGACACGCACACGCACACACGCGCACACACACACACACACACACACACACACACACACACACACACACACACACACACACACACACACACACACACACACACACTCCATATCTCTCATCTATGATGGATAGTCTCTCAGCTGATGCGTCTTCAGCACAGAAACATGGCTGCATTGAGAAGAGTGATTAGTGACCTGGAGCTAACGGGTTGTGTGAGTCTTCCCAGGTTACCAGGGAGACCAGGACAGATGTTTGATGAGATTTCTACTCCTCACGATCAAATCCTAGGGGAGAGAATCTATCCAAACATACAAAATGAAGGAGACCGTATCTAGTTTGAGGGGAGGAATCATGTTCCATGAATCATGATTTCCACTACACATTCCAGTAACACAACCTAATCTTAATCCCTGATCGTTAGAAATTACTTCGGGAACAGATTCATTCCGGGTTCCCCCTTTTTACTGCTTGCTCTGTCTTACTTACACACATATCAAAATGTATTCCATCGACATTTTTATACAGAGTGATTGAAAAACCAAATTTTTTTGTTGCTTTATAAAATTGATGATGACAATTCTTCAAGTTTCTCCTCCTATTATTCAAACTTTCAACACTATTATTGGCATTATGGCCACAAGTCTGTATTATCTGCTGATGTTGTTTCCGTTTTTGTATTATCCATCCCTCTCTCTGTCTGCATCTCCCTCCCCCACCTTCTTGGCCCATCCAGGCGCAGCATTGATTCTGACAAATACATAGGCTTGTGTTTGAAGAACTTAATGTCACAGACTCTGAACAAACAGGTTTGAAAACCTGTAGGAAAAAACACACTGAACATTTTGGGCTGTCCCACCTTGAAAAAAGAAAATCAGTTTTTAATGTTTAATCACACAAAAGTCTTGTCTTTATTATGCTATTACCCAGTGTTCTTACTACCCAATGTGTTAAATTCTTGTTGCTGATTGGTTGAAACCCCATTACACCAGTTATTAAGTTTCAACCAAGCGGCAACCTCCGGTCTGATAATATGATTTGGGTTTGGGCACCTTTTCCACCAGCCCCAGTACAGACACACGGTGGGCGGGGTCGTCATAACACTGGTGCGCAAAACTGCGTTCACGTCATTTTGAACGTGACAAAAACACAACAATCACAAACAATGGAGGACATGGAGGCAATGATTCGTCGGCCACTAGACCAAAAAAAAAGTCTGGACCTCGTCAACAGACCACAGAGAAACTTTGCGTGCAGACAATGTACAGTACTGATGAAGTTTTTTAAAAATGGCGGGTTTGAATTCTGTGTTGGGCGTCGTGCTCATGACTCTTCAGTGACAACATTCTCTGACCAATGAGTGGCCGGCAGTCCGTCGACGTCACCTTTTAGTATCGGCTCAGCTCATTTGGAACCAGAGCAGACCAGGTACGAAAAACTGGTATCTGACACGAGGTACCGTGCCCGTGGAAACACAAACCGAGTAGAGTCGAGTCAAGTCAAATAGAGTAGGGCTAAGACTTGCCGGTGGAAAAGGGCCATTAGTTGCTGACAGTAACTTTAAATATAAGTAGTAGTGATAATAGCAACAAAGTTCAAAGTTGTGACATTTGTGTCATTCTTGTGTAAAAAGTGTGTAAACTGCAAAGCTATAAGATGAAGGAGAGCTGAATGAGGCCAAAATACCAACATATATATTCCTGCAGAATCCCCATTCACCTTGTCTAAAGTTACCTTTAATGGGAATGTTCAGTGTACTGTTAATTCGCCCTGTGAGGAGGCTGATAAGAATCTGCTGCAAGCATTACTGACTGCAATTGGAAGGACATTTTTTTTTTGGCTGTATCGTCATTTTAATACATTTTCAAATGAATCATCTTAAGATCAATATTTTGTGTCAACTAGTTTAAGACCTTAGTCAGTAGCGGGGTAATAATTAGTCTCCTCTCTTCAGGGTAAGACAAGTCTTGCTCCCTTGCCCTTACATGCCATCCATTTAAATGACACAGATTAACTGAACTGAAATAGAAGGTCATGTCTTTGTTCTTTAGTGTTCCAGACAACACTGATTTTATGTGCACTAAAATGGGGGAAAATTACACAATATTACACTCACTAGTTTATAGAGTGTTCTGTCAGTGTGTATGTTTTACCTGCTGCCATGTGGATGAGCACACTCTTCCCCGGCCTCAGATTGGCCATCTCAAACAGCATCATGTAGGCGGTGAGGTAGTTCACAGGCAGAGCAGCCCCTTCCTCAAAGCTCATCTGCTCGGGCATGAGGAAGGTGCGGTCTGCGGATACAACCACTAGTTCCTGCCACATGCCACTGCGGGCCAATGTGATGACCCGATCCCCCACCTGAGAGAGGAAAAGGGAAGAGAGGGAAGGAGGGGAGATGAGAAAAAGTTACAGAGGAGATCTTGCAATGTGTGTGTTTCCTTAATGATTTTTAAGTTTGGCATAAAACAGGTTTATGGTTCATCGTGCACAGTTGATTTTGTTTTCAATGTTTTCTTTTTATCAAGTCTCTCCACAGTGACAACTCTGCTTCTAACCTAGGTAAGCATCCCATGCTTGTTATCCTTTTTTACCCACCCATTGTTGCTAAACCATCCAGTAGATACTGAACCTATTCCTCTGCTGATGGTGCTTAAAGGAGAGGTCAAGTGATTTTCACAGTTCATATGGTTTATGCTCCAGTAGCATTAATATGCATGCAGAATTAAGAATGAATCCATCTATCCATAGTTGATGAAATATTTTCACAAGGAGCAAACCGGTGAGGCTCACAGAATTAATATTAAGCTGATATTTAGACAGAGATGTCTCCTAAGACAAAATAACATGTCAGATTTGATGTTCCAGAGATCTTGCTATAAATATCTTTTAATACAGAATCATTCTTCAGTTGAGATATAGAAGAAGAGGAGGAGACAGTTACAGGAAGTTGCCTCTTCAAAGAGCTTAATGTTTTGTGTCACCCAGATTTGCTCTGCACTGCTCTAGATGGCAGATCTGTGTTGTTTCATTCACATGGTGCATCCTGTTACTTCAAATGGCAAATTGATGTCAAGTCATCAAGAAGTCATCTGATGTGACTTTGATAACAATGTAATCAGGGGCCAGACCGATGAATAATCTGCTTTGTTAACACACACACATCCTTCAAAAGGAATTATGGTTACAATAGTCATGCTGTTAAAGTGGGCTAGAAAATAAACTCTAATACCTGTCGATGTTTAATGACTTCATTAAAATATGGCTAAAACGTATGATTGTTTAAGTTATGAATTAATCAACCGAATCCTTTTGACCAACCCATTTCAAAATGTGCCCAAAGTGAGCACAAACCTATTGTATCATAAAAAATAGGATCATATTGTAACATAGCAAAACACAACAGGATGTAAGTTGATCTAACTCGACGTAACTTGACACAACTTGACGTAACTTCACATAACTGGACGTAACCTGACGCAACTTGATACAACTTGACGCAACTTGACATAACTTGACATAACTTGACGCAACTTGACATAACCTGAAGCAACTTGACGTAACTTGACGTAACATGATGTAACTCGACGCAACTTGACATAACTTGAGGCAACTTGACGTAACTGGACGCAACTTGACGCAATTTGACGTAACTTGACGCAACTTGACGTAACTTGACGCAACTTGACATAACTTGACGCAACTTGACATAACTTGACGCAACTTAACGCAACTTGACGTAACTTGACGCAACTTGACATAACTTGACGCAACTTGACGCAACTTGACATAACTTGAGGCAACTTGACGTAACTGGACGCAACTTGACGCAATTTGACGTAACTTGACGCAACTTGACGTAACTTGACGCAACTTGACATAACTTGACGCAACTTGACATAACTTGACGTAACTTGACGCAACTTGACGTAACTCAACGCAACTTGACATAACTTGTCACAACTTGACATAACTTGAGGCAACTTGACGTAACTGGACGCAACTTGACGCAATTTGACGTAACTTGACGCAACTTGACGTAACTTGACATAACCTGACGCAACTTGGCGTATCTGGATGTAACTTGACATAATGCAATGTATCATATCATATTGGAACATTTAATACCTTATCTTATATCCTACTGTATCATATCATATTATATTATATAACACAGCACACAGGTCCAACACCAATTTTCAGTCGGGACAACAAACTAGATCTTAAATCATATCAAAACGTTGAATAGTAATGTATCATTGTATTGTAACATATTGTATCATAATGTAGCGGCTCGATCATATCTTACCCTACCATACAGCATCATTTAATTTCATATAATATTATGTTTGATAGTATCATAACGTATCATGTCATATCATAATGTATCATATTGAGTGGTAACATATATCATGTAACATTGTCTCATATTGTATTGTTCCATACCGTATCGTGACATACCATATTATATGTACCTTGAAGTAACGTATCATGACTTAACATATCATATCGTAACCTATAGTATTGTCTTGTGTCGTATCATAACATATCTTGTAATCATATATCATATAGTAACATATTAACATATATATAATATGCTGTAATGTAGCATATCATTTTGTTACATATCTCAGTGATGTGTTTTGTAACAAATCCTAATGTATCAAAGTGTATCAGATTGAATCGTATCATTTCTTATAGAGAGTATGTTGTATTATTGCTGTCCATTTATTTTTCAGACATTACAAGTCAAAGAAATTCTTCTCAAAGCATCTTACAATGTCATAAAACCTGTTGTCTGTGCCTATACACACAGCACGCACATGCCAGGGGGCTTCCAGTGAAATTCATTCATACTTTGTGTTTAATGCTTTCCCTTGAGACATGCTGTTGTAACAGTATCACCGGTGTTGTGAAACCTGCCAAAAAAAGAGGGGTAAGGAAAGACGTCTGATCTGATTGTGCACACTGCACTGCTTCCTGTTAAAGCAGCCTCAACGTGCTGAGCCACGCCCACTTCCTGCAGCACTCATGAAACTCATGACAATAGATCAGTGACACACACACCACACATACACACACAGGGACAGACAATCACTCACAAACAAGTGTCTGTTGTAGTGGGATATCTCTATAGCTCCAGTTTTTACACTAATACTTCCCCTTTGGAGGAAGTGCTCCATCTTAGGAGGATTCAATTTCTCAACTCCTGCTCTTATGAAACACAAACCCTCTCTGCATGAACTCAAAAAATGCACAATAGTCAGTTTTAAAAACGGCTGAGCTCAGTTCCTGGACAGCTGACATGAACTGAGGTAACTGTCACAGATGTTTCAGGAAAGACAGTGTGGAAGTTAGAGCGGAAACTGCTGCTCGTTTGAATCTATCACTGCAAAACTTGAGGCAGCAAACAAAGTGTGATGACGATGCATGCTACATCTTTTGTGCTCTGACTTAAATATAGTACAGTATTGAGAGGGAGCATGTTGCTGTGTTTGTTTAACTGGTACTGCAAGTGCAGAGGCCAAGGTGGAGCCAGGGTGGAGCTGGCTTTGATGACTTTATTAATAGTAGGGCTGAGTTTTCTAAAATTAGAAGCTGCCAACCGTTTTCATTCTGAAGAAATGTTGGTCCCTGGCCCAGATGAGGCAGTTAATAACAACAATAGTAAAACATGCTGCAACTATCAACAAAAAACATTGGAGTGGGAATCTGCAAAAAAAAACATTTTAACAGTAAAATTGGTTTCAGCTGTAATTTATCATTTAACCCTCCTGTTATGTTGCTGGTAAACTTTTTTCGGTATGAAACTCCTGCTTGGCTTAATAGGTGAGATCATCATATACAATAAAAATGGTTCATTTCACATATTTGCAACCCCCACCCCTGCATGTTTATATTATATAGATACTGTTCGTGGGTCAATTTCACCCGGCAGTCAAAGTGGTGGCTAAAAGTGGTCAGAAGTGTCAAATATTAATTGTTTCTTTGCAATAGGTTATTTGTTAAATGGTTAGTAATGGAGCTAATAATAAGATAAAAAATGTTTATTGGGATTTTTTGGGTTCTGACACTTGGATAATTGACCCATGAACATTATTGCTGTTATTGAGAAACTAACATAACAGGAGGGTAAATATTTACCTTAATTACAGACTGTCAGCTGTAAAGCTCTGATAATGGTCCTGAGGTCATTGTTGTAATTAATAGAGACGTAGCTGATTCTCGCAAAATCCACACTATGACAACCTTTCTAAATCCCCCAAAGAGTGACTGCATTTTTGTTCTGTAAAAGATGCAAATCAGAGCTTATCAAGAACATGACAGCCAATATCAATATACGTGTGATAAGCCCTTATCGGACCGATAACATCAGCCCACTGATATATCAGTCTGGCTTAAATCAAGAAGTGGTCAACCTCTCTGAAGATCCCTACATGATCATTTTAAGCTGCATGCTCCGGAGCTGTCATTGGTTAATCAGCCTATCAACTTTCTGTCTTTTTAAATGTGTCTCTCTCCTGCTAGCTCCTTCTTGAATTGATGGTGCACACCCCTCCACCTCCCCATCTCCACCTGGTCTCAAAAAAGTCTTAAATTCCTAGGATTCATCAACCACCACCACCAGTGTCTGGACTCTAGGGGGATTTCTTCTGCTGCCAAATTCACACATCCTACGCTCACAAAATGATCCCCATAGAGTCCTTACGCCAAAGATTTCTGTCAAGTTTCATTATTCAGTTGTAATAAATAACCTTTAATCTTCAAACTGTGTCTCTACTGATTGAAGTATAGCTTAGTTGTGTACATGTGTATGTGTGCTTTTTTTAAAAAACGAAGTCATAAGCAGGTTCGTTTTAATCATTTTTTTTTGGATGCTGTAAAAAATGTGATGGGTGGCATTGGGGCTCTATCTACAGCTGTCATATAAAAGTGGAAAAGTTAAAAGTAACTTTCCACCACTGCACGTGGTTTACTCATCATACTCTGACAAACTTCATACGACACCTCATTTAAACTGACCAGAAAGCATTACACCTCGCTTCACATCCTTTTATCACACAACACTAAGTTGATTAAAGATTTTGTATTTGCAGAACAGATGGTGTTCTTCATTTCAAATCACTCTGTCTGGAAACAGAAGTGCTCCAATCCTCCGAAATATCAATCAAGCTGTGACACATTATCGCTGACTGTCGAGACATTTTGTCAGGAAACATCTGTGACAATGTAATGGTGGAAGTGGAATCTTGATAGGCTAGCTGTAATAGGATCTAACATCACACATCTGCTCTGTCTGCTTCTTCAGACACAGCCACACCCTCCCGTCCTCCTCTGGAGAGAGCTCTCTGAAGCCAAGCTTGATTCAAACAGGATCAGCCTCTCTCTCTCTCTCTCTCTCTCTCTCTCTCTCTCTCTCTCTCTCTCTCTCTCTCTCTCTCTCTGAAACACTTTGGCTAACCTTTGTATTATTACTATCTGCTCCACAGTGTGTCTCCAGATGCAGTCCCACCCAGATTCTAAAACGGCCCCCCCCCAAACATGTTGACTTTAAACATGACTAAACCTACATTTCAAGTATCCTACAAGCTAAATTCATCACTTTAACCTTGATGGGATCCTTAATTTCACCATATTCTGTGCTGCTGCAATTGAGGTTTTGTGGTGTCTTGTTTTTTTCTGCTTCATTCCGAAAAAAAGAGGGATTGGAACGCAGCACTCCTCTCTATAGGATTCTTGCTGTCCAAAAATGAGGACAAAGAGGGAGTGAAGAATGATAGACGGGTGGGAAAGGACTGTAGTAATTGGGGGAGGAAGAAATTCCATACAGACACAGAGGGACAGAGAGGAGCGTCAGTTATACACATTTAAAGCCAAGATAAATGCATCTTACTGAAGTAGGACTGACCCCGAGATATCTCCTTTAACTCTTAAGATTTACAGCCTAGTGAAGGGAACTCTGAGCACTTAAAGCCTTGTTGACACAAGAGCTCTGTATATTTATTGTGCCCATCGTAAAGAGCTACAACAATCCGGCAATTGAAGGAAAATTAATTACAAACTATCCTGATGATATAAGGCATTTTTCAACCGCAGGGACTTTACCCCTGAACTACGTGCGTTTCAACCGGAGGAACCAGGGTCTAAATTTATTTCAGGGACGTAGATAATCTCCCCCCTGAAAAGCCCCTGCTTTGGGGGTAGTACTTTTCAAAGGTCCTGGGACTTTTGGTTGAATGTAATGGTGTTTGTGGAGTTTACACAGTTGTTGAAACACAGAGGGAGTTCCTGGGAATGCATACCAGTTTAGTTATTTATTAAGATTTCAAAATATTATTTGATATAATTTTTTTTTCTTCAAGTCACTGGCCTGATTTGCACAATCTACCCGGGACTTCAGCCCCGAGGTCGAAACGCAGACAACAATGGAGGCACAGGAACCTTTTAGTTCCGGGGAAAGTGGTTCTGGGGGCTAAAAGACCCCAGAACTCTTGGTCGAAATGCACCTATAGTCATCATTTTGGATTTTTCAGGATTAAAAGTTGAATATTTGCTGCTACAGCTTTTTCTATCCACAATTTTTAGGAGTGTATCTAGTGTAAGGCAACGCAATGCAATTTGATGCAGCTCAACGCAACACAGCTCAACGCAATGCAGCTCAGCACTACGCAACGCAGCACAATACTATATACTTCATTGTTCTCTTGAGGAGATTTGTCGTGGACTCAATGCTTCCATAGTAGTACCAATAACTTAAACAAACAAAAACAACAATATTAAAATCCAACAATAAGTCCTTTGCAAACAGAAAAACACATTCCAAGGAAACCTCAACACAGATATTGCACATTACCCATATTGAACTAGAAAACATTGTAAATAAGAGTAAGCTAAAAAGATAAAAATATGATGCTATTGAATGAGCCACACAGCCTTAAGAAACATTATTTAAAATTCTAATCAAGGGCCCAGAGGAGTTTTCAAAGCAGTTCAGTTTCTAATGGTGGACTCTGCATCGTCTGCCTGAAGGTAAGAGCTCATATTTCGAGTGGAGGATGTGAGGAGGGTCAGACAACACTCTCTGTGCTTGACCAGGAACAGACTGCTCACAAACTGACCGAAGGGAGAGATTTTCATTCCTCCCCATGACCTTCATCATGGCAGTCTGAACTGAACGGGCTAGTTTAGATTTTAACTGTGCAGAGAGGTTGCCATACTGTGCTGACATCCCACACCTTATTATGCTCTCTAACAGAGCCTGGTAAAATAATAACATGATCTTGTGATGCACCCTGTACACTGTGAAAAATTCAGTCTTCGCTGTAAACGAGAACTCATAATGTCAACATGATCTTTCCAGCTAAACAGGTTATCAGGGTGTACGTATACCAAGATACAGATTAGAGATAACCTGATTTATTACATTTATAGTTAGCTAGTTGGCTTCACACCACCGAACTAAACTGTACATTTCACACTGAAGTATGATGAGGAGTCTGTGTCCTGAGCTGAGGATGGCAGTATCATCTGAGAGATTAAATAATTTCTCATGTGATTGCTGGTAAAGTCATTTGCATATAAAAGGAGATAAAGTTAAAAGGACTGGTGAGCTGACACAACCCTGTGGAGCATCTGTACTAATAGATGTAAGATCTGAAAGTGTGCTGTTGACCCTGACGCTCTGGGTTCTGACAAAGGAATACACCCACTTGACAATAAAAGGATTGACAGTCATCTGGAACAGTTCCCTGATCAGCAGATGAGACAGCATCGTAGTAAAAGCAGAACTAAAATCAATAAACAATGGGTGTGGGTCTGTGAGGTGCTTAAGAGTGAAATGGTTGAGTCATCTGTGCCCCAGCTCTGTCTGTAAGCATACTGAAGTGGATATAATTTGGACTCTACTTGTGCTTTCAGTGAAGATGCCATATAGTCTTAAAAACACTGAATTATATCTGTAACGATATACAGGGGGTGAATATCTTTAAAAGTCATGATTATACAAAAGGCAAAGATGTGTGTATGATAAGGGGCGTGGCTTATTTGACTAACAGATAGGTGTGTTATATTGTTTGCCAGACAGCTACGCTATGGCAGCGACTCAACTAGTCAGCATTCCAGATATGGGGACTGCCATCTTTGAACAAACCAATGGTCCAATATCGCTGAGACTATAACCACGTTTGATACAGCCTATTAAATGAATGCATAAAGAGGCCCCTCTCCTTTGGAATCATCTACCAGTCAGGGTCCGGGAGGCAGACACCCTCTCCACTTTTAAGATTAGGCTTCAAGGCTTATAGTTAGAGCTGGCTCAGGCTTTGACCAGCTCTTAGTTATGCTGCTATAGGCTTAGACTGCCGGGGGAACTGGCACACTGACACACTGGGATCCTATCTCACCCCCTTCCCCCCAACCCCTTCATCACTTACTTTAACTCTGCCTGTTCCATTGAAAGTTACTAACCATAGTCCTTTCTGGAGTCCCTAAGCTCCATTGTCTCGTAGGTTCCTCTGAGCTGCCATAGCCATCCTCCTGCTGCAGACGTTCTGGACTCCAGCTGATACGGACGTGCTGGACTCCAGCGGCAACAGCTTCTACTACTCGTCTCATCACTATCACCTCTCTATGTCATTCTTCTCTATCCCTCTTTCAAGACACAACTTAGTCAAGGCATGCTGGCTGTCTAACATGAGTCTGGTTCTGCTCGAGGTTTCTGCCTGTTAAAAAGGAAGTTTTTCCTCGCCACTGTAACTAGCTAAATACTGCCAGGTGCAATGCTCATGATGGATTAAGGTGGGTCTCTGTTCACAATTTGACATAGAGTGGTCTAGACCTCCTATGTTTGTAAAAGCGTCTTGAGATAACGTTTGTTGTGATTTGGTGCTATAGAAAATAAAGATTGATTGAGAATCCACAGGATTTGCCTCTGACTTATATCCTGTTTCTCAAGCTGCAACCGTACTTCAAATCTAGGTAGCTGTACATGAGAAACCTGTTCTCTGGGTTTTTTTACACATACTGTTTTGTTTGAGAGAATCGCAAGGATTTCTTCCATCTTTTTTTAGGGACATAGAGGAGGAACTAGAGAAACAGAGTATTCCTCACATAGATATTGAGTTAAATGGTCACTTCTGTCGGATTTAAAAGAGACACAACAAAATGGAGCTTCAGTGGGATACATAATGATTAACCGTGCAAAGCTCCCTGAATGATTAATTTGTCTGGAAACACATTGGCACAAAAACAGCAGATCACTGTTCAACTTATTTCAATCCTGAACCAAAGTGTGGACTGAAATGAGGTCAACAACATCACATTTTTCTGTGAGGTCTTCCTGAAGGTCATCTGATGCATGTTCCACATTTACATAAAAAACAATGAATGCACCTTTGTGATTTCCAGGACACAAAAGAGACGCTTTCGTTTTTTCTCTGGGTTACATATGCATGATTTTAGCAAGCAGATCTTCAGTGAAAGAACAACTAGATAAAAACACACTACAGCTTTAAGTCTTCTCTTTTACTGTACAGGGAGACAGGGAGGTAGCTTTTCGTGAGTCACAGCTGATGCCTCAATATGTTGCTGTAAATAAACTATATATGTAACAACGTGTGGATGCTCTGGGAGTATCTCCGGATAATGTGTTTTCACCGCAGGAAAGAGAGTTACCTGTATTGGCTTTGTTTTTCACCACATCACAAAAAAAGCACTGAAAAGGAAATAAACTTTATGGTTTCAAATAAATGTATGACTTTTAGAAAGGAGGTGCAGACTAAGAGCATGTGTTAATATTTTGTATACTATATCTAACATGATAAATCAATACTCCATAAAACTCAGCCTTTGAAAGCACTTATCAGAGAGCGGGTAAATGCACTCCTCTGCACGGGAGAAGAATGTAAAAACACTCGAAGCACTCCCTGTAAATCAGAGCGCTGTCTCCTACCACACTGTTTTTCCTGTAGTGGAAAGAACACAATACAATACTGCTTTGAGACTGACAGGATTGTTTATCAAGGGGCTTTTACCCTTCGATCTACCTTTGGAACGTATCATATAGAGATGTTTTAGAGGAGGAAGTGTATAGGAATAAAGGGCGTGGTCAGATAAAGACCTCTATAAAATAACAGGGGATTGTACAATAGTAGTTAAGGTATTTGTCGTCAGTGTTTATGGGTCCCAGAATTTTAAATTATGAGAATTTAATGCATTTCTGCATTTAATACCACCTGACTTAATAGTGTATTTGGGGGGTCTAGTTGTCTGTCATGAAAAAAGAAGTGTGGAGATGCCATTTTTGGATATAGGAAATCTTGACAAAGATTTTTCTATTTATTCAGACAATTAAACTGTAAACTGAACATGCGAATTACAGCATGATACCCTACCATTCGATACAATACTCTATGATACAATATGATATCATAATGCCATACAATATGATATGATAATGCACAATACACAAGGTATATTACCACATACCGTACGATATGATATACGATACGATACTAAACAATGCCGGAATAGGATAGGATTTTAAAGATACAAGATGATACATGTAGCTTGCAAGTTCAGAGGTTTTCTTGTCACCTTATCAGACAAGAATTGAAAGAAAGACGGGAAGAAAAAGTTTTGGTGATTCGAAAATGGTAACTGGTATATCTTTATAGAGAAAGGATTAACTTAACTTGTCCATAAACCCTCTCAGGACTACATGTGAGTAGCCATAGTGTATGTGCACAGTGACATTTTGTAGGTGTGAGTGCTCTCAGCAGGCCTGTACTCACTTTCCGGTCCTTTACATCCTCCCCGCACGCCTCGATGACCCCACAGCCCTCCATCCCCATCGTGACGGGTGGGGTGGGCAGCAGCTCGTACAGCCCCTGTTTGCCCAGCAGCTCGGCGAAGTTCAGCCCGCATGCTTTGACCCGCACCAGGACCTCTCCCGGCTTCAGCTGCGGTGGGCTCAGCGGCTTCACCTGCAGCTTGACTTTTTCATAGCCCCCGTACCCCGTCAGGACAAGAGCCCGACAGGGGAGCGGCTTCTCCTCGGCTGCAGCTGCGGGGCTGTCCGCCGGCTCCTGCGGTGCGTCAGGAGCAGCTGGGAGAGGCTCGTCGGGCTTCTTCTCTTGCTCAGGTTGTTCCTGCTGAGTTGGAGCCTCTTCACCAGACATGATAAACGCTTGTGATGGTGTGCGCCCTGAAAGCTTTTCAGATCAATGGTTCAGCCTATGTGGCCTTTTTATTCTGTGAAATACACTAATTTACCTCCGGGTATCTCCTCTAAAGCAGATGTCACTCTATGAAGAGAGTCGTGTCGTTTGTAAAACAGATTAATCTTTGGTGGTTTGTTTCCTCTGTGCGCGCTGCGCTCAACAAGTGACAATTGTCAAGCCACACATTTGTTGATCCACTTCCGGTAACGATTTTCACAATAAAAGACTTCTTTGTATTGTTTGTTCATCAACAAATTAAATAAAAAAGGTAGGGATGGGGGTCTGGAGACCTAAAAACTATTAACAAGGATGATCTCACCTAATTAGTTAACTTTATTTGTATTATTTACAGAAAACAACTATGAAAGCCGAAATCTCAGTTAATGTACTGAGGTTTGTGGAAACACTTATAGAAGCTCACTGCAACCACTGTCAATACTACAGAATAATTCACAATGTTGATTTCCGTGAACACACAAATTAATTGTTCCTCAAATCCAAAATATTGAAATTATTTGACCTGGTGGAGTTTAGGATTTGAGTGTTCGGACCACAAGGAAAAGCTTTTGTATTTCAGTCTGAGGAGTTAAACTTTGGAACAGACTCAACATGGAGCTACAGCAATGTCAAAATATAATCCAGTTCAGGAGGAGGTATAAATAAGTAATTTTCATGAGCTACAAGGAGGAAGACAAGTGTTGAGGATCATGAGGGGTTTGCTTTTGATTGTCAGTGTAAATATGAAGATAGGAGATGAATATTTGTTTTGTGGGAATGCACTCATATAATGCAAGAAAATAGTGAATAAAGGGGGAGGATTAGATAAGTTTTAACTTCTTCCTACTCCTTTTCGCACATGTAAATTAAAATCTTTCAGTGCTCGCTGATGGAACTAATTGATTTTGGGTTTTTTTGTATAGCTATTTCTATTTTTTCACTTGTATGTTTTTTTTTTAAATTTTATTTTACTTTTACATCTTCAAAATAAAGACATCAAATCAAATCAAATCAAATCAAAAGCATCCATCCACATGGAAACAAGCTCTTTTGTCTTGAGATAATGAGTTGGATTAATCAGAAAAAAACGGAGTAAACAATGCTCTGGATATAAGCCAGCTGAAAGCCTTCATACATAACACAAAAAACACGTCTTTGAGTCATTAAGACAGAAAATAGTTCAATACCTGCAAACAAAATAACCAATAAAGACATGATATACACTTTAAACAAACTTGAAGATACATAATGACATAAAACCTTCAAAATGTACTATAAGGTTGAAAATGTGCAATATGTACTAGTCCCACACATGATTTATTCTACCCAAAGTATAATAAATATCCTTTTATGAACTGCTGGATTAGATATTTGTAATAAGACCTTAATTAAACCTGATTAAACCCTGATATAACATTAAGATGTTAAGTACACTCATATAAATGATTTCCCTCGGATTTTTTAAGGGTTTCTATTTATAAAAGTTGATGTAAACCTTAAATCTTGAAAGGCTTTTATTTGAATACAAAATGTTAGAACTTCCGGTGCTTGTCTCCCTTTTTGCGTTGATGTTCACCAGCTGGAAAAGTGACCGATCCTTGTTGTTGGCCAAATGTGAGTCAGAAAGCTCTGGACAGATTCAAAACCCGGATATCGGACTTCTAGGGACAGAAGTGGGATTGATTGAGGGAACAGCTGGAGAATAGACACTTAGCCTAATTCATGCCTTTTCTATCAGTTATGCAAATATGGCAACCAATGTGATGTAGGTTTACCCTTATTCAATATGTAGCCTTACCCTTGTAACATTTGTGACATAAAGCCTATATTCTAAATAACTGTACCGAAAAAAGAGAGGAAAAAAATACTAATTTTTTTTTCTTTTTTATAAAATGTTTTTTACTGTATAACTGACTGTCTGTTTTTGTTCTGTTTTTTAATATTATTATTATTATTATTATTATTATTATTATTATTATTATTATTATTATTATTATTATTTTGTCTATTTGACTAACTGATCATTATCTTATCGTTTGTAACTATTCTGTGGCTGTTTTTTTCTGTATGTCAGTTGTCATGTGCTTTTGTGTTTCGTCATGAGTGTTGTTGTTCAATAAAAAAAAACATTGAAAGAAAAAAAGACTCAAATAAGTCTGATATATGGAGGAAAAATTAGATTCCAATTGTATCCTTGAGATCTCCACCAATGTATCTCATCACCTCGGAATAACAGCATGTTTCCTCATGGTACATTTTCTATTGATCTGCAAAACAAAACAATAGTCTGAGGAGGACCAATGTGCAACAAATTAAGATTTAATAATAAAAAAACAAATGGTACACACAAACTTACTAAACTGTCCAAGACACTGAATTCAAAAGAAAGCACTAGAAACACTGGGATGAGGAACACATGGAAGACTTACACACAGAACTCAAGAAAGACATACAATGATCCAACACAGAACAAAGAAACTAAATACACAGACTAATCAACACAGGTGTGGAACACAGGACACAGGTCAAACAAATCAGGTTTATCATAAAAGGAGGGAAACAGGAAGTAAAGCTTAACTGAGAACACAGGGAATCAAGAACTACAAACTAAAACAGAAACAAGAAAATACATCAAGAGACATGGATCACTAAACACTCAAGGGAGAAAAAGGATAACTAATACTGAATAAACACAGGAGGGAACCAAGGCAAGAAACACAGGGAAAAAGCTAAACTAAACATGAACTAATTTTAAAATAATTAAAGAAGATCTAACACAGAAGTATAATTTATGCAAGTCATTTATGGGGCTGTTACTGGAGTTTATCGTCTGTCAAATCTTTAAATCCTGTGTCACATTTATACTGTTGGTAACTGACCAAACACTCCCCTAGAAGACAGGTAATGAGATGCTTATCTATAAACACTTCTGAAATTGGGCACTTTGGAATATCACTGTGAATAGTGTTCACTTCACTCATCGAAAGTAATGCTCAGTTTGACCAGGAGATGGAGCCATAAGACTTGCAAGAAATGTTAGTTTCTGTCCAGTCTCTGACAACATGCTATTTGAATGTGAAAATGTAGATGGATGTATAATACGTTCTGTTACAATAGTTCAATGGTCACATGCCAGTCAATTCAGTAGGCTTACCTTAATTTAAATAAAACAATATTTTTTTGTCATGTAGCCTACATAATACAACATGCTATATGTTTCTTAAAGGTGCAGTTGGTAGGAATGGGGTAAATAAACAATTCTTTTTTTCTGCTGGTTTTGGAAAAAAAGTCATAATACCCATCAGTACTCATCAGTAATCAAAGTAATTCGAGACTATGGCCAAATCTCTGTGTTTTTCAATGCCTTTGTATCTAACAATGTTATTATTCCCCTTCATTCCCGTCATCACAGACCAATCAGAGTGCCGGACCTTACTAGGTTGTCCTGATTGGCTGGGAAGCCAGCACTACTTCCTCATAGAACAAGCACGAGAAGTAGGGGAAATCTGGTGGGGTGGGGTAGTGTTGACATTTGAAATCTCTCTCCAAACTGATGTTTATATCACGACTGCCAACATCAGCTTTAACAAACTGCAGGAGCTCATTGTAGCTTACGGTAAGCTACGGTAAACATTAATACTAGACCACTAATATTCGAAATAATAAAGCACTGAAAGTATACAGTTGTCTACATCTTTTGAAATGTTTATTGTATATAAATCTTGACACATGTCCTTGTTAAAGCTGCTGTTGGTAGTCACTGAGTAAACATCTGTACAGAGAGAGGGACTTCGAATGTCAACACTATCCCTCCCAACCAGATTTCCTCTTAGTCCCCCAAACACAGATCGGCGTGTGCAGTCATGATAGTGCCAGACTCATAACCAATCGGAGATCTTAGAAGGGGCCGCCCCTTAACCAATCAGGACAGAGGATTGGAGATTAGCTATGATTGGTCTGTCATAACAAGGGAAATAATAACATTGCTTGATACAAATGTATTGGAAAACGCAGAGATTTTGCAATAGTCTCAAATTACTCCACTTACCGAAGAGTACCGATGGGCATTATGACCTTTTCTCCAAACCCAGCAGAAAAAAAAAAAGTTTTTTGCACCATTGCTACCATCAGGAGCTTTTATTAGACGAAATTCATAGAATAAGAACGTCAGAAAACTAGATTCAATGTTAGCAAGATAGGATAAATAAGTGGTAGCTTAAAATAGATGAATAAATTAAAAAGGTAAAAGTACATGTTTTATATTACTCACCAGAGTCTATAATTTATCTACTTAGTAAAAGTGATCGAGTAATAATAATCATAATAATACATTTTATTTATAAAAGCGCTTTAAAAGTTTATCTTAGGCACTTTACAAGAAAATAAATTATAAAATAAGAAAAGCAAAGGAAAACAGTGCAAAGAAGCAAAACAAAACAATACACTTTGGCTGTAATTTGTTATGAGATTATAAGACAATACTTATTTTTCAATTATCGATGTTTTGGTAGTTTAACAGTACGCCAACGAACAACAGTACGTGAAGAAAAGTAGCCTTCAACCTATTGGCGATGGGACAACTTTGTATCGAGTTACAAATAGGCCATCAGTAATTGAGCTGTAAGCTTTTATTTTGAAAGACACCACAGGAAACCAGTAGACGCTCTATGACAGGTGTAGTCAGTGCGCCTCAGTTCACCGGTATGTCAGAGCAGCGCAGCACTGCTCAGAGCATGTAGCCAAAACTCCATCAGACTGTGTGGATAAAGTTTGTACCTGAAGTGATTTCTTCTTCTCTGGCAACATTTGAAGCTGCTCTCCGACTCACAACTAGTGTGGAGCTAAATGACAAGCAGACATCGACACGGAGACACTCAGAGATACTCGGAGCACGATGGAGAGCAATAAGGGATTACTTCGCTGTAAGATTGTGGTGGTCGGGGATGCGCAGTGTGGCAAGACGGCTCTTCTTCATGTTTTCGCTAAAGACTCGTACCCGGAGGTAAGAGACACTCATTCATTATGAAAAACACATGAAAGATGACTGCAGTGCGTGCTTGAAGTCCATGAAACCACACGGCTTGGAAAAAAAGATTCCACATTTGCTATAGTGAAACTCCAAACTATGTTTATATCATCCTAAAATATTCTAGTGACTGAAAACCAAACGATGTTTATTTATTATTTGGCTTAGTTTGATTCTGACACCATGGGCACTATAAAACACGAATGACGCCAAAACGTGACTTCTTTAAACAGGAGTTTGTTCATCATAGAAGTTGGCTCTATAATCTAACCCTAAAGTATTGTTTTTAAAGGCTTGTCTATATTAACAATCTCTATCACACAGTTGTCAAAGACATCTGTGGCAACAGATTAATATAGTGCGATGCGCAAAGACGCACGGTGTTGGAGCAGTCTGGTCTGTAAACACTGAACATCGCTGGCTGGACCAGCAACAACAGAGCCGAACTGCAAATAACCAAAACCTGTTTATCTTCCTTTTAGTTTCAGTGATGACAAACGTTGGATTTTAAACTTGCCAAATGAATTGTTTTCATTAGACCGACTAATACTAATTTGTTGTGACAAATCAAGATGAATCAGATCGGGTTGACAAGTTGATCTCAAGGATTGATGGCTTAAAATGAAAAAGTTCACGAGCTCAGAGCCGGCCCTTACCGACTTGGTGTCATATACGCAAGATTTAAACTGATGCCCCTTGTATTGTAACGAACTCACCTACAATCACATCACACATACACTTAATACCAACTGACATGAAGCTTATGTTTTACAGATTTCCTTTATTTTAAAATAAAAATGACCTCTAAAAGAACATTAATAAAATGGTAATAACACTGATATATAGCAGGAAAAAAAAATACAATTTCAAAATACACAATGCAATAGTAGTAGAATATATTCAGTCCATATACAACACAATCATTTTCACAGTGCAGACACTTTCAACAAAGCAACATCATGTATTAAGTGATGACTGAAAAGGCAGAAGCAAAATGCTTTTTGAACCCTAGCCTGCATTTTCTATCTAATTAAGCTTCCAAAGTGTAAAGAAAACAACAAAAACAAACAAGTAAATCATGAACACCCATAGACTTCAAAAACTGCTTTACAAACCATTAAAAAACAAAAAACAAAAGTGAATCACAAGCTTTTAAATGTATGCTGGCATCATTCCGCAATATAACCCCAAATTATATTGGATAAAACAATATTCTTTTTCCTATTATCTTCAAATTTTCTTCCTCACATTTTGATTGGATGCTCACAAGAGGATTTTCCTTTAATCAAATCAGCATGTTTATTATGTCTACATTTTCAACTGATGACATAAATAAAGATTGTTGCTATTCTATTGGAAATGACTAAAAGCAGTAGGCTATATGCTTCATGAAGCAAAACAGAAGAGAGTGAGTGAAGTATCCTCTTTGTTGGTTGAGTTAATTTTTAAATTAAACTCTTCAACTGTCGAGGATAATGAAATCAAAGCTTGTTGGCCTAAATTTCAGAAATTGGAAATGGGTCAAAGCTTCGAATTGGCCTCATCTACTTTCCACACGCACACACACACACAGTCTCAAGTGCCTCTGATGTCCATGAGTGAAATATGACTGAAATAATCATGTCTCCAGCATTACACTATCTTGGCTTGAATCAAATCGTACATCGTACAGATTCCTCTGAGCATCATCTAATTATAGCCACACGTGTCTTCATTTCAGAACTATGTTCCCACGGTGTTTGAGAACTACACAGCCAGCTTTGAGATCGACAAACAGAGGATCGAGCTCAACATGTGGGACACTTCAGGTAAGATGCAGGAGTGGTTTGGTTTGATTCCTAGTGTGAATAGATTATCATACCGATGTGATGAGTTGTTGAGAAACTCAAGCTCTCCAGATTGGCAAGCAGATGAATCCTCAGTGTTCAACAACATCCAGGCTCTGGGCCAAAAATGTTAGCAACCACAGCTAGAGTGTATCAGTGCAGTCTGTTAGGAGTACTATATGTTTGTTACTTATCTAATTCTGTTAAAGATGCACCACTTTTACACACACACACACACACACACACACACACACACACACACACACACACATATTGAGTGTACAGCCAGTCTTTGTACGACTCCAATCCTGTCATCACATTGACAACTGTGGTTTGTTGTGAGCAGCCACTTAAAAGTCATATCAGCTCTGTGAGAGGATAAACAACTTGTCAGTCAACGCTTGCCTCCTTACACTTTGTCAGTTGGATATCTGCGGTACACATAGCAATGCAGGAGCAACAGTGGTGAGAAAAGCGGGGATCACTGAAAGGGTTCCTAAAAACACAGTATTTGAATATTTGTGGTAGAGATAGACCAATAGGGTTTTTTCAGGCCTGATACCGATACCGATTATTAGTAGTCAAGGAGGCCGATAACCGATATTTGGAACCGATATTCATTTGCAGTAAAAGGGGAAATATTGGTGTCAAAATTTGGAATAATACAAACTCCAACACTTAACTTAGTTTAAATGCCTTTAAGCATATGTTTGTAAACAGATTTTCAGATTTTCAACATGTTAAAGGTTTTTTTTAATCTAAGACAATAGACATCTTTGTTTTGAAATTCTAACAAAAAGTGCAGGGAGCTCCCAGGCTCAGCAGCATGTCTTATAAAGTTAAATGCAAACTTAAACAAATAAATAGCTCCCTAATGTTTTCTATGGTAAATAAAGTTTTTAAATTCAATTTGTAAAAAAGGCAGATGCCGATATGCGTCAAAATGCTGAATATCGGCGCCGATAATCAGCCCGGCAGATAATCGGCCCGGCAGATAATCGGTCTGTCTGTAATTTGTGGTTGTGACGAAGTGGGGCCCAAAATGATATACCTTCATAGGGCCGATAATCTCAAGTGGTGCCCTTATGGCAACTTATAAACTTGTACACTGACCCTCTGGTGTGCAGGATTCAAATGATTTATCTCTCCAAAGAATCCATGTTTAAAAAAAGAAAAACACACAAACAAGCAAAAAAACAAAAAAACCCTTAACATAGACCAGTTTCACATGAAAAAAAGCTGTGTTTCTCTGATGCTCTACGATAGCCACATGATGGAGGGGCTGAGAACCGAGCTGCCATTAGCTTGTTTTTAAGTTTATCATTTTCTTTTTCAAGCAACCAAAATAGGTAATTAAAATAATTGAATAAAGCAGTTTCAGGTTAATAATAATAATAATAATAATAATAATAATAATAATAATAATAATAATAATAATAATAATTCCTAGGATTTATATAGCGCTTTTCTAAATACTCAAAGTTGCTTAAAATTCAGTGAATGAAGTACACATTTTTTGGCTAGGCTTTGGGTGCTGCCAGCTGAGCTGCTGTAAGCTTAGCTTTGCTACCTGACTAACATCCTTCTTCCGATTAAAAAGGCTGAGATTTAACTCATTAACTGAGAAAGTAGTTGGTAGTTTCACTGTCTGGTTGACTCAAACAAACCTCTGATAAACATGCGAATAGCAGGTAAACTTAACACTCATCATTTGGGTTAAACTGAACTGAAAATAAAGCAACAAATTGTCAAAGCTTTGTATTGAACAGCCGTTAAAATTCTGAGTGCGGTATGACTTGTCATGCATATATGGCTTTATTACTGTTATAAATTAGCACAATTACCATTCCATGCAATAAAAAACTATTCAAATTAGTAATTGATTTTATTTGTATACAAAAATTGCTGATGGGAGAATAAGTTGTTCACTCACAGAGGGGACAGGGCTTTAAGGACACTATTTAAAACTCTAAAGCTCACTCCAGTTGTTGAGGACTGATTATTTTCGGCTGGCAAACTTTGCACTCTGCATTTTGAATATAAGACTAGAGAGTTTGTAGAGCAGTCAGATTCTTTCAGTCTCTGCATATAAGCAAACTTTCTCCCTTTGTCAGCCTTTAGGCCCTTTTTGCATTTCATTTCCCCCTTACGTAACAACTCCCCAAAACTTGTTCTCACACAGCCACAGAGAGCAGCTTTAATGTGCAGCGTTCCATTAGCCTCCACCCATGCAGACAGAAAGACCAGCAAGACAAGCTGCAGATTAAGAGCTTGCAGCTGCAGAAGCTGGTGTTGCCTGATGGTTTGCCGTGGGTGAGGCCACTTCTCTAAGTTTAAACAACACCCTCTAAAATTGCTGGTTGTTTAACATACACCTTTTTTCCTCAATGAGCTGTTTGATGAATTACAATTACACTGAAGACATGCTTAAACAGTAATTACTCCACCAGCTAAAAGATCAATTCATGTTCTTGTGGGAAGCTTTCATGACTGTAATATGTCATATTAATGGCATTTGGCACACAATAGAGACTCAACATAGTGGACATAGCGCTTGCAGGTGTGACTGTCTGTAACTGAATGAATAAGATGTAAGGTATTTTCTCACCAAAGTTTGCCAAACCTCCTCTATGAATATAGAGGAACTCACTGAGTGTGAGTTTGTGAATGAAAAATGGGTATTACTCTTTAATAAGGAATACTTTAGAAGGGTTTATTGGAGAATAAACACCAGCTACAGGGTGTTTTACAACTAAGCAGCCTAAATACTGAAATTATTAATGGCTTTCCACTGATTTATGAAGCAATTATAATTAATTTACTAGTGTTTATATAACAATTTGGCTTAACTAAGAAAAGTATGCCAAATTGTACTGGATCTTGTACAGATAAAAATTAAGAAGGGAGCTTTATCATTTTGGATAATTCACTTTCTTGCTAAGAGTCACATTAAAAAATGATACCACTCTCATTTCTGTTAAATAAATGAAGTAACTTAGCTTAGCATCAAGCAGCTAGCCAACTTTGTCCAAAGGCGACAATGTCTACGCACCAGCTCACTCATTAAAAAATGATACCTGTTTTATTTATTATTTAGAACTTTGTCTTGTGAGAACAAGTGTGTGTTTAGAGCTAACTACACCAGGCCAAGAAATTAAAAGGAACTTTTTCTTGCCTTGTAAAATTGCTAAATGCCACAAAGGGCACTGCTCACGGTGGATTAAGATGAGATGAGATTTAATCTTATTTGGACTAAGAGCAAGGTCTAGAGCTGCTCTTTATGTAAAATGCCTTCAGATGATTGATTGATTTTGACATAAAATCCCCCATTTGCTTTTTCTTGTACAAACAACAGACAGGACACAGAAAAAAGAAACTTTAATTTATGTTCAGGCTGAAGACTTAAAATGTCGCAGCATGGCACACAGACGGGATGACAACTTGTAGACACTTCCACCAGTAAAGGTGCATTTTGGCCAAGAGTTCTGGGGTCTTTTAGCCCCCAGAACTACTTTCCCCGGAACTAAAAGGTTCCTGTGCCCCCATTGTTGTCTGCGTTTCGACCGCAGGCTGAAGTCCTGGGTGGATTGTGCAAATCAGGCCAGTGATGTATGGAGAATTTTTTTTTATATTAAATAATATTTTGAAATCTTAATAAAAAACTAAACTAGTATGCGTTCCCAGGAATTCCCTCTGTGTTTCAACAACTGTGTAAACTCCACAAACACTGTTACGTTCAACTGAAAGTCCCAGGACCTTTGAAAAGTACTACCCCCAAGCAGGGGCTACTAACTAAATTTAGACCCTGGTTCCTCCGGTCGAAACGCACGTAATTCAGGGGTAAAGTCAATAGTTCCGGGGTAAAGTTCCTGCGGTCGAAAAACGGCTTAAACAATATCTCAACCTAAGCAACAAATGAATGCGTATCCCAACGCTAATGAGCTTCAGTAATGTTAATATGGTTAGAAAATTCCTAGCTAGACACTTTTGTACATTGCTAGCTAGCAGCTAGGTCATCTTCTACAATACAGTTCCCTCATATTTGAATCCTGGACTAAACCAAAAAAACATTGCACAACAGAATCTTTGCACCTTAAGCAGTGAAGCTAAAGTTACTGGCAGCATTTCCTGCACTGGCATTTTTTAGCTGGCTGGTTTTCCGTCTCTACAGTCAGAGCTAAACTAACCAAAAAGCTCATGTCTGAAACATCACACTTACATATTTCTATATAGACAAGCAGCTAGAAATGCATTAAAACTTAAAATGTTTATAACTTTCATCGATATAGTAAGTGGCACTTTTCCACTACACAGTTCCAGCCCTACTCGACTCAACTCGACTCAACTCGACTCAACTCGACTCAACTCGACTCAACTCAACTTGGTTTGGGTACCTTTTCCACCAGCCCGAGTACCGTCTCATGGTGGGCGGGGTCGTCATAACACAGCTGCGCGAAAATGGAGCGCCACCTGCAAGCTAGTTCAGGCAAACAACTCGTGCTGCGCTCATTCATACTGACATGTCATTTTGAACGCAACACAAACACAAACGTCGCGTTCATGACCCTTCGGTGACGACATTCTCTGACCAATCAGTGCCCGGCAGTCCGTCGACGTCACCTTTTAGTATCGGCTCAGCTCGCTTGGAACCAGAGCAGAGCAGGTATGAAAAACTGGTATCTGACACGAGATGCCCCGCCAGTGGAAACGCAACACAAACCGAGTAGAGTCGAGTCAAGTCGAGTAGAGTAGGGCTGAGACGGGCCGGTGGAAAAGGGCCATAATTCACTAAAATTGAGTAAAGACTGTCACTGACTGCTTTGTTTAGCCTTTAGATGGGGTGATTGTGGTCATGTGGTGACTGTGATTCTGCCGGCTGTTGTTATGATACATTCTAATAATTATAAAATGTCACAATAAGCAGCAACTATTTAACCTTTATACTTCACCAGACTAGCTGTTTTCCCCTTCTTACCAGTCTGAGCAAAGCTAACTGACTGTAACTTCACGCTTTAATGTTTTCATATTGACAGACAAAAAGCAAGAAAAACAAGTGCAATTTTGCTAAAAATCTGAATATTTCTCTGAAAAAAAAGATTTTAAAACATGTAAATTATGGTAAGTAAAGCAAGTCTGACCTAGGCTTGCTCCCTCTAGCTCTCCATAAGGCTTAAAGAGGAGACAGGTGCGTTGCCTCGCAGCGTCCCTGCAAGCTATTCTGGGTCCTTCTCAGGAGACAGGTACATTGGCACTACATCAGTATTCCCACAAGTCCCACTGGTACCCGACTCCTCTAACTATAAGGACTGAGCGGGGGATTACAGTCAGTTGGCTATTATACAAGAATGGTTCCTACTGTAACAGTTGCTGCAATACCCTTGAGTTTTAAACTTCTGTTCATACATTTTCTTTTTTTTTTATGCCATCACCATTTTGTTTGAGTAAGTACATACTGCTGTTTTTTGGATTGTGAGTGTGTTTATTCTCAGGCATGTGCAGGCATGTGTAACAGACAGCCACAGAAATGTTTGTAGACATTTAGTTTGTGTGCGTATGTGATGGTGCATGGCATGTCAGTGTGTGCAGTTTGCATGACAGCAGATGAACATACCACTGGGTAGGAGGCTGTGACTAACACTCAGAGATCATGCAAGCGTAATGAAAAAATCTTGTCTTTCAACACTAAGTATTTTAACAGTTCTTTTATGAGTGAGATAAAGCACAATAACAAGCTAAAATCAGTGGAAATTTGAGGGATGATTCAATTACCGAGGATTTTGGATTTAAATTGCAGGCAGAGCAGTACCAGTTGAAGGTCAATTTCATTCTGCAAGTGACTTTTAACAAAACAGATTTGTTGTGCGTGGCTTAAGACCCCCAAAGGACATGTATACAGATGATAAAGGAGCACACTGTCATCACAGATTTTAAGATATAAGACCACAGCTCAAGTGTGGATAACAGATTAGAGGAGAAGGAGCTGAGTGTTGCTCCATCTCACAGAGAGGAGAGAGTATTAGGCGAGGTGCCAGAACAAGCCTCCAAGCTGCCCTCTCATTGTGCAGAAACAAACAGTGGATTTAATTAATCAGGCTCTCACTGTGTGACCAAACACTTGCCCCTTGTCTGCTTCATTCTTCATCTTGCTACACCACCCACTGCCTCACCAACCTTGCTTACTTGTTTTCACACTCTCTGCCTCATAGGTTAAACTGTTTTTCTCTTTTTTTTTTTCCCAGCCTGCCAAACTTAATTCCCCCCTCGGCCTTTTTCTGTTTACATCTCTGCTAGCCTTCATTTTCTTCCCAATCTCTCCGCCAATCTTAATCTCTTTCCTTTTCTGTCTTTCATGCCGTGTTGTGTGTGACACTGGCTTAAGATTAAGATCAGCGCGAGTTGAGCCAAGATTCAAAGTGCATTCCTGGTTTTGGAAACAGCAGTTGACAAACAAGCCTCACCCCAAGGTTCATTTAGACGCTGATCTGAAGCTGTTTCAATCACATCGTACGATCTTCCTCAGCAGATTAAGTTTTCAAAACTGACACAGAATTGCAGACATTCAAATGTCAAATTCAGAAAAAGTCTGTAAGGCTTTTATTTGAATTAAAGCTGGTGTTGGTGGTCAAATTTAGATACACTTTTTGTTATACTGGTTAAAATGATCTTCATGTCCTGATGGCAATCATTACATAATGTGTTCTTAAAAAAGAGCGAAAAAAGCTGCTATCTACAGCTGGAGTAAACCTGGGAAAACACCAACCAATCACCGTTTTTTGGGTGCCAAAATTTTAAACCAATCAAATCCTGTCCTGCCGTTCTGGCCGCCTCCTGCGCGTACATTTCCCCCGGCGTGTACTCCTCGTCCCCGTCTCCTGCCTCTGCTTCCCCTGACTCTATTTATGTCCCTCTCTCTCGAACCTCAGGCCTGTCCCCTCTGACTCGATGAGGTGCTTTGCTCAGGATCAGAATCTAAAAAGCTCTAACCACAGGGGCTCTGACAAGCAAAATAATTAATGACATTTAGTAAGTCCTACAGAAATTTACATTGTAGCGTCCCTCCGGACGTTGTAGGGATGACGAGACGATTCGTGAACACGTTGATTTTTAATAACCGGTTACTGTCAGCCGTAATCACTCCAACCAACAAAGCAACAATCAATGTTTGAATGAATGCAAAACTTCTCCTCTTGTCTCTCCTCTCTCCCACTCGCACACTCTACACCTCTCCTGATGCCTTCACTAACTGTCAACACTGTAGGAATTAAGAGCATCTACACTGAACACGTTCAACAAACAGTAGAGCTGTTACAGTATTATATATGTGTTATAACTTTTCTCTTGATATCGTGTCACCAGTACAACCGGATAATGCTAGCATGACAGTTGTGAGTACTAACAGCAGCCATGTGTGTTTGTGTTTTTAATTTTCACTATAATAATGTTTTGGAGAGGACCGGTTTTGAATGAATCATGATCATATGGTCATGAATCAGCGGCGCTCGTGCATGTGAGCATGTTTTGGAGGAGCTCCGAGGGGAGTGGGGGAGGGGTTAGACGGAGTCCTGAGGAAATGCTACATTCAAATTCATGCTAGTTTTCCGTGACTACCAACCCTAGCTTTAATCACAGTAAAGTTGGTAGATATTGCCATATAAGGTAACACGCTGAAGGTTGTACCCTGTATAAAACATGGATGTAGTCATAGTGACATCAACCAGTGGTTTCAGAGGAGGCATGATGAAAGCCAAAGATTGTGGTTGCTATATTCATTCATTCATAATACTGACTTTCAAACTACACAAGAAACTGGCAGAAAGTTGTGGCCGTACCTTGCTGCCTGAAAAATGATTACAACATGCCCACCTGTCAGACAAATCAGTCACAATCCTACTCATGCCTAATAATGCAGAACTCTGCGCCTTAACATAATCAAAATGGATGAGTCATAAAACAAACTGTTGTAGCAAAAAGTAAAGAAGTATAGAAACTGAAAACATTTGTGCATCAGGGGGTAAATATGTTTAATTTAAAAAAGGCATTTTAATGTGGGCAATAATGGGGCTTTGGAGTCAGCCTCAAGTTGACACTTGAAAAATGGAAGTGTTTTACACTCTTGAATTGGCTTCATATTTCAACTCTGAAAGTTGACACTTGGAAGCAGTATACTGCTTTAAAGGTCTTTGCTATTGCTAGAAGTTTACAGTTACCATGGTAAAAAAAAAAACAATTTTTATTGAAAGTAAAAAAAAAAACAAGAGCAACATTTTTTTTCTTTGGAGATGTAGTTTTTGGTTCGTGTTGGTCTAAAATTTGGGACCCAAAAGAGTCAAGCTTAACACAAAAACTGTAACTGTAACTGTGTGAGCCCGACATTGCAACAAGGTGTTAAATTGGAAAAGGGCAAAAGTAATCAGCCAGTGGGCCGTGGGACAAAAGTGTTCTTTCCACCTCATGCATTGTTAATTAAATATATTTCTTAGTAAGAAGTCAGCAGATTTCAACTCTTTGTACCTTTCTTAAGGTTTATACTGTTTTCATCAGTGCGAAACAGCTAGTCTAACTCGTTGTCCCAAAATATCCTCCAAAGAACAGGCCAGGTGTTGTAGTTGGCAGGAATTTTAATGAGAGAAAGAGTTAGACTAGCTGTTTCGCACTGATGAAAACAGTATAGTAAAACGGCAATTCCCAAGGTGTTGAACGAAAGCAGGATGGAACTAGATTGTGTGATCCTCTGGAAATGTGCTCAAAATGGCTACCATGCTGATCAGTAGAGAAAACTCAAACTGAACTCACCAAAATAAAAGCATTGACAACCAAAACGTTTTATGTTACATAACAAGGTCCTTTAAAGGTCCCTAAATATAACAAGCTAATCGGCAAATGCTAAAATTACTAAACCCCCTTTTAATGGACGTGGAGCCATCTAGTTTGGCCAAAGTTGCCCTGCTGATACCTTAATATTTAAGTGAGCCTCTGCCAAGGTCTTATAATCAGTGCGAGAATTCCGTTTTGTTTCACCTCATCATTTAGTCTGACAGAGAGCGCTTGTTAGCCAGTTCTTTTTGGAATGTTGCCATAAACTCTTAATTGCAAGAGACATATTCCACCTTCTGTTGTCCTTTTCATTCCACACCAAAACTGTTGCACATGTTGCAACATAAAAATTTGAGCATAAGCCGAAATTGATTATTTTTTAGCTTTTCTGGTGTGCAGTTGTATTTAGTTGGCCGATGCAGAGTGCTCTTTTTCTTTCTGGCCCATTCCCCCGTTTTCTGGTTTTTAAAATCATAATAAAATTCACCACTGTTCATATTTGTGCAGACAAAACGTCTCGAGAGCTAGCAGAAGATAAACTTTCTCAAGCTGATTAAATACAAACGCTGATATAAAAGTTTTTTACACTGAAAAAATAAACTGGAAAATAATATCTATTTAATATCAAAAGCCATTTGGGAAAGACTTAAAAATGAACAAATCCTTTCTGCTCATAACAAATGACTAAAGTAATAATTCAACTTTTCTCCTGTAAGAGGCAGCTGCTGTATTTTAATGTGCACTGGACCTTGTGGAGTCATTAAAAGCCAATTGTAAGCTCAAATCACCATAAAACCAAAAACTAATTAGTCTCAAATTGCAGGCATTGTTGATTATGATGACACAGCAGTTGTGTAGCAAAGAATGTTTGCTCTCTGATGGCTCAAATAACAAGACAAAAAACTTAAAATCTGATCCCAACAGACTTTATGTGCTTTAACAAAGTTTTAGTGCCTTGAATTGCCGTTCTCTGCACTTTTTCCTCTTCCTCTCTTTAATTTTATTCATTGTTTTTTATATCCACTCTGGCTGCCTCACCATGTCTCTTCTTCTTTTAAGTTCCAACAAGTCAAGGTCATGAGCCTCCCTGTACAGGGGCACTGCCCTCTCAGCACTCTTGCACTTTATTAGCTTACCTTGCGTTTTCTTTGTCCGTCTCTCGATCTGTCTTCATGTCTTTTCTGAACTCCTCTCTCAGTCTTTTTTCTCATTTCCACTGGAAATTTGGTGCTGCCTTTACCCTTAACTCAGAATGTCCCGGCAGGTCAGATACTACAAGTGACTCACTCGAATCTGTTTTTATTTACAAGAAAACTCAATTGGTGCTGACTCTGACTGATCTGCCGACCATTCTGCACTGAGCAGACAATGATAAATATGTTTTCAGCTGTGATTTAAAAGAAGATTCTGATGCAGCTTGCCTGAGATCCTCAGGCAGATCGTTTCACAGTCGTGGGCCTGCACAGCAAACACTCGGTCACCCTTAGATTTTAACTTTGTGACTTTTAAGCCTATCAATTGGGAAGCATTGAGTCAAAAATCATGGTCAGGTTTCAGAATTTATTGGCAAACAAGGGATATTTTGAAGTGACCAATTTTCCAGTTGTTTAAACGGAAATGTAAATTCCAACTAGCCTACTAGTATTAAGGTAAGAAAAAACTCAGAAAAAAAAAAGTCAAAATTGAGCACAGTTTGGCTAAACATGGGCCACAGTGACTGTGGGTAAACAATGTCATAGTTGTTTGTGGCTAACGGTTGGCTGTCGTTAGCAGTACTAGCATCACAAGCTTTCAACCCTCCTTTGCCTTTATCCTCCACATGCCTGTGCTGGTTACACATTGCTCTGGTCTAGTGGTTGTACACCAGTTTAACCAGATCCAACCTCTTCATTTTATCTCCGTTTTCTAGATCAAAATACCTCCAAACTCTGCCAGGCTACAAGATACCATCTTTCACCTGTGCCTGTTATTATCTGGGTAGTAGAGCATTAAAGCAGTATTACAGTAAGCATTCACAGAAGCTGCAGCCCTGACCGGCGGTGGTTGGCTACAGCTTTGACCCAAAATATGACCTGCATTTAGGGCCTACAATATAAAAATACTAATTAATAGTTTGAGCGACTAGAAAATTGCGTGCTGACTAACATTGGGACATTATTTAATTGTTTAGTCCACTAAAAGCACACATCCCTACCTACAGCCTGGAAAACAGCAGTGTGACATCATCATAGCATTAGAGATTCTGAACCCGCCTGGACATTTTGTAGGTGTGTGATATTTTCATTTATATTTCATGTCCTCCTCGGTAATGACTGTCCTCCCTGACATTGGTCAAATAAGAACTTCTCTGACTTGAGACCAAAGAAACTCATTGCTCACAAGAAGCATCTGCTCAATAATAAACCAATTTGCCAATGTAAGACGTAAAAGGTCATAAATTAGATTAATACATAGACTCCAAGGGTGACCTTTACATTCTTAATGACTCATTTCATGGTAATTATAAATATGCCCTAAAATCACTTTTTTTTCAAGAATCCAAGGTAATTATATATCATGTATTAATATCAAACTTGCCATTAATACAGCCTGTGTCCTCTTTCACCTTCTTACTTTATGTGTGTGTATGTGAATGACTTGTCAAGCATGATAGTTTAGAGTTAGAGGTCTTTTGGTACAAGAACATGGCATAATGAAAGGAAGAAGTTTATTCAGATGTGATGAAGGGAGATGTTGTAAGAGTTGATATTTTTTTGGATGATTTTTTGGATGGATGGATGACATGAGCGAGACATCCAACTTTTTTACTTTGCTTTTATTTATTGTGGCTTTTTCTTGTACTATCTATTGTTTTTTTTTTAATATCCACTCTTTTAAATTATTTGTTTTATTGTTTGTTTTTCTAAGCTTGACTTGACTTGACTTGACATGTACAGTAGGCAGGCACACAGTAACTTGATAAGTTTAATTTATGTGAAACTGTTGCTCTAAACATGAAGGGCCTTTTCTTTAACCCAGCACAAAACACGGTGGTGCACAGTTCAAGTGTCATTGCCATTATTCCTGACGCAGTCTTCATTTCAACATAGTCAACAAACTTGTGCCCACGTTAGCACCCACGTAATCGCTCATGGGTTTGTTTGTCTTTAGATGAGATGTGGTTGGGCACCAGAGACAAACTTTTTCTTGGTTTAAAGTATTAAGTATTTGGAACAAATTGTTCCTGCTATTTAGAGGCCATATTGCTGTCTTCATAATTAAAATAAAGCTAGAAAACAACATCCAGACATGTCACAGAGGGGGACTTATAGCATCTTATTTTGACGTGTTTGGTTTGGCGACCAAGATGCCATCCTAAGTGACTTGGGAATGAGTACTTTCTGTATGTTTCTCTTTAGATCTGACATGTAACTGTTTTTTCATCATGATGCACAAATACATATAAAAGTGTCTGAAATAGAGCATTGAAGTCATCTTGCCTGGATTCATGAAGAACAAGTGTGACAGTCGCTGCTGAAAAATGCATTTCTTTTGAACTCTGAGTTCATTTCTCTCTGTAGCTCTGACAACAAAGATCAGTAGTTGCTGCCTGCAGCAGTCTCCTACTGAAAAACACAAACCTGAAAAATATGCTGGTTTCACAGCTTAGCATATGAAAGTGTGAGGTAAGCGTTAGTGAAAGAACTGGCTCGACCTGCACAGTCGCACCTTAAAACAAGGAGCAGCAAAGGAAAGGATTTAAGTTTGCAGTCTTGAACTCTGTCCCTCAGGCAGCTTCCTGCTCAGAAGAATGTCAACTCTGATATTTTCTTGAGGGCAAGACAAGTCAATAACAACACCTTTGTTTTAACTCAACATCACAGGTGCTCTCTCTGTTACATGCTGTGCAGACTTAGCAAACATTATAAGCTCTTTAAAGATCAAATTGGACCCATCTATCTATCTAGAATTGTGCATACAAGATTCAGAAATCAGATATGCCTCCAATGTTGCCTAAAGTGTTGAATCAGATATCGGCCAGTGTGCTCCCATACTATCATTTCTAACCATGATAGAATCATCCTCTTTAGGGATGCACGGTATATAACAGTATGATAAAATATAGTCTGGTAATGTGAATTTTGTATTATTATATAGATATGAAAAATGTATTGATAAAATGCAAAGCAGCAGTAGATGCAGCTAGCATAAGCAAAAATAAAATGGCGAGTGCTGATTCAACAGGAATTTGAGAACAACAAAAAATTTACAAGCGACAACTCAAAAGCTAAAGCAGCGTCACTCTATGGCCTCTTTTTCGAGGTAGAAGCCCAATGATTTCAGCTAATGGCATATTTGGAACAATAGTTGAGGGCGCTCCAAACTGAGCCACTGATTACGTTGGCTCAGGTATCTGAATTAAAATAATGTGAAAGTAATCCTACTGAATCATAAGGTACCCTTGGATGCTTTTGCTCTATTTTTCTCAGTTATGTTCAACCTTCAAGTCACTTGTGTACAAAAAGTTCCTTGCCAAACATACTCCAAGCCAGAAGATGCCAACCAAGTACCAGAGCACTCTCACTCTGGTACTTGGTTGGCATAAGGTATAAAAAAAATGCAAATGACAGCTTTCAGAATCAGTATTTTAAAGGTAAAAATGGTACCAAAACATCTCTCCATCCTTTCATCCATCTAACTCAGACAGAGTCTGTGGCTGAGATTGCCTCAACAATCCATCATTCATTCATGAGCAGCTTTTACGACCCCAATTACATGTTGGCTGCTTGAAAGCACTATCCAGATGTGCTCTGAGCGAGTATCTGTGTGAGTGGCACCTGGCTCCATGACAGAAACGAACAGAGAAAATAGCTTGATGTGTTGAATCGTTTCAGAGGCTTTTTGGAGAGAAGTACAGATAGCGGGGGGATCGGGTTTCGAGTCCAAGCGTTGATGCTTTTTTTCTAGTAAACATTGGTTGGTTTGTGTATGTTTAAGTAAGCTTGCAAGTAAGTGCTCCGACAGAATTTAGAATTTGGGGAATACATGTACAGACACTGTAGGATAAAGTGTCAGAGTAGAGCGCAGGCTTCTAAGCGCTCAGAGTCATGTGCCAGAGAAAGAATGCTGATTTTAGATTTGATGAGTGTCAGTAGGGTTTCATGCAGCGAGCCTGTGCCCCAGTCATCCTGGTCTGAATCTCTTCTGCTCAACCAGCCCATGAGACAACCAAGGGTACATTGATAATCAATAGCCTGGATGTGTCCACATTCACTCTCCCAGGGGGACTACTGGTTCGTCTCTTGGATACTGGTGAATGTGTAACCGAGAAGTCTGTCGAAGAGAGACAGAAAGTCTGAGTGAACATAGTGAGCACAGTAACACTAACATCCTACAAAAATAGATGGCTGCATACAGCATCTCATATTTGTGTTAATTGTGAGGTGGCACCCTGAAGTGGCCATATCAGGAACGAGGAAAGCAGTTTTTAAGTCCATATCGACAATGTAACATGGCTCTTATCAGTGTTTTTTTTTAAATGTGTACTGATATTGTATAATTTCCCTGTGGAATTAAGTTCATATAATCTAAAATGTGAGTCTCGCATGTTAACCTAAGTTGACAAAGCTGAATACATTTGCATATCATATATGAGTACATATCCATGCAGACTGACATCCATCTGACCAGTTGCACCTGTATACTCAGCTCGTAGGTGTTAGCTCAGACCCAAAGTAATTTGGTGACATTTTCAATTCATTCAGCACTTTAAAGTTAAATGTGTTATTCAAAGGCTCGGTGGTGTTGTTATTTTCCACCACAGCAACAGTGTACAGCAGGAAGACGCTGAGGGGACTCAACTATGGAGCGCCATATGCGACAAAATAGCACGGCATTAAAATACACGTACATTTTCAACCTTTATCGCATCATAATCAATGCATTCACACTGGCAGCTCTCCTTTAGAATGTAAAATAAATGACAAAGGGTAATTACCACTTTCCAGAGTCCAAACTGACTCATTAACTTGCTTCAAACTTAAATACTCTTTATTTACTTTTATAAATGATGAAGAAAAGCAGCAAATTTATGTTTCCTGGAACCAGCAAACCATTGTCAGTTTTGCCTAAAGATGATGATTACTATAAATTATAGATTGAGATTAACCCACTATTCTTAATCCTCTATTTAATGATTCAAAGTGTCATAACCCCAAAAAAATCCCAATTTACATTTTTCTTAAATTTCATTATTAACTCTATTGCTAACCATTTAAATCAAGATTTAGAGCATTGGTGTTCTTTAATTTTCACAGATCATGGTTCAATGAGGATAACTCAGTCGTTTTTTTTTTGTTTTTGTTTTTTATAAAAATTAATGTTAAAACCTTTTTTTATGTACATTGGAAAGTGATTGGGGTGAAATATGTAACACAGTTGCAAAGAAACATTTAGTATTTGACATTTCTGACCCCTTTTAGCCTCCACTTTGACTGCAGGGTCAAATTGACTTACGATCAGTATGTGATATGAACATGCAGGGCGGGCTGCAAATGTGTGAAATTAACCATTTTCATTTTATAAGTTGTTCACGCTAATTAAGCCAAGCAGAAGAAGTTTCATAGCGAAAAAAAACTTTTAACATTTTTAAAAATGGGTCAATTTGACCTGCAACATAACAGGAGGGTTAAGTCAAAGTTGATCTATATTAACTTTTGTAGGGTTTTAGACTTTAGTTACCACCTTAACTCAAACTTATTATTGGCTTTGCAAATGGCACAAATGGTAATAGCTAATCAATTGTTGCGACTTGTGTCAAACCACACTCTAAAACTTTGGTGCTATTTTCAATCATGTCAATATGTTGCTGAAATCCTGTTTTTGCGTCTATAGCTCATTGCAGAAATCTGAATATTGGTATTGGCCTTTAATTTATGACATATATTCCTGTCTTGACTTCTGCAATACAGTTTCACTTACCTTCATCTAAATGCTCTGGCACGACCACTCCTTGTTCAGAATACAGCAGCTACGCATTTAACAAGGAGTGGTCCTACATCGCTCATCACTCCCATTATAGACTCCATACACCGGCTGCCAGTAAAGTTAAGAATTGATTTCAAGATTCTCCTAATCACTTATAAGGCACTTCAGTGCTTGGCTCCTGCTTATATTTCTGAATTACTAAACCCTCATTCCGTTAAGCAGCCACTTAGGTCATCAAATCGAAACGTGATGGCGATACTGTGTGCCAAACTAAAACCCCAAAGGCAACTGCAGTTTCACTGAGGTAGCACCTACGGACTATCAAACAGTTTCCAACCTTTCATTACATCAGCTAAGTCTAATGTTTCAACTCATTCATGGAACTTCTTCTTAAGTAGGGTTTGCTTAACGTCAAGGGGTTTGTTGGTGTTTTTTTGCTGTATGCCTTTACGTTAATTTGTTGATCTTTTTATCAATTTGGTAAATGTACTTTTTAAGCCGAGTGTTGGTATTTTCCTTTGTTGTTTGTTTCATGTTGTTTGGATCTCCAACTAGCAACTGATCCCTTGCCAAATTGGTGAACATTTGATTGTACATCAAATTCAATAAATTAAAACATTTCAAATTGGACAACTAAGGCAAGAGTTCTGAATTGTTGTTAGGCCATGGAGATCCAAAAAGGATGAGATGTGTGCCATGTTTCAGGTGGCGAGTTGAATTCACAGCCCTAAGTTGTTGCATTATGTGACTCTAAAAAGTTTGTACATTTTAAAGGGCATTCTACTTCCACACAGGAACACACATGCTTGGCACTCAAGGGGTCTAACCATCCACCCAAGACCCTCTCTTTTCCTTACACATAATGCATGACGACACTATGAGCACTCTATCACAGGGGTTCCCAAACTTTTTAGCCCGCGACCCCCAAAATATTGGTGCCAAAGACTCACAACCCCCACTGTCCCTCAAAGTGATTTAATGTGGCTTCAGTTAGCTGGTCTGCAGAAAATTATCCTACCTGTATGAGCATGTGGCTGTGTTTCCTGTGCCGTTATGAATTAACCTGCTGCTACTGATGCTTTTGATAATTAATGTTTACTAAACCTAAAATTAGGAGTCATCAGGCAAAAAAGAAAGGCAGAAAACATATTACATTTTATATTTTCAAGGTTTTATTTCAGGTTAAGCTACTATTTTTGTTGATATTTGTTATTATAATCGGTAAAATGTGCTATTTTTAAATAATTAAAAAAAGAAAAAGATTCTGGAAGACATCTCACGACCCCCCATTTCTGTCTCGCGACCCCCCAGGGGGTCCCGACCCACACTTTGGGAACCCCTGCTCTATCAAACCCACAACACCTTCACCAGTACTTACAGGGCAGGGGTTTCTACTGCATAGAACTGTGATGTATTTTTTGCTGTGGTCATCCTGAAACAGTCTATGTTTCAGCCTGATCACTTCTCTCAAACTTTTAGTATTTATGGGCAACTCTCAACAACTGGATTCATATTTGGTGAAGGGGTTTTTGTCGGATGTCCTAATTTTTCAGTTACTTTGAACAGCTGTTTAACGGACTAACAGGATATCAAAAAATAACAAATAACATATTTGCTAGCACATATAGCTAATGTTAGCATTTATCTACTCCCTTGCTAAGATTACCATTTGATAGTATTCCATAATACGATGAGTAAAGTGAGTATTACTAGCTAACAGTAATGTTAGCTGAAATGTGGCTAAATGCTGATTTTAGCTGTTGTCTAGTGGCATCTGACCAGTTGTCAAGTCTGTTGCTTTACTTTGAAATATGACCTGATACTACCCTGGGTTTCACTATCCATCGTTTTTAGTTGCTTATGAGAATGAAGGAATGCCTGAACCACAGTAGTTAGAAGTTTTAACAGAGTGTAAATATCCTAGGAAAATGGCTGCCACGAAACTCTGCTTGAATGATGTGCACAGCCTAAAAAAAATACACATTTTCTTCCACTTCACAACTTTCATGGGTTATGTATTCCCTACAACACTGTGGAGGCAGCAGAAAAAGCATCCAGATGGATCTGGTTAAAAAGGGGAGAGCAGTGGGGGCAGTAGAATGCCTCTTGGACACAGGCCGTGGGTCAGCCTCGGTCGGGTCGCCTGGAGGAGGATGTCTGTTGCAAGACTTGAAACACCCAGTGATTCCAGGAAACAACACTGAGGATGTGTCCAAGGTTGTGCATCAAAATATGTTTCTGAAACTACATTTTGGGCTGAATGTATGAACATAAGGCTGCTTAGACAGCGTTTAAATCACAGCAAGGGGCTGGGAGGTTTAATGTGAAAGGGGAGAAGCCCAGATGTCACTTTGTCATTAAGATGAAGGATACTTGAAGGATTACTGCTGATCTCAGGCAAAACTCTGCTTACTGCAAGTGTTCCCCGTCTGTGCCTACTAAACTAGAAACACATTTTCAATCACCAAGATTTTTTTAACTTAAATTTGGTATTCTGTTACTGGTCATTGGATCTAAATGAATCAATCTCAATAATAAGTCAGACATTGGAAATTAGATTAGTTACAGCTTTGTGAACTTAAATTTGATAAGACTCATTGCTTCACACTCAACACATTTTTTGAAGCTTGAACAAGAATATAACAACCTAAATATTCAGAACAAAGACCTTACCAGAAGTCTCAAAAACCCTACAAAGCATCTGAGCACATGTGTGGTAATCGGTTGTTATATTATTGACAAGCATATTGTGCAAAAGCTCCACCATCAGTCATTCCTGCATGCTGCTTCTTACACTATTCTTTGTGTTTAAGCAGAGAAGCACACATGACAACAAGAGCAAGATACTCCACAAATCCATGACTTATATGGCTTTACTTAAAAAATGCTTAGTCACTTGTGTTCTGTGAGCATAGAGCTTTATATTCAGTGTACAGATACTTCCAGTAAGTTAATCCTCCCCCTATGAAACCTGAATACAGAACATTGTTGAAGTGGTTTAATGGACGGGAGACCAATCGATGAGGTGTGATTATCTCCTGTATCATATCATGATTTTATTTTAGGGTTTTACTTTGACCTACATAATGTCTCTCGTGTAAAAGCAAATTAAGTTAAACTAGCAGCCAAACTTTGAAAAGTGGACTTATTGATACACATTTTGCCTTACTAATTTTACCCAGGTGAAAATTAACTTTTCAACTGTGGAAAAAGCACAACGTTTATTAAATGTGGAGTTTTCTTACTTCAAAAGCGATATTCCAATGAGTTTGCATTTCCATGAAGTTTATTCAGACATAGTATAAGAAAAGTTAAATTAAAAAAATGAATTCAAAATCAAAGCTACTAACACATTTCCCATAGTGCAACTGTGCAGTGATATTTTTTTGAAAAGTTGGCGTAATCTTCTTCCATCATACCATGCAGGCTCTAAGGTAGGTATAAATCAGCCTTAAGTGTATTGCCAGCAGCAGATCAGTTTGAAACTGTTATTCAGAAACCAGCTTGTGAAGCTAGACTAACCAGCACAGTAGCTAGGCTATCAACTGCTGCTGACAGGAAATTTGGACCCAAATATAGTTGGTGTAATTGTAAGCTAGAATTGTAAGTGTAGAAGATTCTCACTGCTGTTTTGTGGACGCAACACTTCTGTGTTCCTCCGCCTGCAGTTTAGGACTTTCTTAAAGCTAGCTAAGTGATGTGGTTTCGTTGACCCTGTCTGTAGCGTTTGATAGCCTAGCTTCTGTGCTGGTTCTCAGGTAGGGGCCAAGCTGGCTGGCATACACTTACTATTGATGAGTACTAGGGATGACCACAATTAATCGATTATCGATTAATTGATTGTTAAGAAATTACTCGAAACACACATTTCTGTTATCAATTTTCCGTCACGTGGAACAAACATCATGTGCTCTCATATTACACTCATCTATCAGGGAGGTGTTTTAAGTTTAAAGCATGTTTCGTTGTGAATCAGCTGTTAAAGGTGTTGCGCACAGCGGAGACGCTCAGCTGGCGGCTGCGGCTGTGCGTCAGGTCTCCACGTGCGCTTTTTAAAAGAGGATCAATACAAAACTGCTGCCAACAACAACACAGACACGAAGGTTGACAACTTTAAACAGGATATTTCCCACCTTTGGATACGAAGGCAACAGACAGGTGGGAAATTCTGGTACGCTACGTTTACAGAGCAGCAACATCAGAGCCGTCTGGGCTTTTCTCCAGCGGGACTGTTGATGACCCGGTTGCGCTCCTGGCTGACACCTGACCGAATACACATGTTTATTTTTCTCAATAAGAACGAATAGACAGAAAACTGGACACTGTGAGTCTGAAGTACTTTTCTGTTAGTATTATGAGCCTTCACTTTATAAGACTATGTCCGAGTAGAATATTTCTATGAGCCTGATCGTTGATATTCTGCGTGTCAAACATGTACCAGTATTCAATCCTGTGAGTTAGATGCATTTTGTTGCTGTAGAAAATATTATTTAGGGGGAAAACAACGTATTTGGCCTTGTTTTTGACGTAAGAATAATAATGTTTTTTTTTATCAATTAATCGATAATTGATCGTTAATATGTCCAAAAATCGATCACGGAAAATACTTAAAATGTACATCCCTAATGAGTACCTCATACAACTCCATTAAAAACAACAAGTATGCCTGTGAGGAATTAATTTGTAGAAGTATAAAAAGATTTACACACCTTAACCAGTTTCAGTGTAAACAAAAGGAAGTCAAAATCTGATGTTTTTCTACCTCAGTGGGGAACTGGTTTCAATCACACGGCAAACAAATATGTTTATTTCACGTAGCACATCTTTACGGTTAAAATCGCACTGAAGTCAACAGTGATTCTGTCAAGGGAGAGTGACAGAACAGCTCAATTTCTGCTCAGCAGGATGTCTCTAAGTGTTTCCACAGATAAACTGAGTGGTTATCTAAGCTGATTGTGTGTCTGTCATGTAGACACTGTTACACTGTGAAAATCACTGAAAGATACAAGCTGATTTCCCTTCTGTTATTTACAAGAAAGTCATATTGTTCCCATGTTTCACACAGCATCGGCATGTAGTGGAAGGTGATAGAAAGAAATTCAGCCCTGAATGAAAACCTAAAAACTGACGATTTTTAGGAAGAATATCTCCCGATGTGTTTGTGTTATTTCTGAAACAGCCAGAGCGGTGAGAAGTGAAAGGTATGACACAGTCTGATCGTCTGTTATCAGTCACTCTACAGCTTTGAGCTTGACTATCAAAAGGCATTTCCAAAAATAACTGCATGCTTCATTATGAGTTTTACAGGTTGATACAAAATGAGAAAAGAGAGAAATCTCTGGCATGTTAAGAAAACTACTAATAAGATTGACTATATTTAACATAAAGGAGATGATACCTCCATCCTCATTTATAATTAAGAAACCAACCTATTGGGGCTCATTGAAGGTTACTGATAATGGAACTTTATTTCTTAAACAGCCTTTGCTCCTCTAATCCAAACTTGCATTAAGTCTGAAGGACAACAAAACTGAACAGGAGGAACTTGACCGACACTTTTTTATCTTTGACAGATTTAGGAGCGACCTATCAGGCTGTCATTAAAACACCACATTTATTTTATTATGGCAGAATGGTTGTTCATCACTGCAGTAGAGCTCAGACAGTGTATTTTTGTGACCTTCCTTAAGCACCTTCAGGTAGTTTTTCAATTGATGTGTCCTTGTGCAGGAAACCATGGCGATTCAGAGCGTTTTATGTCAGAGTTGGAGCTGCTAAATGTTGAGCAGCAATTTGTCATATTGCAACCATTTTTGCCAAAAAAAGAAATGAGTAGAGACATCGGGGAGATGGACTGTACAGCGGATGTGCAGCGATTCTGGAAATACGATGCTACCAAATGGATCAATCAATGCTTTAGGAACCATGTACAGAGACTCCAGTCCTCCAAGCAGGTAGCCCAGGTTAAAATCCAACCCTGACCCGGGACTTCCACCAGATCCGTCGACACCAAGCGGCAACCTCCGGTCTCAAACTATGAATCTCATGCGGAAGTGTTATAAACTGCAGTTCATTGAGAATCCGCTTGAGGCTGGCTGCAAAAACACCGGAAACCACATAGAGGGCAATTTAAAAAAGACGATCTTTGCAGCATTAATAAACATGTTTACAGCCTGGTTAAAAAACACGTCTTGGCTCTACATAGCTTATCTCTCTATCGGCACACACTGTACGGGGGTGAATTTTTTTCTAACGTGACGTCTCAGAAGATATTAAGATTACGAGTTTTTGCCCAAATAAGGACATGACTGACTTGACTCCCAGACAGGAACACATAGCTGTTGGCTAAGAGGCTAAAACTCCTTCTCTTTACGTCACACTCTGACTGGTTGAGTTCCGCATTTCCAATATGGCTGCCACTGTCGATTTGCTTCAAAACAGCACTCAGGAACAGATGGGTGACCTCACGGACACTACGTCCATATTTTATACAGTCTATGGTCGACACCCACTGGTTGCGTTTACAGATCTCAGCACGGAGCAGGACCGCAGGACAGCTGGAGTTGTGACCGAGGTTTTCCCTGGGTAATTACTGATTAAAGAATATCCAACTCCTCTCCTCATCCAGGTTGTCTTTATTGGTCTCTGAAAACCTCTGACCTGATGACTCCAGGCCTTGCTTCGCCCATTATGACAGTTTGTTGTTGTAGTTAAGTGAAATACAATCTGATGATAACATGGAATATTTTATTCTGAAAATTATGTTGTAATTTTGTTTTGGTGCCTGACTTCCTGTCCCGCTCGTTCCTCTATGTTGAGATTGATTGATGCATTGTGCTCCGACATCGAGCAAATATAGAAGTCTTGTGTATCTGATCCGGAGGGCTCTGACCTTCTGGATCAGAGACGCAGCCAGAACGCAACGGAGCAGATCCAGGGGAGTTAACACATTGAGCAGAGTAGAGACATATTCGATCCGGTGCCATGACGGATCAGAGATGGAGCGAACACGGATCTGGAGGAGTTTGGCTGTTAGCCCTTTGTCTCATGTCATCCCCTGTTTTTCCCTTCACAGTTTCCTACTCTGTCGACTGTTATATGTTCTAAATGAGGGCATTAAAAGCCCAAAACTTAATCTATAAAGATGCCAAACACTCTTTTTTTTAAGCTTCTTTACTTTGTGTTCTTCTGCATTTTTATACTACAGTGCAGGAACATGATAGTAAACTGAAACTTCACGTTTTGGACCAATCCCACACACAATTAATTTAATTTGTTACTTCCAGTTTTGGAAAATTGAGCTGTGGTGATAAAACTAATCCCAAGTCGCAGCTCCACTCACCCAAAAAACTGCAAATTAATTTCCTTTGCATCCATTAATTTTTTGACATGTTCATTGAAAGCTGTGACTGTGAACTGACATCAGAGGGCTCAATGCTTTGTGTTAAAGGCTCTCACATAATCAAGAGCTAGGGAGAGGATATGCAAACTCTGAAACTCTCATAGTTTAACTCATTTTCCTGTCATCAAGGTAGATTTTAGCCTCTGTTCATTTGCATTTTCAAAGCATGGAGTGAAACGCAGCTTCATGTGTCACATTATTGTAAAAAGCTTTGTGTAGCTCTCCTGAAACATATCACTTAGATAGCAGAGTTTTTAGAGGACAAACCCTCTCCACACAGCCAGAGACTCATCCCTCAAAAAGCAGCAGACGAGTGGATTACGAAAAAAGCTACAAGAGGGTTTGGACACAACTTCGCTTGGCAGTGTGTTTTTCTGAGCTAACAGACGTGAGAAGAAAGGAAACAAGACTTTTTGTGAGTTTCAAACATCACAAGCATGACAACCCCATGTGGAGTCACAGCATGGTGCTGCTTTTTCCCAGACTGTTGTGCGTCACTGTGTCAAATGCTGTACACCAGCCTCTGTTTAACGCACATTTGACATTTTGTTTTGAAGTGGAGTTTACATGTGTGCATTAATGTGTTTGAGTTTCTTTTTGTTGAAACTTAAGGTAGAATTTTTCAAAATAAAACAAAATTTGACATTGTAATAACATCTTTTTTCCATTAAAAACAAAACAAAAAAACAAGCTTAATGAACTTTCAAACACTTGAAGTGTCACTCACATTGTCCTTAGAGATAGCTGACAACGTGCAGTACTCCAGTGTCTGAGTGGCTTTTTAAGTTTGTTTTTGATCAGAGGCTTTCAGACAGAGACAGATGGGCTGAAGGTTTTTTTCTTGATGCTGCTGCACCAGAAGGAATCTTCCCATGAGGGGCATCATACTACAGGTCCCCGGGAGGGTCAAAAAACCTCACAGATCAATACACATTAGCTGCTGCTCAAGTGCTGAACATGGTTTAGTTGACATCATGGAGCCTTGAGGCCTGCACTGCAGTCAGTTGGTATGCATGTGAGTGTGTGTGTGAGTGTGTGTGTCCTTATTATGAGGGTCAAATAAGTACTACAGTTATATTTGTTTAAACCAAGACTAAATGATTTTTGATTTACTTATGAAGTATTTCAAGAGTCAAATACACTTAATGACCTCAGACTTTTAAATGAAGATCACAAGTTATACCCAGTTCATGCTAGACCTTTACTGAAGTCAACTGGAGCAAACTGAGGACATGTGGTATGGAACTAAACAAGGGGGCAGTTAGCTTAATGTGGCACATAAAACAGAGATCACAGTGAGCAGCTGTACGTGTTTCTCTAGCTTTAACAATACTATGCTGTATCTTGTGTGTTCAATCGAAGCTGCAACCACTGGTGTTGGAAAATGACACTTATAGGGAAGTGCAAAAAACTGCAGTTCCGCAAGTGTCCACTTGAGGCTGGCTCCGAAGCAAAGGAAACCCTTTTTAAAATAAACATTTTTACAACTGTATGGGGGTTAGGTTGCTAGGCTAGAACTCATCTCCTCCTCTGTGCCAGTTTCTTAGGTAGACAGAAGTTAGTTTGAGTCAACATTTCCAATATGGCGTCCACCATTATTGGTCTTCCTAACAGCTCCAACCAATAAATGATCTCACTGAGAGTATGCACAAATGTAACGGTCTATGGTTCAATCTGATGCAAAGTGAACAACAACAGAAAAAAGAAAGTTGGATCAGTAAGATTACCTTAGCTTTGTGCTATAAGCTAATCTAATCACTGCCTCTGCCCCAATTTTACCTGCAGCAGCTGACTTGTTTATGTCACCAATGGGAAGCAGAAATACATTTCACATACAATTCTGAGATATAAACATAGTTATTAGTTTTAGGTTATGATACAAACATTTAAGCTCACAGTAATCTACACATCCAAGAGATAGCATTGAGTATTAAATGTGTAAAGATAGCTGCTTTATCTGCAGTCATGAGAGTGGTATTGATCTTTTTATGTAATTCTCTAAAGAATCAAAATAGCAAATTTCCCAAAAACTATATGTGTATGTAACTGTGCCTTTAAGAAATATCTGTTGAATCAATACAACCTCTTGTGTGATGACATTTTAATCAAGTCTTCTGTTTAAAATTAGACATGTTAGGTCTCTGTTTCTCGGGGAAGTGAAGAGAGCAGAGGGGAGGGGATTCAAGTGAGAGAAACATTAACCTCAAGAGAGTCTTGATGCTTGTTTATTCTGGCAGGAATAGGTTTAAAAGAACAAAGGAGGACTTGGCTGAAGAACAAACAACTATATAACTGCTGAAGAAGTAACAACTAACTTTAATACACCAGAGAAAAGCAATCCGCTAGACTTGATAGACCGACTGCTAAATAAACAGCTCACGTTGTCTGCATAGGCAGCCAATCGGATAGTGTATTAAAGCGAAGTGGTTGCACCGCACATACGCATTGATAATAACACTGTAGGAGATGTTTCAGTGATAAGGCTGATCCCTGGTTACCTGCTTAAGAGGAGTGTATTATTGCCTTGATGCAGTGAAAGTTGCATAGAGTGCATCTTAATGTGATCCTTGGACAGTCTACTGTTGTTCAACTCTTTTTTTAAACCATTTTTTCATTGAAAACACCAAAAGAAAATAATGGGAGATTGGTGGACTCACTTAATACGTCACATTTGATCCTAATTCAACTTTTCAATTTCTGGTTCTATGACTATTTGGACTCATTAGTCAACAAAGCTGTTGGGCTGCAGTTATTTCAAAGCAGATTTATTTGTAGGGACTTATGATAGCTGTAAAAAAGCTCAGTTGGATGTATTTCAGTGCACAGTCATAAGTGCTAGTCAGTTTTATATTTAAATGTAAAAATCATAAACAAGAAGCATGTATAAACTTGTTGTGTTATGGGCAAAAACACATTTTTGAAGTCTTTTGAAATATTCTGCAAAAGCTGTTTTGATAGCAGCTGACCGAAACACATGACTCTGCATTTGTAGTCTATATAGTTCAGCATACTTCTGAAAGTGCTCACACAGCAGCTCTGCAAATTACTTCTTTTACTGGAACCAATCCTATTAGACCAGCAGTATTTCATAAATATGGTTTGCACAGCTTCAGGTGACCCGAGATGAAGATTTGGTGTTGTTTTACAAAAAAAGGCATGAACACAACAAGCAGAAAATAATGGAAAAACACTGGCAGTGACATTCAAAAAGAAAAGTGGGGTTTTATTTCCGTTTAGAGAGTCCTAAAGAAAACACTCCAGTGGATTTTTATGCAGACAAAGACTCAAACATTTTTTTAAAAGGATCAGTTGATCACAGCTGCAGTCTAATGCAGAGGTGGAGCTGACAGCGTGAAGCTGAACTGCAGCTGTCCTTTCACTGATGGAAACCTGCGGCAGGTTTATGGAGGCTGTCTTATTCATTTAAGTCTTTATGCCCCCCTCTTTTCTTCGACTGAATTAATCATCCTCATTTGCTGCGGATGTTACGACTCGATCTGCACCTACAAAAGGCTAAAGTAGGTGAGAGTGAAACCCAGGGGTAGGAATCAGTCAGAGACGGGGCAAAAAGTTGCCTGTGACCTTTAGTTTGACATTTTTGACCACAACAACACATGTACACATGCATATTTCTGCTTTGGGGGTTATATTTTGACAAAATGACACACACAGGGATAAATATGGCTGCTATTTGGGGCAAACATAATGCACATGTATTTTTACCTGCAAAAGGGTCAATGTTACATAATCTAGAAATGGTACTTTACAGAAAAGTACAAATAGTTTTGGCCATCCATTTCATAATAACATTTAACTCTCTGAAAATGTGTTAACAACACACATGTTTAACTTAGCAGGTAGTGCACCATGGGTGATGTATTTTAGGCCCTATTATAAACCACAAAAAGAAACAATCATTTGAGGAGGACAGGAAAGGAACAGTTAGTAAGTCTGTGTACCAGAGTGTACCAGCCTAGTTGAAGCACTGCTGTTAACACAGTGTTGTGAATTGTGGTGACATGAGTGTGTTGTTACATTCTTTAAATGAATACAAATGAAGTCATTTGTAGAGCAGGTCTTAGCAATATATCAGTTTGGAGCTGTAGGCATTCTTCCTCAAGCTCCTAAGTTGAAGGCTACATACAGCGTATACTGTATGAAATTAATTTGTCAGGTTCAAATGAGTTGAAATGAGTTAACAAATGCTGCCCTGCAAATTTTTGAGTGGTGAATTGACTAACAAGCTAACTGTCAAGTACATGTTTAGAATTCAAGCTGCTGTTTTCATGACTGCTTTTTAAGAATGCAGGATAAGTCAAAGGAAGACTAACATATAAGAACTTAAAGTGCCCTTCAGTATTTTTTTAATTAAAAGGGGGCTTGTTTCGAGATAACTTTTTTGAGAGGTTTTCCTGTGTGGGCTGGATGTATGGCAGTGGCTTCAATTAATTCGGTTCTTTGGGAATTTTCTGACAAACACATTTTTCTGTGAAGTGGCCGAAGCCTTGTGTGCGTGGTGACAAAAGCTTGCAGTGCTGGAGACAAAGAGGGAAACGCAGAGGGAATGTTGTCCCCTCTGGATAGGAATTTGTCCCCTTCCCCAGGTCACAATGCTCGATTCAGCCTGTGCCCCTTGCAGAAAAACATGCCATTCTGAAATACCAGGTGACGCTTTGTGTGAGCGAGTCATTATATCACTGTCACACGTCTGTCTGTCTGCTTATTCAAGCCTGTCAGAGCAACAGACCCAGGGTTCGTGGTCAAGGCCCTCTCTGCTAGTTTCGAAAGCAATGAATCTCACCCACTCATTGTCATCTGCAGAGTGGCCTTGTTCATGGTAATTACATTTAATCATAGTTATTACAGCTGAAGGTGCTCTGTAATGATTCACTTTGTGATAGAAAAGTTAATTCTCTAGAAAAGAAACTAAATTATAGTACATACCTTCCATTTGAAAAAAGTTGGTCATGTCTGTGTGTTGTTTTCGCCCACAGGTTCAGCCTACTATGACAATGTGCGGCCGTTAGCTTATCCTGATGCAGACGCAGTGCTCATCTGCTTCGACATCAGCCGTCCGGAAACACTGGACAGCGTGCTGAAAAAGGTCAGTATCACATTAGGAGAAGTGAACACAGTGTGACAGATTTCAAGGTACGCTCTGTTTCTTGTCAGGACATCAAACAACAGAGGAGCCTTAGAGGAGGAATTCTGATATTTGAAGTCCTTCTTATTAAATAACAATCATACAGTGTGCACATAAAGGTCACACTAAACATTTTTCTATACTTACCATGGAAGAATTTTTTTCATAGAATAACCACATAAAAAGAAAATGAAAGAAATGTCTTCTGTATTAGCAACAACTGATGTTGTAGCATAGTGGGAACAAGCTAGCAATTAATTTGACAGACTGGCAAACTTGGTGTTAAAGTTAGCCCCTTGTTACTACATGCAGTGCAGTATTCAATCAATTTAAGCTGTTTTCATTCTCAAACAGCTACAGATACAAGCTAGCTCAGCAGGTAGTTTTTCATTTAGCTCAAAACACTGCCTGGAAATATGAAACCATCAAAGAGAATCATAACAGTAAAGTTGCTAGCTAAACCTATGCCTCAAATTTCTTCAGAGCTATGAAGCTGAAGATTCTATGTCTCTCAAAAGATAGTTTTTACAATGTCACACTGTCATTTGACACATTGTTTAATTTATAAGTAGATGTTAGTCAAAATGAACTTAGCCAAAGTTAGCATGAGGCTGTAGTTGTCTGGGTTTGCCAAATCCAGTCTCTGTCCTGCTAGCCATGCTTGTTTGTTGCTGCATCGTGCTTTGTTTCCTCAATTTAACCATCAGGATTAGGCTTTCACGATCTCCTGCAAGGTAACACAGTCTATGCAAAACAGACTTAACCCTCATGTTAGCATGTTTTTTCTTTATCTACAGCCTATACAGCAAAAGTTATCACATGACACTTAATACAGAGAACAAGACCAGACCACACTCTCAGTATATTGTACTTTTTGTATTATTTCTATATTGTCTTTATTACTTACAGTGTGTCTGTGAAGGTTCTCAGTCATCCAGGTCAGGGTAAATCAAAGCTTGATCCGTAAGGCAACTGGACTGGTCAAAATTCTTGAAGACGTTTCACCTCTCCTCTGAAAGGCTTCTTCAGTTTTCTTCAGTTTTCTTCTTTTTCTAGCTCTTCCCCAGTCTGGTCAGAACTGAAGAAGCCTTTCAGAGGAGAGGTGAAACGTCTTCAAGAATTTCTACCAGTCCAGTTGCCTTACGGATCAAGCTTTGGATTACTTAGTGTGTTCTCCTTCTTTCAAAATTTTTTTGAACCAGTTTCATTTTAGATATTTACAGCTTTTTTAATTCAATGTTACAATGTTACAATGTCATTTAGCAGACGCTTTTATCCAAAGCGACTTACATACGAGAACAAGAACAACACAAGCAAAGATTCATTCACAGCTACTGATGATGATGATGATGATGTGTATGGGCTGAGATTTGTGCCACTAGAAACTGAAATTGAATAATAATATTGAATTTAAAAAGCATGATTTGAAATTGAATTTAATGTTTTTAAACTGAATTTATTTGCTTTGAAATTGTATTTAACCTACTTGAAAATTCAACACTCTATTTTCCTTAAATTCAAAAAATAAAAAATTCAATTTCAGTTTACACAATTCAGATTCAGTTTTACAATTCAATTTCAGTTCAGCGTGGCACAGCCATTATATCATCTATGTCCATGAGGATCGTATTGGAACATTTAACCTTCAGCCTCTTTATTCTAAAGACATTCCTGCAGTCGGCATATCATTCATCAATGACATCATCAATACAAGACAAAATAGAAATCTTTCATGGTGGACGAATTCTCACATCCCCAGGGAGTCCACTTGAGAACTAACTTGACCCTTGATCTCATTAGATGACCTCAGGAATAGTGTTGAATAAAGTGATCCCTCAATGCATACACAGGATGCCAAAGTGACATGTTGAAAGATCCCTCATTTCAAAGACAACAAATAACCTATCTTTATGCTGTCTAACTTCGGTGTGTGAGTATGGTAATGTGCCAACTTGTCCTGTTCCCATTTATTTTGTCAATTTTTTGCTTATTTTCTCTGCAAGCTTCTATTCTTAAATAACCTCCTTTTGATACACAGCAGTTATGTCTTTTTCCATCTCTGGCTAACTGTCAGCCCAAGTATTCCTTGTGCCCCTTCAATTTTCTTTATTTCTTCAATTTTATTTTTTGTATCCTCTTCTCTCCTTGGTCCAATCCCTCTTCAACTGTTCATTCAAATGTCATGTCTCTCTCCCACCAAACCAAAGATGCTACTCCAGCTATCACCCTTTTTTTGATGCTTCAACACTTGCTTTGCCACTGGCGACGTTTCTCTCACCTTCCCTTTTTTCTAACTATCTGACTAGCAGACTGCAAGTATCCTTATACCACCTTTTTTGCCATCTTTCTATCTCTCTGCCTTTTTGAATGGAGAAGTTTCAGTCATGTGAAATAAATATTGAAAGCTGCAATTTGACCTCCTGATTGAAAACCAAACTTTCAGGGCTGCAAATTACATCGTCCTCAACTTTTACACACCAGGGTTTCATTTATCCTGAAGGCCAGAACTCAAAAATGTCAGAAGCCAACACACAAATATCATCAATCAAACAGCACTGTCTGCTTTGGTAAATGTTTTTATAACTGCAGGTTTTACCACACAAAATGTCTGTAAATTTGAAAAAGCACCACAAGTTGGGTCGATATAAAACACAGAACTTGTTCTTTTTGTGTGCTTGATAAACAGCTACTAGAGAGGTGGCACGTTCAAGGGTAAATATGTAGTAATATACAGATTGAAACCCCAACCTGCTCACCATACACATTACGTTTTTTTCAGAGCCACTTACTGAAGAAATATAATATATGGAATATTCTAAAATGTATTTTATTTCTCCCACTAAAAATGATTACACTGCCAGTTTGAGCTGTATGCATATTAACGGTTAACTCTTTAGCCCTCTCAAAATGAGACAACTCAAATTAATAACATTAAATTGAACATTTCCACTAGTTGTGCAGTAAAACAAAGTCAGTAGGATCTCAACCCCACGTAGTTGAGTTCTCTGTCTTGTCACCGCCAGTGTCTGTAACATTTTCTTTTCCATTTACTTCCATTTAAAAAACACAAGAACCAATTACAGGACCCCTGTGTCCTTTCTTCAGTTTTGTTCCTCTGTCATAGCCTTTCTGTGTCTTTCACCTCCTCTGCCTTTTGTCCACTGTTCTCCTGTCTTTTGTTGGTTTTTCCAAAGAAAACAGAGCAACATCAAATCATCCAGACTTCTTTTGGTGGATTGATGCACGCTACTGTCTGTGATCAAAACACTCCTAGCAACAGTGTATTCTTCATAGCAACAGTGTGCTAATGAGAAATAATAAACCATTTCTATGGAGTATTAACCACTAAGAATCAAAGATAAAACATGTATCTAATAGTTTAGGATTAAATAATACTTTCCAAATTCCTTCCTATTGCAACTCACTTCTCCTCAAAGGTCAGCCAACTCTTGAATTTCAACAAAATCTTAGAGGTTAAATAAATTATGCAATGTCGCAGTGTCTCCTCTGCACAACATTGTAGTATTTACTTATGGCAAAAACACAAGTCCTAGCTTTTTTGCTGTTAAGTTCCTCCCTAGTTAAAGTAATATCAGCTATGAATTTGAAGAGTTCATTTGCAAAAACAGATATCTCCGTTTTTATAAATTTTCAAAAAACCTATTTCTTTGTAAACATAGATTTTATAAAGTTACATTTTCAAGATACCTCTTATTAGTAATGTCATTTTGACTTAGTCAAAGCCACCCAACTTCAATTGGTTGATAATACCTAAAGCTATTAATAGAAAAAATTTGTTTTCTGAAACATTTCTTAAATTATTCTAAAAGTGAGTTATCTGTTTTTGCAAATTAACTCTTCATTTAGAATTCAGTAACCTTAGCTAGCCACCACCTAGCTAACAGAGGCGTAAGTTAGTGAGTGGCTGAGTAGTTACATTATCATTTGTTTTATAGTTATAGGTTTCCAAATATGTTCTTTATAGAAAATCCATTTCTAGCGGCTGGTCAATAAATATGATGAATTAGTGAAATAATGATTCTTAAGATACACTAAATTAGTATGACATACAACATTTAAACTCAAACAGCATTTGGGATCAATCTCAAATGCTGATCTGTATCTTTAGCATGATGTAAAGGAAAATGGCGGCTATGTGAAATTGGAATTCAATCTATTTTAATTAATCAAAATTTACATTATTAGTTTAATTTCAAGATACTTCATCTTAACAAGAACACTATTTATTGCTAACTAGTGGGTATGTGGGACTTAACCTTTGCCAAGTGGGGCTTTTTACCAAAAAGCTAACATAAGTATGCTAAAATGTTAAAAATGATTGCTTACATGGCAAAGTGATATATTTATATGAACCCCATTCCTTCTTTAATTATTCAGCTTTACTTTATTTCTAACAGGACCTCTTGCTGACGTTTTCTAATCAGTCACAAACCAAAGTAATGAATGAAGTTAATTTATCACCTGGTGGGTGAGATGAAAGGTGAAGTGAAGTGTTCATTGTCTGTGAATCAGGGATGTGTGTGCTAAAATTACAGTTAAATAATTAAAGATATTTTAGTCTGGACCAAAATGGTGTACTGACCGACATTATCCCAGAGGCGTGCTGTTAGCGTGGCTAGAAATTAGACTGAAAGACTTGTAAAACATCAGTGTAATTATTCACTCACTTCATTAAATCTCCTTTAGCTGGTGGACAGAGGGCATGAACTTTGTGTCCTCAAAGATACAGCATTTCTGAGTGTTATATTTTAAATGTGCAGTTACTTGTCAGCCGAAGTTATTCAGTTCTGCAGTTTAATTTTCTCTTTTGATTAACCACACTCTCCGCTCCGACAGCTCTCATTCTGCTCTTCCCTCTGTACAAATCGCTCACTTATTCTTAACATTAACACAAACAATAAGCCGCTCTTCCCATGGCTCCTTTGTGACTCATCTAAATTGCTGCTTATTACCAGTTGCGTACTGTTCGACGGATGGGTCTATTGAAAGGCAACAGCTCACTCTGCATAGCAGCACAACACACTGGAGCCCCAGACAGCAGACACACACACATACAACAAAAACAACAACAACAACAAAAGAATCTCTTTGTAAAGGAGAACAAATGGAGCAAGTGTGCAAAGTGGTTGCCTGTGCCATGGTGTGAGGAGATAATCACTGGAGTCGCACAGACAAAGAGTTTAATAGTTTGAGTCATGTCAGTCAAATGTAATGAGGATTGTGTGTCTTTGTCTCTGTCTGTCTTTGAACCAAAACTATCATTGTGTTTTGAGCACATGTTGTAGCTAGCAAAACAGATGTATTGTTACCGTATTTATTTTGTATCTGTATTGAAAGGCAAAGTTTTGTCAGCTGAAATTACCTTTCAAAAATGCGATGTACGACAACACCGGCTCCGAGGGCCTTAAGGATTATACAAAAGTTCTTTCATATCTTAGGTTTTCTTTTGCCGTGAATCAGCTCTTTGTCAGACATGCAAAAGGGTTGTGGTGGTGTTGTTACAGGTGACCAACCAGTCAGATACAAAGTCACTTATATGACTTATATGCAGTTTACACAGTTTATGCTGTAGAGTGTGTCTGTGAAGGTTCTCAGCCATCCAGGTCATGGTAATCCAAAGCTTGATCCGTAAGGCTACTGGACTGGTAGAAATTCTTGAAGACGTTTCACCTCTCCGAAAGGTTTCTTCAGTTCGGAGGAGAGGTGAAACGTCTTCAAGAATTTCTACCAGTCCAGTTGCCTTACGGATCAAATGTTGTAGAGTAATGTAAAGAACCTAATTAACAATGTGACATAATCGCAGCATCCCCATGTGAATAGAGAGGTGGTGGATGCAACATTTGTTAAACAACATGCTACAAGTAAATAACAAATGCTTGAAATGCTAATACTGGTGTCAAATATGCAACATGGAGTAATCAATACATCATGTTTTTGTTATTAATAACAACGAGGGTGTAAAGACGTACTTTTTAACAAACGCCTTAAACCAAAGATTTCCAATCATTCAAGCTGGAGAGGACTTTACCTGAATTAAAAAAATATTATTTACTCTTAAGCAGAAATCAGAAATGATAATGATGATGATCTTATTAGACTCTTAAAAAAGACATATATACATAACACTGTGTACCAAATGTTTGCACCTGCTTGGTTTGTTTAATTCAAGTGAGGTAGATATAGTTCTGCTTCCAGAAATTTCTAGGAGAAACTTGTATCCTGTTTCAGAGCAGAAGAACTTGATTTGCCTGATAAGGATGTACCATTGGAAGCTTTATCACCAGACAGAGCAGTCACTGACCAGACTATTTTTCACAGCTACACATTTGTTATGTTCATCTACCTTTTGATAAACAACAAATTGCACTGACTCATTCCCATTTGTCTGTTTACACACAGTGGCAAGGTGAAACGCAGGAGTTCTGTCCCAATGCCAAAGTGGTGCTGGTCGGCTGCAAGTTGGACATGAGGACGGACCTCAACGTCTTGAGAGAGCTCTCCAAACACAGACTCATTCCTGTCACCCATGAACAGGTGAAGAAAAACATACACTGATCTTTTTTTCCCAAAGAAAGCCAGCTAGCGATCCAAAGTGGCAAACCCATGTTAAAAGTAACATCTGTTTTTAATGTCTGCCTCCATAGCTTAACATACTTAACGTATACTTATAAACAAACTTGACTTTAATTCTCCAGAGCAGTAATTTTAATTTGCTTACAGTAACACTGATGAATGTTCTCATCTTAAATCATCATCTTAGCCAAATGACACCCACGTCTTTGATCTGCTGTTTTACACATAAACAAAACTTTAGAAAATGAATTTCGAGAGTGACATTTGCTTCAGATCATAACTTCAACAAACACGAAAAGCCAAGGAGGATGAAAGAGCCAGGACTGAGCAAAGATGGAGACAAACAGCCGGATGTGCGATAATGCAATTGTTTTGTTTGTGTCTTGAAGCGATGAACAGTGGCATGCATGAATTTTAATAGCCTATTTTCATGTAAATTTGAATTCCTGCTTCTTGGCAGCATTTGTCAACATATTAATATTTCCCCATACCTCCAACAAAGCAAATGTAACCACTCTCATTTTCCTGTCAGTAATGACATCAAAATTGGTCCATCAAGCCCTCAGATGAGTTTCTCAGCACAAAGTGATTCATCTCTTATCCAACAGAAACGTTTGATCACAGCAGAAGTCTCCCTGAAAAGTGTGAAAGAAGCTTTTTTTAAAAACTTTAAAACTTCTAGCCATCCAATTTAAAATAAAATCCTCACATTAAGGACCATACCTTGATTTGCTGTATAAAGTCTTAACTGAAGAACACACAAAGTAAACCAAGAGCATATCTTATTATGGTCTTTTATTCTATGAAGCACAATCAAGACTACGTAAAAAATCTTCAGTATATTCACATTATAGCTATTTTCTTCTGCCAAATGTAGGATGGGAAGCTCACGTACTTATTTCATTGTTGTCACTTGTAATATATTTGTTGATTGTACAAAGTAGTAGTTGGCATATCAGTTTTTTGTGGGGTTTCAACTGGTCAGCAACTAAAATGATAAAAAAGACCATAAAAATAGAGGACATAGGGGGCGCTGGTGGCCTAGCGCTCTAAGTGCCCCACATACATAGACTACAGTCCTCGTTGCAGGGGTCACAAGTTCAATTTCTGGCCAGTCAAACGTGTCCTGCGTGTCCTCCCCTGCTCTCTACTCCCCACATTTCCTGTCTCTCTTCAGCTCTCCAATCAAATAAAGGCAAAAAGGCCCCCCAAAAAAACTTTAAAAAAAATAAATAGAGGACATAGGCAACACATTTAGTAACCCATTATGACCAACAACAGTCAGAACAGTTACAATGTAAGCATTAAAAACCATCTAAGCTAACATTACACCTAGCTTACCGTACCATGAGAAAGCTAACATCCATGTTTAACATTACTGTTACTACCTGATGTTAGCTAACAGATACGTATTTTTGTACATGAGGAATTTATGCCTTTGCTGTCACCTCCTGTATCAAACAGTGATGTTAGCTTGGGTGCGGTTGAACGTTTAAGCTAGCTTGCATCATATGTTAGCTTTCTTTTCAAATTTGACCCGCTGTCCCCTCAGACTTAATTCTTTGTCTTTTCAGTTGTTAAATCATTTCAGAAGGTATGTGAAATAATAATGCTTGATCAGATTTTTGACATGATTTTCAGATACAGTAGTATGACAAAACAACAGCTATTATCATATTAGATGTTAGAGAAAAATAGCTGCTGTGAAAATATGGTGAATAGCAATATTAATTATTTTTGCTTTGTTGTGTGATTATAGTGAATAATCAACTTAGTGAGTATCTGAGCCATAATTTGTGTCCATTTTTTTTATAGTATCAAATGAGAGCCTTTATCTTGGCAAGAGAAGTAAATACAAAAACATGTAAAATATAAAAGTATCACAAATGACTGGAGTTTAAAACTCAGCCTTTTAGTATTCCTACTGGGCCTATTCAGGGGACTGAAATCAAACTTGGGACTTTACATTTCCACCACTTGACCAACTGATGTGATTTCCAGTGGGGGGGTACTGCTCCCACCAGAATGAACCGCACATTGACTGTGTGACTACCGCTGTAATTGCCTTAAGGCTCTCAGATGGAGGCTTGAAGTGTTGGAACATTTCCATTAATGCGAAAATATTGGAGCCTCCCTGGAAGCACACCTCAAGCCTTTAATATTATTTCAGAGGAAGAGATACTTTTATATAGAACCTCCAACACTGATCCCTCTCAGACAGTGAAGATGTTTTATTGCCAATGTCATTGATGAATTCAGTTGATGAAAAACTCCAAAAAGAAAGAATAAAAGAAGAAGAAGTGTTATTAAAGCTTTCTTTTGTCTAACTTCAGCATACAAATAACTCAGAGTCAGTGTATTATGTGGCATCATATACAAGATAAACCAGTCAGGATTTCAGATGGTCCAAACCATTACTGGGAATTAGCAGCGCTTTTCCATTTGACTTTTACAGAAGCACAGATAGGCCTTGAATATTTCATAGCTGTATACAGTATCTTCAGCTTTCTGTGTGCCCCAGCTAGCTATCATGCCTCTGAGATTGCAGGCTTTTATTAACTAAGGGTCTTTAGTGTACATGACCAGCTACAATAGTCTGATACCCACAAAGGGATAAGGTAACATCATGTAGCAAATAGTGGTAATAACAAACTTCATGGGGATGTTTACGAGTGCCCCTGCTGGAGCTGGCTGTACATGCACTCACAGTACTGTGTGGTTCGAAAAAAATCAAGTGTTGTGTTATGAGAATGTTTACTTTCTGTGCTGTTTAGGAACATGAGGCTTCTTTGAGAGGTTCAACATGATTTATAAGGACGTTCAAAAATGCAAAAAGCATCATTTCCACCACATGACCCCTCTGTCTCTTTTAAACACACAAACACAATTATCTTGCCATAGCTCCAAGTACCACCACTCAGCAGTGCTCCAGCTGAGTCACCTGCTTTTAGACAACAAACAAACAAAGTGAGGCGTACAGCTAGATAATGTTTATATTTTTAAGCAATATTATTTTTTAAGGTACCTACCCTAAAACTGAATAGATGGCCAATAAGACACTTTTCTCTGTAAAGAAGGAACAGCTAAATGTATTCATCAATTACAGTTTCTTCCAGCTCTTTGAAGCATTTTAGGGTTATTGAGGTTATTGTTTTGGTTTTACAGCCTGCAAATTAACAGGTTCTGATTTAGTCTGAAGTCCCTTTCACAAATGCACTCCTGAACACTTCTTGAAAGGGAGGTCTTAAGAGGCATGGCATGACGTTTAAAGCACACTGCTGGAAACTCCGGGGTAGTGCTTAAATGATATCCAAGATGGCAGGCAAAATAAATGGAAATTTTAAAGAGTTTAGTGCATGCATAATTACTTTTTGAGCAACTGCAGCAAGAATGTTAACGAACAGCCTTGCTTTAAATGGCAGACAGAATAAAGATATGAAGACATGAAGGAGAATTTGGGACTGAAAAGCCAGATTTTTCTCTTGGAAAATGGTAGAGACCAAAATTAGGGCAAAAAGATGTGTAAATAATAAAAGCATTCATCAGAGGACATGGATATTGATTTTATGTAGCACCTCCAAAGCATTCTAACATGTTTGCCACATACATATGGTGAGTTTGTTTTGTTCACAGTTTAATCTGCTGCCCCCCACTGGCCGAATCAGTTATTTGATCTTTTCTCTCAACAGACTTTTATTCTTTATTTGTCTTTTGTTTCAGGGGACTAATTTGGCGAGGCAGATTGGAGCTGTGGCCTACGCAGAATGCACCTCAAAATACTCAGAGAACAGCGTCCGCGATGTTTTCCACGTCACCACACTATCGTCCGTGTTCCGCATCCATCGGCCTCAGATCAAACGAGCTGGGTCACGTCGTGGCCTGAAGCGGGTCTCCCAGCAGCCGCCCCGGACTGAGATTCACGAGCAGACTCCAACAATCAGAAAGGACCGGGCCAAGAGCTGCACACTAATGTAGGACCAGTTTACCAGCAACCTGGCCTGCAGATGAACTTAATTTATTGGTGAATTCTTGTCAGATCTTTGCACTGCATAAAAGACAATATGATGAAAACAAGAGCAAATGCTATCCTGTGGAGTTCTTTGAGGAAAACTCTCCTTGTTATTTTTCTTTGTGACCGTGTTCTCATCAGGGGAGGTTATATGTTGTGGGGAAAAGCTTTATTTCTTTAACGCTTTTACTTGAACAGTATGACAAAAAACAGTCATGGACACAAACAGGAGGTTTTATAATGAAAGACGAAACAAGGACAGAAAAAGTGAGTGTGCAGATGAAAGAAAAAATAATAGGAAATATCAACTAGCAGGAATTGGTCCTGACCTCTTTTATGTTGCTTCCTGTTTTGAATTGCTTTTCTATCTTTAAGTGTTAAAGTAAAAGAAGCACAATATGATGCACGCTAACTTTTCTGAGTCATTCATAAATGTCAGCGGATGAACTCTGCTGTTCCACTTCATAGGAAACGTTCAAAAGAAAATCTGGACAGAAAATATTTTTAAAAAACTGTGGGCTGAGATGACACTAATTTCTTAAACCACAAGTGCTTTTAATATGAAAATCTGAATAATCACTGACCACATAACTCAGAAGTGTTGTGAAATTAATATTGTTCTGATAATGCACACTGGGAATCAAAGTCATTAAGGGAGTTAGTGGGACTGTTACATTATGTTGTACATGTGATAACGAAATAAAAAATCTGCTCTGCAACGTGTTGGAACAGCTTTGATACCAAACTCACTTATTTGACTGAGATTGATCCTGAATTGTTTTGCTGAAGAAAGTAAACTGTACACTGGGAGATCTTTGATCCATTATGCTTTTATCTTTGCCACACTATTTCTCACTGCGTCTCAGTTCATTGGAGCAAAGAGCTTGGTTGTTTCCAGCTCTCTGTAAGACAAGACGGTTTTCTCTTTGAAAAAGCTTCTTCTTCTGGGGAAGATGTAAATTTGTGCTTTAAAAATTCAGACTAAATCATCAGCACAGAAGCAAATAGCTGCTGAAATAAAAAGAAAGTTATAGAACTGCACAATGTAGCCCATCGAAATAGAAATCTTATAGTTTTATTAACTCAAACTCATCAAATGGCACGACACATTAAATGAGAAACAGTAAGACACATTTCCATCAAGCCTATGATCCATACATGTCTGTAATCTAGCCTTTAAAAAAAAAAGCCTATAGCAAAAGCTAACATGATGAAAGTGATAATGCTAACATACTGGTGTTAAGAGGCATAATGTTTACTATGTTCAGTAATAAAGCTTTTAAAGTTTGACATTTTTGCATTCAAGTTTGATAATGAGCGCAAAAAGGTCCAGGTTGGGGCGCTGGTGGCCTAGCGGTCTACCATTCCTGGCCGGTCGACCATTACCCTCATGTCTTCCCCCGCTCACTACTCCCCACATTTCCTGTCTCGCTTCAGCTGTCCTATCAAATAAAGGCAAAAAGGCCAATAATATAACTTAAAAAATAAAAAATAAAAAAAGGTCCAGGTTTACATCACAAACTTGCAGCATTTGAGAAATCTAAAATTGAATCTATGCTGGATAAATGTTAGAAGATACCTCTAATATTCTGTATGACAAGTGAGCAGTAATGGAAGCATTCAGTGACAGCTTAAAGGGCTCAGTGGATATCAGATAGCACAGTCTGAAACCTGCTGCCTTATCTGGGCTACAATGGGGCTCTTCTAACTTTTGGCACATGTATCATGTATTGGCCAAGCGGCAACCTCCGGTCTAAAAATATGAGTCCAATGCAGAAGTGCTAAAAACTACAGTTCATTGAGGACCCGCTTGAGGCTGGCTCTGGAAGTACCGGAAGTCACATTCACATGAATGGGAAAAAGCCGATCTTTACAGCAGAAATATGTTTACAGCCTGGTACAAAAGACGAGTGTAGTCTGGATAGCTCACACTCTGAGGGGGGTGAATTTTTTTCTAATGCGGCAATTTCGAAGATATTTAGATTACGAGTCTTCCAATGAGAAGCACAGCTGACTTGATTGACAGGAGGGAACACTGTAGCTGTTGGCTAGGAGGCTCAAAGCCCGTCTTTTTACTTCACACTCGCTCGACAGCAGCAATATGGCTGGCAACGACGATTGGCCTCAAAACAGCTCTTCGGAAACAGATGGGTGACGTCACGGATACTACGTCCATATTTTATACAGTCTATGGTACTGACCCACCTTCAACTGTTTGCAGGCTAGCTGACGATAAGAGCTAACTTGTCACATGATAGGACCCTAAAAAATTGTGTATTTGTTGGTCTGCTACAATTAAATGCTTCAGTTGGCTGTTTATAATATCTCAACAAACTCTTCTGACTTGTTCCCTCGAAGTAGCACACACAGTAGACCTTATTGGGACAACAGATTCTTTTTGTTTCCTTTGTAGAAAAAACACAGTCACGAGGTGCATACTCAATAAGCCAGAGCAAATAGCAGATTGATTCAGTATTAGCATAAACATGACATTAGCTTAGCAGCACAATCACAAAACTTAGATCAACAGTCTCACAATATGAATCAGGTTCTTCTATCACTGTATTGTTGATTTCTAGATTCTAGTTGTCTTTCTTTAAAACAAACAAACAAGAACAACATTTTTATGTACTGATTAGCTCCTGTGATCACCCTAAGTGACCACACTACCTTGTTTTTCTGCTTGAAATAGGACAACATTGAGAACTTTCATGGACATGACATAATGCGTCGCTACGATCACCCTGCTATTTGAAGAGCATTTAAGTCTGAGGCATCTTAATGCAAGTTTGCAAGAAGCTCACAGAATCAAGTGACTGTACAAGGAAGAAAAAAAAAATGCTGTTTATGTTGTGTTATAAAAAACAAAATTCAGCACTGGAAATTAAATGATAATTTTTATGTTACTCTTCCATTCACACAGAAACTGTTAAAAGAGTATTCAGTAAAATCATAAAAAAACCAGTATGCTCCCTCACATTTAAAATTAATACAGCTGTATCCATGAATCTTGCAGTCTGACCTTTAACAGTGGCTCTTGTACCCTTTTTTTTCCCACCATCACGGATGAGGCCCTGCAGCAAGTTGCTGCCTTTATGAGCAATGGAAAAGTGACATTTCACAGCCTCGCTGCCATGTTGCCAAGCAAGGTCACGCCATAAGCCCAGGGTGAGACCAGAACTGTTCTCTAGTCAGATTGGAAAGGATGTCTACATAGACAGAGCTATGAGTATCCTGCATGTATACAGTATGTGACAACCTTTGCATAGTAATTTAATAAGAAGTGCCTGTGGGGGTTTATATAGGTCGTTATTGCAAATGAGAATTGGTTCTCAAGTAACTCAACTGGTTAAATAAAGGTTAAATAAAATAAATAAATAAATATATTATATTTTGCTGGGAACACACACAGGGAGGGATTTACTGCAGTGGTTAAATCAATGTCCAAAGTAATACTGTTTATTCTAATTATCCTATGAAGAATAAGACTTTGGACACCAACTTAATAATAATAATAATACATTTTATTTATATAGCTCTTTTCAAAAACTCAAAGACACTGTACAATTATTAAAATCAATACAAGCAAGGAACAAGGGACACAAATCAAACAAAAAACAACAACAGTACAAGCCAAATTAAAAACTAACTTAAAAAGGTGAGTTTTTAAAAGAGATTTGAATGTTGAAGGGTCAGAGAAGTTTGGGATATGAGTGGGGAGTGAATTCCAGAGGATGGGGGCAGCTATGGAGAAGGCTCTGTCCCCCCAGGTTTGGTGCTTGGTTCTGTGAGGCAGAGACAGGAGGTTAGCATGTGAGGAACGCAGGTTACTGGAAGGAGTGTGATGCTGGAGGAGGTCAGTGAGGTAGCAAGGGGCCTGGTGGTGGAGGGCTTTGTGGGTGAGGAGGATGATTTTAAACTGTATGCTGTAGGTAAAGGAAGGGGAGCCAATGAAGATATTGGAGGACGGGAGTGATGTGGTCACGGGGGCGGGTGCATGCAGCAGAGTTCTTAATGTATTGCAGTTTATGGAGGACTTTGGAAGATGTGCCGTACAGGACGCTGTTGCAGTAATCTAAACAGGATGTGATGAATGCATGGATAAGGGTTTCGGCAGCAGAGAAAGAGAGGAATGGACGGAGGCAGGCTATGTTTCTGAGGTGGAAGAAGGTCGTTTTAGTGAGTTGGGTGACGTGGTGTTGAAAAGAAAGGTTGGTGTCAAAAATTATTTCAAGGTTACTGATGTGAGGTGCAGGAGACAGAGTTGAGTTATTGAATGTCAGACTGAAATTTGGAATGGGATTCGTGAGGGACTTGGGGCCGATGATTATGAGGTCGGATTTGTCATAGTTTAGTGATAAGAGTTTGGTGTGCATCCATGTTTTTATTTCAGAGAGGCAGTTAATGATAGTGGAGTGTGTTACAGTGGTTATGGATTTGGTGGAAATTTAGAACTGGATGTCATCAGTGTAGCTGTGGAAATGAAGGCCATGTTGACGGATGATGTTACCAAGAGGTAGCAAGTAAATAATGAACAGAAGGGGACCAAGCACCGAACCCTGGGGGACGCCTTGAGCCAGAGGAGCGATGTTAGAAGGGCAGTGGTTGATATGAAACTTGATATGAACTTCTTTCTGTATCTGATTGAATTTATGTCCCACTAATACACAGTAACCATTTATCACCCTGGGATTTTTTGATCCCCCTTTCTCTTAAGTACCTGTGGCTCACTGTTGTGTACCACCTGCTGACTTGGATCTGAAGATCTGCCGACTGCTGCCACAACAATTACCACTCTTGCTTACATAATCCTATTTCAGTTGTCAATGTTAATCTAAGAGCTGCTAGACTCCAACTATTACATTTATTATCAGTTATACTTCTCTTTTATCATTATGATAGTTGTTATTGCTAATATTTGTCAGTATCTACCATACTGGCATTGCTTTTTTTTTTTGCCTGTATGTCTCTTTCTGTTTCTTTCTCTTTCCACCTGTTCTTCTCTCCCTCTCCCACTTTCTCTCTACCCATCCAGTCAAAAAAAATGTCTATTCAGTCTGGTTCTGCCAACGGAATTTTTCCCTGCTACTGTTGCAAAGTTCTTTCTCATTGTGAATTAATGTTAGGTCTTTATTTTAAGACTGGCTCTATGTGTGCTATATGTAAATGTCATTTGGGATTTGGCTCTGTATTAAAAACATTACTCATTAATAGGACTTGAATACTCAACTTACAACTCTCACACTACACACTTGAGTTTTTAATACCAGCTGTGGGCCTGTGAATAACCAGTTAAATCAAGTTAGGGTGGAAACTTGAAGCCTAGTGTGACCTCAGCTTTAGGCACTGGGTCAGCCACTGCTTTGGTGACAGAAATGTTGATGCTCTAGTCTAGAGAATATGAAAGATACCACTTTGTGATATCTGTGGACTTAAGCTGAAGTGAGCAAACACATTTAGCAAACACTCATCCCTCTTGTCCTTGCAGACACAGCTGGCTCAATGACATCCCATTCAACAACAAGTATAGCAACACTGTGGAGCAACTGCAGAAGTGTTTTGATAGCAACAGTTTCTCAGCTAATGTCGGATGCTTCCCACTCAGTTGAGGGGATTTGGGAGAGAAAAGCTGAAATAAGACGATGAGAAATGAACTCTGCATGGACCAGAAGCTTAAAATGAGTCAAATCACAAAGAGGAAAAGGCAATAAAAGTACCACATGGACAGTGTTGTAATCCAGAGGTGCATACACTGAGTAGATTATTGTGCAGTTCCTGGGATTAAAGCAGACAGGGATGAGTCCTCGGTGGAGGAGCAGGGTGGATTTAATGCACAAGCAAATTAAAGAGGAAGACAAAACAGAGAGCAAGTTGAAACTCCAAGGAAGCTGATGAGATAGTTCAGCGAGAGTTCTCTGACAATAAAGGAAGATGGTGGCTGAAATCACTTTGATGTTTAAAGTGAGGGAAAATCAAAGAAAAACACAGTGTGGATGTGTATGAAATGGCTTTGATATAAGTTGGGGTTGTTGTAGTCAAGACAGAACTACTTTAGCTTGCAGTCACCAATCCACGAGTAAAGACTGGACTGAGGCTTTTGGGAATTTTGTGGATTATTGAGCATTGTGTAGACTGCAATGAAAGTCAGTGCAGACATATTTCTGTCCCCCAGGCTGAATTGAAACTAGGGATGCATCGATCCGATCCTGGTATCGGATATCGGCTAGATCGGACTCAAAAAGCTAGATTGGATATGGGTGACAAGGGGCCGATATATAGTGCCGATCCATATGGCAGATCTATTCATCTCAGTTCTATACTTTTCTGTGTTTACAACAGCTATGTGCGTCTCCTACGTCATCAGCACCGGCCGTTCTATGCATTTTTGCCCTGGTGGAGCATGATGGAGGATAACTACAGGGACATGCTTCTTTTGCTTACAACTCCACCGGAAACTTGCAAAAAATAGCCCAAAGGAAGAAGTTTACGTCAGCTGTAGCCTACTGCAAAGAAGCAAGAAACCTTCTATTAATGGATTCAAAGTGTGAAAAAAAAGGACAGGTTATTGGATTTAATTGTTCTGGATCCTTGAAATTAAGGGATTCCAGCCTCTGGTTTAGCACTTGGAACCCAGGTACAGTTCACCATCAAGTCAGAAAAGCCTGAAGTTGCCAAAACATGATTCCATCCTCACATTAAGGAATAAGGAACTAAGGAATTGATTGTTAAATCAATACCAGGATCGGGTCGGCTAGTATCGGTATTGGCAGATACCAAAGCCCAGGTATCGATATCGGGACCAAAAAAGTAGAATCGGTGCATCCCTAATTGAAACCACCTCAGCAACAGCTTGATTCTGTGTTCAAGAACAATATTTCCCAAAACCAAAATCAAATTCACCAAAAAACTCAAACTGGTGGCTTTGTGTTGCTGCAGTGGCGATGCCAACTTGGCCATATGTGTAGCCATGGTGTGAGATGGGCTGAAATCTCAGCCTGTTGCAGGGCAGACTAAGTTTGAAGCAGCAAGCAAATATTTGATTGAAAACATCAGCTGAGAGAGATGCAAATATGAGTCTCAATTTGGGAAGGGGAAGAAAAACAAAACATTGGGTCTAATGGCTAGAAATTTGAATCAAAGTTGTGTGGAGGAAGGAACAAAAAGGCACCACTGTTGAAATACACAGTGCAATCACTTGGCTAAATCAAATGAAGGTGGATACAGCAGATTTTTTTTAAAGTAAACTTAAGACTTACCCTTTTAATCTAGCTTTTACTTTGGAGTAGTTTATTTTTAGCCCTGGACTGCATTATTATTATTATTTGTATTATTATTTTAATCATTGCTTTAAAATATATTTATCTTATTTAATTATTTATTTATCTATTTATTTCTTGTATTCGCCTGATCTCGTTAATACTACCTTATTTTTAACTTTTCTTTCCACTATTACTTATTTAATTAATTATACTGTTCTGATTTTATTTTATTTTTAAGTATTTTATTTATAATCATGCCTTTTATAATTTTACCATTTCTGTTGTTTTCTGACTGTTATTCTGTGAAGCACTTTGGGCTGCATGTTTTTATGTATGAAAGGTGCTATATAAATAAAGTGGAGTTGAGTTGAGTTGAGATAAGAGAGGAGTGTTAAAGCACTGTAGATACTTTGCTCTAATGGTATATAAAGGCTCGTCCACCAAAATGGTGTCCCAGTCCATTCCCAGTGAGCACTACCAAGGTGATCAGGTCTGAATGTTCAACCAGCTCAAAGACAATTACAGCAACCTGTCAGGAACATAAATATGATCTGGTCTTTGATAACTTATATATTGTAGAGCTTAAAGGATACTTTTTATGACTGCATCTATACAATTTCATTTTCTAGATTGTAGCTTTAGTTGATGCACAGAAGTAAAGTCAGTCCATTTTATTTATTTGGTCTATGTGGTGTTCCCAGGATGATTCAGAAACATCGATGGAGAGCAGTTTTAAACATCTTCCAAAGATGAAGGAAGAAGAAGAAGAAGAAGGCTTTGGCTTTGCAACTCTACCATCATGGAAAGAGCGCTGGATGCTGATGTATTCGATTATAACTTGATGGTCACTAAGAGCTCTCATTGGCTACAAGTGTAGAGCGGCAGGCCACTGTGCTAATGCATTTGTGGGATTGAAACCAGCTTTTCGTTTTCCTCGTTGGTGTCTGTGATGCATTTTAAAAAGTCATTTTTGCTACAAAAAAATTTAGATGTGGCTTGAAAACAAGTGAATGTGTGATTAATCTTTTGACACAAGCAGATTCCCCAAATCTGGTCTAAACATAGACATTCAATCCAAGTCCATGACATTGAACACTTTCACTTTCCAGCGTAAAAATGCTCACTAGGTTGTGAAAGCTCTATGACAGTCTCTGTATATACACGCCCAAATTCCTTGTAACCAAACACTTCATGCATTACATCTGCAGAAACATCTTACAAGGCAACAAATACAGTATCTGACAAAAATAAGTACACCCCTCACATTTCTGCACATATTTAATTATATCTTTTCAATGGGACAACACTGAAGAAATGACACTTTGATACAATGTAAAGTAGTCAGTGTACAGCTTGTATAACAGTGTAAATTTACTGTCCTCTCAAAATAACTCAACACAGCCATTAATGTCTAAACCACTGGCAACAAAAGTGAGTACACCCCTAAGTGAAAATGCCCAAAGTGTCAATATTTTGTGTGGCCACCATTATTTTCCAGCACTGCCTTAACCCTCTTGGGCATGGAGTGCACCAGAGCTTCACAGGTTGCCACTGGAATCCTTTTCCACTCCTCCGTGACGACATCACGGAGCTGGTGGATGTTAGAGAACTTGCACTCCTCCACCTTCTGTTTGAGGATGCCCCACAGATGCTCAATAGGGTTTAGGTCTGGAGATATGCTCAGCCATCCCATCACCTTTACCCTCAGCTTCTTTGGCAAGACAGGGGCCGTCTTAGAGATGTGTTTGGGGTCGTTATCATGTTGGAATACTGCCCTGCGGCCCAGTTACCGAAGAGGGGGGGATCATGCTCTGCTTTGACTGTAGGCAAGACGCACTTGTCTTTGTACTCCTCACCTGGTTGCCCCAACACACGCTTGACACCATCTGAACCAAATACGTTTATCTTGGTCTCATCAGACCACAAGACATGGTTCCAGTAATCAATGTCCTTAGTCTGCTTGTCTTTAGCAAATTGTTTGCAGGCTTTCTTCTGCATCATCTTTAGAAGAAATGTGAGGGGTGTACTCACTTTTGTGAGATACTGTATATCTAGTCTAAATGTAGGCTCACACTAACTGAGGTATCTTTCTCAGGGACACCTGAAGAATTAAAACTTCAGCTGGATTGATTAAATGAACAATGCCTCAGACGACAAGACGAGCGCTTCTGAGTCTTGTTCCTCAGGATTTAGAGAGCTGCTTTTCAATCTAACCATCTAATCACAGAGCATTTAACCAGAATGGGAGCATAATGTTTTACAGAGAAGCAACAATCAACCCTAACAACAACTCTCAGGTTTCAAAACCCAGCTGACGACCAGCATAATAAGTCCCTTGTGAGATGAGGCAGCCTTTGAACAAAATGTGCAGTAATATGCAGTGATTTTAAAAGTACAAATGTAGTCATATTACTTTTTCATGTAAAATTAATATCACGGTTTCACTGAAAAGAAAATAAGTGTGTTGATGTACTTCAGATCCAGACAGGAATCTATCCGGCTGAATTGCTTCCTCGACATTATTATTATATGCTCCATTATCTTGATACAAACACACTTTGCAGGGGGTCCGTTTTTCATTTTAATTCCACTATAAAGCAGCAGTGATCAGTGACCACCGAGGCTCAACCCTTCTGCATCTTTAATGCCTTTCCGGCTTGCACAGTGTCAGTGGCCATAAAACTAACCCCCTAATGCTCTGAGAGGGGAAGATGGCCGACAAAATTGCTCTATTATCAGTTCAGTTTTACTCAAATCCCTGCGTTTAACATCACAAGGAAAGGGAATTAGGGGAAATAAGAGCGGCATAGAGAATTACAGGCAGCACAATAGCAGTGCCAGGGTAATGGCTGCCGTGTCAGTGGGAGAGAGTGAGTCATTAAATATGCAAGACCCATTTAAACAGTATGTAAAATCGAGCAGATTAAATATATATGTGCCCTGTGTCCATGAGGGCTGAGACATTTCCCTATGTTCTCTCTGTGCAACAATGAAGGTGGCAAATTTGAGAAGTCAAGACGTGGGGAGAACAAATACACAAAACAAAAAAAAGTTGCATAAACAAGCATATTTACAGCACACGCACACACATTGCTAAAAATAAAACTTTACTGAAAGTGGAATTTTACTTGCAAATTTGACACGGAGTAAACAAAGCCTCAGTGACCTTACTTTCAACAAGGGAGAAAGTTAAAGCAGTATGATCAAGCTTGCAAAGCAACCAAACTCGTTGGTTTACTACATAGTTTCCCTACTCGTGACCCCAACTGAGACTTCTTTGGGTTGCAGCCAAAGGGTCTGACAGAAATAGTGTTAAGTGTTACGTTACGTTCAAAGGCTTCAGGTCAGCAGCCAATGAGGATCACTGCAGCAAGTGTGAGAGCAGTCAGGGTAATCAAGTGCTTCCATTATTCACAGAAACTTGACTACACAGGGATTACATGAACGAGTACATCAAGTACACAAACATGAAAATATTCAGAAAAGTTCAAACAAGATAGCAGAACATTATTTTTGTGGTCTTTTTCTTGCACACAATTTCTGTCAGAGGTTTGTTTCAGACTTTAAGCACATCTAAAGATTTGAACATGAGCTATATTTGATCTGCTGACAAATTGTGTGTCCAACACAGCTGGCACTTCCTAATTGTTAAGTTTTCCAGGTGTTATCTCGTAGGATAAACATAAGATTTACATAACAAAAATTCACTGCTGACCCAGGAGGACCTGACTAAATTTGTAACACTGGGTTTAACATGGCAAACAAGAAAATCTAATCTCGAGAGTGAAGATAGGGCAACTGTTTTCCAGCAATGACTTTTTCATTATTTGACTGTGTTCAATAAAAAGTCTAAAAAATATAAACAGAAATATTCAATAACTGTCATAGATAAAAGCAGAAAACATTTTCATTACACAGACTGGAAGTAGAGAATTGTGTGTTTTAGCCTAAAGCTATGCTAGCAGCTCTGTGAGGCTTCAAGGCTCAGCAGTGCTTTGATCAAAGTATCAGTGGAAGGATACTTTCAAGACAACACATGCATTCCTACTTGACCAGGTTTAACCTACTAACTGTATAAAACACAGAAGTTGTCTTGGTTGACGTCACTGGTTTCTTTCTGACGTTGCCAAACGACGGCAATAGCCATATTTGAAATCCTTTGTCAACATAACATTTGAACAGATTAGAGACAGGTGAAAAAGTGGAGTTGAAGTGGACATTTGGTCTCCTGGCAAACAGCAACAACCTCGCTCACCCAGCTAATTATGCAAACTAATGTCGACCTCTTGCTAAAAATAATTACAAGCAGTTATTTTCCCTTCTTCATTGATTTTATTTTTCAACACCATAGTTTGCTGCTTGGTTTAGCATTTCACATTGGCATGCTAGCTTGTGTTAATTAGTAGTGTTGGAGTCAAGACCACATTAACCAAGACCAAGACATGTCCGAGACCAGAGTGCACTGAGACCAAGACAAGACCAAGACATTTAGGGGTCGAGCCCGAGTCAAGACCAAGACCAAGGCAGGGCAAGACCGAGACAAGACCAAGACCATATATCAATGAAAAATTATTATGAGAGTTAACAAAATAAAAGACTTCTGCTTTTTTTATTTAAGTTTGCTTTGAATACAATCAAAAGCAACAAACAAGGTTTGGTTTTGTCTTTGTTGCCTTTATTTGGGCTCCTTAAGTTTCATTTTATCTCTTATCACAGTAATGATAGGGACACAGAGTGCATCAGTGGTGGTCTCGACCGGTCTTGATATAAAATACTGAGTCTGCCTGGTCAGAGACCGAGACAAGATCGAGTAAAAATGCTTTCGATTCCGAGACGAGACCGGTCTCGAGACCAATTCCGGTCTTGAGTACTACAACACTACTAATTAGCATAAAGATATGTACAGCTGAGGCGAATGTGATTGGCATTGCTTTTGTTTGTTTTAAGGGTACTGGACAATCAAAAAAAAAGATGACAGTTAACGGTAATATTTGAAAATTTCAGGTATCAACAAGGTAGAACAAATAACATCAAATGAGGCATGTCTGCCTGTATCTTATTTCATGCTTAGTTGTTGATATATTTAAAAGAAAATGGAATAACTTCCAACCCGAGAGCCATGTGGCTAATGTAACAAGAAATGTCAAAAAAATAAAATAATTTGTATTGATTCTTTGGCTACTTAATCAATTAACTGATTCCTTCATTTCTTTTTGATTGAGTATGCAAATACATATCTCAGTGGTTTTGTTTTTTGTGCCTCCCTCACAATGTTTGACTGTTGTTCTAGTTCTTGTTGGAGATGCAAAAAAATCCCTAGCACACACACATTCCTCAGTCAATTTGAAAAACAGGAAAAATCACTCTGCTTATGCCGAATTTAGCTGGGAGGCAAAGAGCTGCCCTCAGGTGTTTGAAGCCAATCTGCTTGTACATGTTTGCGTACACACACACAGATGTGAAGCTTCAGAAACAAACAAGCTCACTGAAACTTTCCAGATGGTCGAACAGATTGTTGTCTGCTAATTTCCCTGGTGAAACATTTGAACAGAAATGTCCTCCATGACAAGAACTCTCAGTCCACACGAGGACATAAAGCAACCTGCTTTATACACAAAGACCTCCACACACCCACAGAGGTGAGCTCAGTTACCGCCGTGTTATGATGTAACACAGGACTATCTTTAAACTTAGAATCTACACCTTAAAAACAATACATGATTCAACTAGTTATTTACTCTTTTGTTAATAACCCCAGTGATGACTGACAAGTACACACTTTCCCTGACTCTATCAAATGACCTTACTGTATCAGTAATTCTCAGTCTACCACTATGGTCCTCACAGATACTGTATGGTATTACAGCCTCTAAATTAGATTGCCCTCATATTGTGAAAAAAAAACACATTTCCCAGAGTATGAAGTCCACTGAATTTTGAAGATGCAGTTTCTTTTTCTAAGGATCTGCCATGAAGTTCATCGATTTTTTTTTTCTTTAGAGAAACATCTTTCTAACTAACGAATGGACGCATCCCATTTATGTTCCTACTCTTATGGTGCCCATAGGATGTTTTTAAATAACAATAGCTTGACTCTTTTACTTTGACTTACCATCTTGTGAAACAAGCAGGTCAACATTAAAATTTCGCCATTCCAATTGAGGCATAAAATCATGCCTCAGTTCAGGGAAAAAATTATTAATTTCTCTAAATTCTTAACTTTCTGGCTTACACCAATATTAAGTCAACATTTTGATTGGTCTAGTAATTTGGCAAATCTCAAAATACCCACAAAATGCAAAATCAGCCTCAAGTGTACCATTTAATTGCTGCTAATTAGCAAATAGCACATTTGACATGCTATGGTGAGCATATTATCATTAGCTTTTAGTCCAGAGGACTTTTTATATGCTCATAGAGCTCCTAGCATAGCTGCTCGCTTCTGTTTAGTCTTTCAGGGACTAATAGCATGGATGTAAACTATGTATGAATTAGCATGTAGCTTAAAGCAAAACTCTTTGATTGGTGAAATGATAAATGGTCTGCACTTACAGCACTTTTTTTGTGTTCTGACTCCAAACACTTTCATGTCACACACACGTTACATTCACCCTTTCTCTTTAGCAGAGGCTGCTACACAAAGTGCAACGTGTCTTGACCATAGGACGTACAAAAAGATGTACACTGTAATTTCACTGACTATGAAGACAAATTGTTTAGCACTCCCCCTCATGGCGTAAAAACTTAACATCATTAAATATGTTAGTATTGATATGTCTTACTTTGTTTGAATTTTGGCCACTACAGTCGTTACATTGCCTTCATGTCATCCAGCATTGAGGATGTGTTGTGCTGTGTGATGTGACTTGATGTAGTGTAGTCTTAATGTGGTCCACTACTCTCACTATTTGATATTATCCTTGACATACTTCAGTGAGGTGTAAATCCTTAAAACATTGCTGAAGTGCTTTTGGCCTTGATTCTAGTCTCTACTTCTCCAGGGAGTGTGATAAAAGTGTTCTGATTACATTTTATTTGTAGAAAAAGCTTCTGGCATTTAATTTTTGTTATTGTGACTTTAAAAAGACAAACCCAGCTAATCTGAATCCACATATGTGTACCTCTTACAAAATTAGAAGCAACAACAGTAGTTGAAAGGGCATTTATTATATAATACATCAAGAGTACATCTGCAAATAGCAGGTTTCATTCATAAATTCAGCATTCTACCTTGCATTCATGACATATGAGACCACTTTAAACATGTTGACAATGTTTCTCTGCATCTGGAAAACATACCGCTTTAATAATGAATGTTTCTACTTATAGCACTAACTCAACATCCCTCAGGCTGTGTTTGCGGTTTGCGCAGATGTGATTATAATCTATGCAATAACCAGAACAAATGTTGTGGGGAAATTATATCCGTGAAACCATAAACCTGATGAAACAATGTGGAAATGAGCGAGTGAGGGACTGTTTGAGGGCAGAGAAATTACAGGAAAACATATTAATCCTCCCGCCGATACGACCTATTCAAGCAGAGTGATCTTGGGATAATTATGCCTCAAGGAAATGAGTCTACTTGAATGATTGAGCCCTGTGTCAACTCTATGTAGATGCTGGTTTGAAGGCAGAAGTGGTCAAAATATGAAAGTTTAGGCATTTTTTGACTGCAGGAACTTTACCCCAGAACTAGGGACTCTACCCCTGAACTACGTGCATTTCCACCAGAGGAACCAGGGTCTAAATTTAGTTCAGGGGTAGATAATCTCCCCCCTGAAGAGCCCCTGCTTTGGGGGTAGTACATTTCAAAGGTCCTGGGACTTTCAGTTCAACGTAATGGTGTTTGTGGAGTTTACACAGCTGTTGAAACACAGAGTGAGTTCCTGGGAATGCATGCTAGTTTAGTTTTTTATTAAGATTTCAAAATATTATTTAATCAAATTTTTTTTCTCCATACGTCACCGGCCTAATTTGCACAATCTACCCAGGACTTAAGCCCGCGGTCGAAACGCAGACAACAATGGGGGCACAGGAACCATTTAGTTCTGGGGGCTAAAAGACCCTGGAACTCTTGGTCGAAATGCACCTTTTAATACAGTTGGTGAGAAAATTTTACAAAATACACCTCCAGGGAAATTGACAAAGAGTATTTTCTTACTTCTGTTCTTTATCTGCAGATCGTATACGTTTGGTCTCATGCTGCCAGGGTACTGACTTATATATTAATACGAATATCTGCTTTGCTTTTTGTGTTGGAGCTTCTTGGTAGCAGGGTTAATACAACTGCAGTATTCAGTGTCATTCATTATGAAGACAACAACCAGGTGGCTGAAAATAGAGAAAGAGCCCACACGAAACAGTAATGTCAGCACGTTCGCTCCGAGGCCTTTTGAATGCCAGATGTTCAGTGCCAGACACCATAGCGCCAGGACGCTGCTTTCCTCCAGTCAGCTGATTTTTCAGTGCTGAGCTGCAGCAGAGCGTTCACTCAGCTCTGTTTCTCTGTTTGGGAGGTGGTGTTACAGCCTGTTATGGAGCAGAGGCTCACAATGCAGCACTGTGTTTTGTTTTACTGTATAGTTAGCTGTATGGATCTGGTCTGAGTGTTTTTTTTTTCCACAAAATTAATGAAGGAATAAGAGTTAGTGATCCTTCAGCTCAATACCAATTTTCAGCAGTCTCAAATCTTAATTCAATTGATCTACTAGTCGATGTTACCAAGATTTTATTACTAATAAACAAATGTTTATCACAGGATAATACATTCACTCTCTTAATTCCATGCGTGTAGTCCATATAAAATCAAGCAGTAGCCAACAGTCATGCTGGCAGCTCTTTTAGCCTGTTATGCCTTGAGAGAAATGCTAATGCTAACATATTCATAATTCATAACAGTGAAAACTTGTTTCTAGTCTATGCTAGTTTTCCATAAAACACTAAGCTTAAGTTAACAGTTACTCTGGAAGCGCTATGAGTCTCCATCGTTATGCTCAGAGCTAAATACCAATAAGGATCCATGTTTGGTCCAAAACATTTCATACTTTATATCAATGATATTTGCAGTGTTACACATTTTTTGAAATATGTTATTTTTGCAGATGATACACACATTTTGTTCTGGGAAAAATCTTGTAATCATCTTGCAATCTTGTAATATTTAGAAAACTCAATTCATGTTTTTTAGGGAATCTAGAGAAAATTAATGGGGACATTATTTTAAGATCTGTAATGTTAATATTGAAAGAGTTTTTGAAATAAAATTCCTTGGAGTTGTGATTGATCACAGGTTAACATGAAAGTCAAGAGCAATTGTGTATAACTCTAGACATATTAAATTATAAGGCCATTATGATTTCTTGCTCACTTATTGCCCCTTATTTGTCTGGTTGTCTAGAATTGTGGGGAGCTACCTACAGAACAACTACACATTCAATAGTCGTCCTACAAAATCAAGCCATGATTATGATTATGACGACTTATTATGCTCACACTGACCCACTATTTGTGAAATTCAGCGACTTGTTTTATTAAAAATAATGCAAACAATGTTTAGAACAAGAATAAAAGTTGTTTCTATACTCTAGAAAGTCCTTTTCAATTTGGAAGAGTCAAAATGATTTGACAGGTGTCTGTAAGTTTAACATACAAAAAGCTCTAAAAGGTATCAAAGGATATGTGTTTCTAATGTTTGGCTTAAAATATTCCCAAAGCATTTTTTGCAGAGTAGGCAGGGCTCAAATAAGCATTTTTCTTCTACCTATGTCTATTCAGTCACCACTTGATACATAAGACTGTTTGCTTTGTTTCAAATAAACTGTGGGGATTACTGGATTATGTGAGTATTGAATACAACTATTACTTTTAGTACTAAATCACACCGGAATTATGAGCAGGTTAATCAGTATTAAAATTAATTGTTTTCCACTTTTGATATTAACACGGTTAAAAATAAAGTGATTTTCATTTATTTCACTGAAGGAACAAATTTGTTTAATTCAGTGTGTAATTTTCATCCACAAACCACAGCAAATTAATAAAAGTAACAGCAGCACCATTTTTGATAATCATAATTCTGCCTAACCCGGCAAACACAATTTATCAACTCCTAGTCTCAAATCAAACTTTTATTATTTAACTATCACCTACATATATTTTTTAAATGTAATTTACCTCTGCACTACTCACCACTGCACTATTATCATATTATTTTAGCCTGTACATATTAGCATGCCCATTTGTTGTTCTTTTGTGTTTATAGTTGATGTTATTATATTTATGTTTTTATTTGTATGCCTTTGTACAAAGAGAGCACAGTTTACCAAGTCAAATTCCTTGTGTGTTCAAACATACCTGGCCAATAAAGCTGATTCTAATTCTGATCTCATTCTCATGTAAGCTTGCATCGCACACACAAAAACAAACACACACACACACACACACAGGTCAGGTTATTTTCCTCCCTATGTCCCATTCCTGTAAATCTCTGCTGTCTCATTTTACTCTCACACAATGGCTGTTCAATTATTCACGACACCTCTGTGCAGAGCATGTTGCTGCACACAGGACATGTTCAGGAAATCTGCAGTCTTTATCCATGACCAGAAAGCTGCAGTACACAGAGGGTTTGTCAACAACAGTCGTACAATAACAAGTAGAGACAACAGAACAGGAATGATAAGAGCTTATCAAAATACATACGCTCTGACAGGAGACATCAAGTACTAAATGCTGTAAATGGTTCTTTGAGCATTGAGCCTGTGAGAGGGTTTAAATTTTACATTACCTTTGTTTGCCCCCAGAGGACGCTTACCTCAGCTGTATCTTCAAATGTACTTAAATATCCTCTTACAGACTCACATATTTTCACAACTTCCATAATTTAAAGTTAGGCTAATAGTTCTCTCACTGCTTTGCAACATCACCATAGTGTCTAGATTATTATAGCCTAAAGTAGTTTTTCTGCACCTCGTGGAGATGCTGCCGTTTTAAAATCTTTGTATTGTGTTTTTTTTGCCAAGCAATCGTTCTCATCCCTGTGTGACTGGATCAGGGGGTGTACTTGGAGTTAAGCACATTGTGTTCCTGTATACATACACTCTTGTGTACGAGTTGTATGTGGGAACTTTACCATTGTTAAAAGAGACAAGAAAGGCTACATTTGATGCTCTTTCTGTAGATGAAACTTTATTTACACCACGTCCTGCAGACACACAATACAAAGAGCTTTAAGTTATGAGCATGGGTGACAGATGAATTACAGTAGTGGACATTTAAAAAAACAGGAGCGGTCAAATTTGGACGATGACAAGAAGACGAAAGGCTGTGGGTTTGAAGTATTTGCCTTCTCAGCTCATGTTGTGTACTTGTTGAAGTTCTGGAGGGTATAGGTTGCCACGGTATCCAGCAGCCAACCACGTGTCACAACTGTAGCTCGTCTGGAGAGACCTGCTGAACAGACGAGATGGTGAATGACAAAATTCTATGTACAAACAGTCAATCTGTAATATTAGTAAAAGGACACTATGAGGACAAACAAGAATTATTTGACGGTATCTGGGGCCTATTTATTAGTTTTGTTCAGGATAAAGATTTGTCACACTTATTGAATTAGGCTGGGAAAGAGTTTGTCTGTAATATTGGTCGTTTTTGCAGAAACTGTTTTCGGACAGAATATTTGTGATAAACAAATCATCTATGGCAATGTACTCCCTTTGGTTATCTTTAGTTAATACAGATATTAATAATGTTGTAACGTTTTTTAATTAAATTTTTGTTTGTTTGTTTGTTTTTATTTTATATATGTGTATATATGTGCATGTGTATGTATATATATTTTTTATTTATTTTTTCCTTAGAATTTCTTTAATTGTATTTGTGTGTCTTTGGAAGTGGTTAAAAAAAACTCAATAAACCTTGTTTAAAAAAAAAAAAATAAGACACATGAAAGAGTAATCTAAATGTTATTTAAAAGCTTGCAATTTCTTTAATTGTCTTTTAAATACAAGTCATTAAATGTATCATTTGTCGAATTACTTCAGGTGCCAAAACCCTTAGTACTTGTTTTATATGTTTAAGGGGGGAGATTTTGCCTCAATTGGTTGGACAGAGGATGAGACTGGAAATTTGGGGAATAGTGAGTGAGGGAAGGCATGCTGCAAATGGACGTGGATGGGAGTCAAACCAGAGACTGCTGGGGCGAGGACTACAGCCTCTGTGCAGGGGGCGCAAACATAGACTGTATAAAATATGGACGTAGTATCCGTGACGTCACCCATCTGTTCCTGAGCGCTGTTTTGAAGCCAATCAACGGCGGCAGCCATATTGGAAATGCGAAACTCAACCAGGCATAATGTGACGTAAGGGGCGATTTAAACCTCTATGTGTTCCTGTCTGGGAGTCAAGTCAGTCATGTCCTTATTTGGGCAAAAACTTGTAATCTTAATATCATCTGAACCGTCACGTTAGAAACCCCCCCCCCCCCCCCCCCAGCTCTGTAGAGCCAAGCCGTTTTTGGAACCAGGCTGTAAACATGTTTATTAATGCTGCAATGAGCGTCTTTTTTTAATTGGTGTGTATGTAGTTTCCGGTGTTTCTGCAGCCAGCCTCAAGCGGATTCTCCATGAATTGCAGTTTATAACACTTCCGCATGGGCTTCATAGTTTGAGACCGGAGGTTGCTGCTTGGGAGCAAGCTTAAACCTCAAGGTCAACATGTTTTAAATAACAAAATACAGATCTTTACTTATTACGAGAGATCGTGCACAAACTGTGAAATAAGCAGTGTATTTCTTCAAGGCAACAACCTGAAGAAATATGTCCAGAAGATGTTTTACATTAATATGAATGTCACATAAAAATCTAAAGTTTTGATTCATAAAACTGTTGCAAGAAAAGAAGAGCCATGTTTGATTTCAATCGATGGCACAGAGGAAGAGGATAAAGAGGGGTAGAACAGGAGGGTATGATGGGCTACTTGATTACCTGGTCTATGAGTGCCAAAGGACGTGGAAGAAGAAAAGCTTCATTAAAAATGCAGCAGCGCAAATTAGGGTGCCAGAGGAAGCTTGGAGGAGGGGGGTGAGACTCGGAGCCACTCTCTCTCGCTCTCTTTCAAACTGTCAGCTATCTTTGTGCTCCGGCAGCCTCTCTTTTCTGTGGCCAAGTTGTTCTGACATTTCCCCCTCGCTCCAGTCTGACATTTTCTTCTGGCCATTTCTCTGCTGCAACACTTCTTTCACACTCATTCTCCTGGCAAGTCACTCCCCTCGCTCTTGTTGAGGGTACCTGTCTCATTCTGGCTGGCAGCATCTGCCATTTCACTGCCGTGTCGTTCCCTAACTGGTCCTCACCGGCACAAACGACATTCAAATCCATGTATTTATAGAAAGACGTGAAAAGACATGCACACCAAAGAGACATCTATGCTTGTGGAGACCAGCAAGTTCTGCAATATATCAACCAGTGAAGAGTAAAATGATTTGGCACTATTCAAAACAGGGCTCAAAAAAGATTTTTTGCTTGTAGACAAATTGAAGCTATTTTAAAGTTACATGTACATGTACATGTACATGTAAGTAACGGTTACCATACAATTTGGTGTATAGGCTGCATTTTTTTAAACATTTATTTTGGGCTTTCGATGCCTTTGTTAAGGGACAGGACAGTGGATAGAGTATAAACTGGAAACTGGAAAGAGAGAGAAAGGGGGGGACGGTGGTAAAGGGCCACATTTTGGGACTGAACCAAGGCTGTCCACATAAAAGGACTATAAGCCTCTGTACACAGAGTGTAGGATTTAACCCACTGAGCTAAACCTGCGACCCTGCAAGACGCAGTTTCAATAACTTTTAAAAATCTTAGAAGTAAATTGCATCTTCTGTACTGAGGTGACAATAACCCCTCTATAAAATGTGGAGAGGAATTTAAAGATTTTACGGTAGATCTCTTTTCTAAATCACATTGAAACATGATAATGATCTTGCTCTCCGTTAAGATGAGAGAAGAAGAGATTAAAGCTCATTAGCGTTAACAGGTGCAAGCTAATGTAGAGAGCCTTGTTATTGTAACTGGCTAGCATTGGCTGGCAAGATAAGTTACCTAACATGCTAGCTACAGGTAGAAGTAGCTTCTTGCCAGAACAGCCCTATTTGAAATCTTTTTTTCAGTAAAGAAATTGCTGATGTAAATGGTTAGCCTACAATGTTAGTGAATGAGGCCCAATGACTGTGCTAATGTCTAACAGTGCGTATGCACGAATACGTGCTTAAACTGTGCGTACGCACGTTTGAAGCACAAATCTGGGATTCATCAATATATTCTGACTGAATTTGTTCTTACACTGTGAACAAAAATAGAACTTCCTCAGACCATGCGTACGCACAAATGATGATGACCAACTTTCTCAGAAAATGTAAACACATACTCTTTTAACTAAATGCATGACATATTTAAACTACTTTCAGTAAAAGAAAAATATCAGATGACTGTCATATAGCCATCTGAATTTCAACTGAACAACTGAATTTCCCCCCCGGGGGATCAATAAAGTAATATCTTATCTTATCTTATCTTATCTGGCAAAAAGAAAGGCAGAAAACTCATCACATTTTCTATTTTCAAGGTTTTAGTTCAAGTTTAGCTTCTATTCTTGTCAATATTTTTTAAATTAATAATTATAATGGGTAAAATGTACTATTTTAGACAACTTAAAAAAATAAAAAATTCTGGAAGACATCTCACGACCCCCCATTTGTGTCCCGCGACCCCCCAGGGGTCCCGACCCCGTCTTTGGGAACCCCTGCTCTAAGAAACGGCTGGCTAGTTGGTGAGCATATTTTATGTTATATTTAGCTTAAGTCTCTATCCTGTTTAGGCTAAAATGTTATTGTTTATACTTGAGATATGGCATTAAAACATGGCTGATGACTCCATTTGCAATTTAATTATTTTCCCAAAATACAAAAAAAGGTGAAGTATACTTCATTATGTGTTACCTTTTACTTTTAAAGAAAAATGTCCTTTTAATTAATTTTACAGGAAATAGCTGCAAACGTTTAATTACTATACCAGCTAATGTAGCCTCAAGGAATTTTTTAATCTGAAATTATTGACAAATTTTCTATCATACAGAATACTGTCCGAGTGTTCTCAATTCTTTGCTTGTGTAAAACTCAAACCTGCAGGTGAAAACTGTTAACCTTTTTATGTTTTATGTAATCAGCCTCTGCTACTGCTGTGGGCGTATTTTTTATATGAATTAACTCCATACCTGTGTGAGTGTGTGGGTTTATGTTGAAAGAGAGAAATTGATAAAGAATAACAAGATAAAGGTGTGTTATAACAGATTAAATATGACTCTTCAGGTGGAACTCACTGCTGTATGTGGATGATGATGACGACTCTGATCCTGGCTGTACAATGATCAGCTGATGAGACTTCTGTGCAACAAAAACACAACACACACAATATTCATATTTTTGTCAAGTATATCCTGTCAGATTATTTATCAGAGTCTCCTTGCTGACACTTCCTGGATTGCAGATAACTGATAAGGTTGTAGTGACTTTAGGATTAGGGATTTTCAGCATCAGACATCTATAATTAATAACGTCACATTTGCTAAATTATGCTGTATTCATATACCAGTATCATATATAAAATTAAACAGAGGAGACAGTGTTATGGAAGCTCCAGCTGGGAGACTTAGGAGTCTTCAGTGGGGGAAGGGTGCACTTTACTGACTGCTGCGTGGTCCCCAGGGTGACAGATAGCTTATATTGCTTGGATATGACTCGGGATAAAAATATGGAAATGTACAGCCATGCCTGCAGCTCTTAACACAGTCATGCAATCATACGTACAAAGACATTGTTCACAATGTTGAGCAGATGAGTTCATGACCCTTTGCATGTTAGCATGTTCACAATTATTTGTATTCTTAATTTGGATGCTTTAACTTATTTTAATTACACATTTTATTTTTGGTGTGCATTAATCTCTATCTTATTCATTTATTTTTTATTCATCTTTATTTTTTATTATTATTGTTTTTATCATTATTATTATCTTCACATAATATGTCTTGCCATTGTTTTATATCTGCTTCTTTCTTGTTTTTCAATCGCTGTAAAGCACTTTGGGTTGTATTTGATTTGTATGAAAGGTTCTATATAAATAAAGCTTGATGAATTCAAACTACAGTCAGATAACCAAAGCAGTGGACCTCTTGTACTTTTGGTCTGATGGTGGTACAAAGTCAAAAGTAAAAGGGGCTCAGCCAAGTAATTTGGATTAATCCTCTAAAAAATCTTTGATATCTGAAGTAGATTTCATTGCAAAGCAGCAATCAGTGTTTGAGATGTCTCAGTCAGAAGCAGCATTCATGCACGCACCGAGCCCTGCAAACGTCACATTTTTCGAGGTGGGCTGCATGTGTGAACACAAACACTTAACAGCCCTCTTGTAGTATTTCCATGTAAAGATGGAAGCGAGCGGGCGATGAAATTTATATCATGTAATTGAAGTTAACCCATCACAAAACAGGAGGAATAAATACATCAAAGTTTGAAAGAGGAGAACCCTTTAGAGACGACTGCACAGCCATCTGTTTACATGGAGCGTTAATGTAAATACAAAAACTGTCATCAAAGGGCACATTGTGGCTCCCACAGTCTACGTTTGAGGACAGGTCCTGCTACCCAAGTCCCTTTTCAGCCCACCCTCCCCTCGTTTGACGGGGGAAAAAATTCAGATTGTGAGGGCCCAGAAGTATCAAAAGTATTCACATTCATTCCTCAAGTAGAAGTATAGATACGAGGGTTTAAAAAGACTTCTGTAGAAGTTAAAGTATCAACTCAAGCTTTTTACTCAAGTAAAAGTGTAAAAGTACTGGTTTCAAAACTACTTAATGTATAAAAGTAAAAGTAATGTAAGGGGGAAAAAATGAGTTTAGATTAAGGACAAAAGCTTAGGCGCGCCACAGAGGCCTATAGTGCACTACCCCACCTCCCAAAAAAAGCATGTTTCTGAAGGCCATAATGACTATAATGTTATATTAATATGTTAATGTTGAAATATTTGAGTTGCACCTGTTTCAGCCGCATTTATGCCCATTGAAAATGAAGGCATTTTCATACAATGCAAATACATTAAAGAACATACTGTATATGTGTACTACTCAGCATTAATGTGTTTCATGGAGCAGAAGATGTGATGACTCATTGCCTATAAGTATTGCAATGGTGCAAAAAGTCAAACTTCACAGGCATGTTGCCTTTATTGGAATGTCAATATGCATAAATGTGTTTTTTTTTTAACTATGACAAGCCAAAATGAAAACAAGATGAAAATAAATAAGAGTAACAAGACTATTTTTAAAATATGAGGAGTAGAAAGTACAGATAATTGCGTGAAAATGTAAGAAGTCGAAGTAAAAAGTCGGATGAAATATAATAACTCCAGTAAAGTATAGATACCCAAAATTTCTACTTAAGTAAGGTAACAAAGTATTTGTACTTCGTTACTTGACACCTCTGTGAGGGACATGTGTGAAAGAGCAACTTTTGATAATTTCAGGGGCAGAAATCTTCAAAATTTGCAGATATGTTCAGGGGATTTCAGGGGATTTCAGGGGATTTTCAGGAGTGTGTGAGTGAGAGGCAGACACACTTTTTTCTACACTTCTAGAGGTCTAGAAACTAAACTCAGACTATAAAAGAATATAGAGATGAAGCATTTAAAAATGTTTCATGCTGGAGAGGCTCAGTGCTCTTACCTGTTGACAGTCTAGGTGAAGTGGATCTTTGACTACAGCTGCTCCACAGAGCTCCACCATCCACTTCATTTCATCTGCAATGTTCAAAACATACACAGAATAGTTGGCAGTGAATGTTGACTGTATGTTTTTGTCACACCTCAGCATAATTATCCACTTTCATCCCTTTGACCCAAGGGGGATCCAGAGCAGCACACTCATTTCAAGCTTCCTTTGATCATTAGGATGGGAAACAGGTCTATGTTTAAGCCCAGTCTAATCAATAAACACATCTCACTCAGTCCACACATACCCAGCTTGGTTCAGAAAAAAATTGTTTATCCTTCCGCTTTACACATTAAACACCAAATACACCCATGTCAAGAAACCCTTCATCATCTAACACACACCAACACAGCAATTAAATAACGGATGAAATCCCCGTTGGGTTGAAGAAAACAGACTCCATCCTCATGTTTGTGCCATGTGAGAAAAAGTCTCAAAACTCCCCACGCTAGCTAGCAGATGTCGAGCCATTAGCAAAGCTTCATCGATCAGGCAGGCAGCGGGAGGATGCTGCGGGAGCACTTTGAGAGCTCCAGGAAGAAGGAGACCACAGAATGCTGTCTTGTGGGTTTTCAGCAATGGCTCCCCTGAGACCCTCACGCATGGTCCATCTATCCGTCTACTCACTCATGCTGGAAGGATAAAGCAATGTCATTATTTGGCATGAAGGGCCGCTTTTTAAAAACTTCCTCTATGGTCGTTAACAGTTGAATTATTAGGACTAAGCACATGTAGGAGCTGTGAGAGTTGTGTATACAGGGAACACTAGAGCCTGGTAGATATGTCATTATTGACTGATATTGGTCTATTTGACGAACTGATCATTACCTTATCATTTGTAACTATTCTGTGGCAGGATATGTCAATTGCCATGTGAGTGTTGTTGTTCAATAAAAAGACCATTGAAAGAAATAAAAAAGGAGACCTTTGAAATCCTTCCAAAAGAAGTGCTCATTACAAACAGACAAGATTTACTTATTTACTTGACCTACGAAGCTCTTAATGGTCAGACACCTTCGTATCTTTAAGAGCTCAGTGTCATATTACCCCTCTAGAACACTACGCTCCCAGCATGCAGGCCTGCTTGTCGTACCTAAAGTCTCTAAAAGTAGTATGGGAGGTAGAACCTTCAGTTATCAGGCCTCTCTCCTTTGGAATCATCTACCAGTCAGGGTCTGGGAGGCAGACACCCTCTCTACTTTTTAGATTAGGCTTCAAACTTTCTTTTTTTTATAAAGCTAATAATTAGAACTGGCTCAGGCTTTGACCAGCTCTTAGTTATTCTGCTATAGGCTTAGACTGCCGGGGGAACTGGCGTACTGACACACTCGTTTCCACACTTTGAGTGGAAAATAAAAGAGACTTCTACAGTGTGAAAGAGTTCTGGGAGGAACTTCTACGAAATAATTAACGGAAAATGAGGTTAAGTGCAAACTTTACCCGGAAAAACTGCTACATCTAGATCATACCCATGATCTAGATTGTATTGTATCTAAGTAGCATAGCTTTACCAACTTTGGACACTGGTTACATGACTTCACTGCACCAATGGCAATCAATACATAATGTGTTCTTTAAAAAAGAGTGAAAAAAAGCTGCTATCTACAGACGGAGTAAACCTGGGAAAACACCAACCAATTCCTGACATTAGGGTCCAATTTATGAAACCAATCAAATCCTGTCCTGCCCGCCTCCTGCGCGTACATTTCCCCGGCATGCACTCCCCGTCCCCTGCCTCTGCTTCCCCTGACTCTACTGACTGCCCCTCTCGCTGGGCCTCTGGCCTGTCCCCTCTGACCCGATGAGGTGCTTTGCTCAGGACTGTAGTCCAGATCAGAGTCTAAAAAGCTCTCACCACGGGGGCTCTGACAAGCAAAAGAATGAATGACATTTAGTAAGTCCTACAGAGAATGTAGATGTATTGCAGCGTCTGTCCGGACGCTGTAGTGATGACGAGCCGATTGGTGAACACGTTGAGCTTTAATATCCGGTCACTGTCGGCCGTGATCACGCCAACCAACAAAACAACAATCAATGTTTGAATGAATGAAAAACTTCTCCTCTTGTCTCTCCTCTCTCCCGCTCGCACACTCTACACCTCTCCTGATGCCTTCACTGACCGTCAACACTGTAGGAATTAAGAACATCTACACTGAACACGTTTAACAAACAGTAGAGCTGTTACAGTATTATATGTATTATAGCTTTTCTCCTGATATCATGTCATAGGTACAACTGGATAATGCTAGCATAGCCATGTTTGTTTGTGTTTTTAACTTTCACTATGATAATGTTTTGGTGAGGACCGGTTTTGAATCAGTCAAGATCATAAGGTGGCAAATCAGCGTCGCTCGTGCATGTGAGCGGGGGCGTCTTTTTCAAGGGGTTCTGGGGGGAGGGGTTAGACGGAGTCCTGAGGAAATGCTACATTCAAATTCATGCTAGTTTTCCATGACTACCAACCCTAGCTTTAAATGCCCATTCTTTATCTGTATTGTTAAAAAATATATTTGATAATCACTGGTTTCCTCTGGTTTAGTAGATTAGGTCAGCAAAAGCACTTTGGCAACAATTGAGAGGCTGGTTTCCACTTCTACAAATAAGAGAATCTCCCCCAGCTAACTGAGACCACAGCAGCTGCTGTGCAATACGACAAAGTCTCATCTAAAATGTCTCACACAACTCCTTAGTCTGTGTTCAATCCTCCCACACTTCTGGAACACCTGTCATTGTTCTGTAGTGCTGAAATGACAGAGGTTAAAAAAATAATACAGCACGGGTTTCAAGCCGCGTCAGTCAAAACCTGTGTGGACTGCCCTTCCTTTTTTCATTGTTATTTTCCCCTTTTTTTAAATGCAAGCTTGGTGTCTATCAGACTCCTGTAGGGAATAGACATCAATAAGAGTGACTATGTGTGGTTCAGCAAAGCAATTTATGATTAAGAAAACAGAACAGCACAAACAGCATGAAAGCTGCATCAAAAAGGAAACAATCTAATGACAAAAGGAAATGATGCAGTGTTGTCTTTGAAAACAAACGCTAATAGAAGAGTGAAATATGTTGATGTATTTAGTATTCAGAGGTACTATCTATGTCTTGAAACTTGGGTAGTGTTTAAGTATTGTTTAAGACAAACACATCAAAAGAGACAGAGCAAACAATCAGTAATTACAGGACGGGATAGAGAAAGAGAAACATCCCACTGATATCTCTGCATGTCTGTTAAAATATATAAGTAAGTATCAAGAGGAACATTTTCTCCTCTTCAAATCATATTCTGCATTAAAAAGAAGAGAAATATAACAAGTAACTCCTCACCTCTCTATTATACAATACTCTCCACACCCTCAGAGCTCAACAGTCAGTGTGCGCCCCAGCCTGGCAGATAATTGAAACGAATTAAAAAAACTTACTCCACTGCCTCGGCTCACTGCAGGGGGCCTATCTGCTGAGCTTAATGAGATCAATAACTACACTTTATATGCTGACTTCCCTGCATGAGCCCCCAAGAAATGTCAGGACTTTGCAACACATTCAAAGAAAGAGGACTTTGGGTTTGTGGAAAACCTGTTCTGCTACAAAAATTCACCTTAAAGCTAAAGAGTAAAACAAAACATAAAGTTGCATGACTTTGTGTCATTCATTTTTATGTATGATACTTTTAGTTTTATTTACAGAACTTATTATTTAGTTTATAATAGTTCTAGATGAACTTCCACATTCAGTTTCTTAGAAGACAGATAACACACATTCCAGTATGAAGGTACAGACAGGATCACATTGGCTTAGCTCATTACCCAGAATTCTCACTTATTACCAGGCCGTGAGAAATACTTGACTCTGATTGGTCAAAACCCCATAAAAACTGTGATTCTTGATTAAAAAAGTGGCACAAAAGGCTACATTCATAGCAAAACAATCAGCAGAAACTAGTGTGGCACATTTCATCTCTGCCTGTTGACACTGTGACAAAAACGTTAATTTCCGTTAGCATGCTAAATTAGTAGGCTAAACAACATGGATATTTTAATGACAGGGAAGCATGCAGCAGGATGCTGCCCTGCATTCCAGGTGACAGCAGCAGAGCTTGTGAGTACATCTCTAAGTTACCCATTCTTACCAAGTAACTTAACCCATAAGCAGTAGTGATAATATCCTAATTTCTGTTGAAGGTGTCCCATCTAAAACATTTGACTGTTTTTGGGAAATGTTGTGTTAATGTGAATTCTAACTAAAAAGAAGGCTAACTGAAATGAAAATTCTTGGCCAAAACCTAGGCCGAAAACCGAAACACCGAAATAAATTATTATGCCAATTATTAGTAATATTAGTAGGGAGACCAGGGACAGTTGTAACATTTCACTCCTTGGATTTGAGATTAAGCCATGCATTTTCTTGGCCATTTATTAGCAGACACTTGAAGCTATTTTCTAGAGCAGTTTGAACACACTGGGTTCAAAGAGCTCAAAGTTATAGACAGAAATGTCAAAAATGTTACAACTGTCCCCGGTCTCTCCTACCATTGCATTTATGGCTCTGACTGTGTACTAACCTCACTAAAATCAAGGATCTCATTGAACATATCAGACAACGAGGATGCATGCCCCTCATCTGGTTCAGAGAGACGAGTCCTTTTTTCTGCGCTGTGTTCTCCTTCTCCTGCGCTGTGCGCTTCTCCATCTACAAGCAGGTTCTCTGCATCCATCGCGGCCTGGATCATTTCTCGTGCACGCTGCTTTATTCACACATCCAAGTAATGATCCATAACGCGGATCAAGTACAGTCGCGATGAAGTGAAGAGGATCCAAATAGATCTCAGTGAATCGTGTGCTGACAGACTCTAAGAGTGTACTTTTCATTGTTTTCACTCCGTGGTCCGTCTCAACCTCTTTGTTTAGAAGACGCTTTAGTGCTGCAATTTTGGTGGATCCCTACTAACTGATGCTAACTTTAACGCTAAATCATACCACATGGAGGCTGATTCAAATCTATTGCCAAGGGCAAACTACCAACTGTGGAATAAGAGGGACTATATTTAAATTTCTGATTAGCACAACCACCCATTCACTATACCTTCTCCCTCACTAAACATAAGGACTATACACAGGAGAAGCAGCTAGAAGCAGCTCCAAATGTTACTGAATCTGACTACCAGCCTCTCTTAAGCTCACAAACTGACCTGTTTTATCTTTTCCCTTCATCCAACCAACAACAAGTTGACATTTCAAGGTTATGAGAACCATTTCTTTCCTGGGATGAGTGACTACCTGGAGTCACAACTTTGTTTCTTAGCAACCTCTGAACCAGTGGGACATGACCAGGGCGAGATAACTTTCTTTAATCACTTTCTTGGTAAAAAAAAAAAAAAAGGTAAATATGAGCAGAACTCCCAAATGTCATACTGTTTGGTCAATAACCAAATCTAATTAATGAAAGTTTGAATTTTCAATAAATCTTAAGACAAACTTGTGGATTTACTGAGTTTTAGAGACAGGACAGTACTTCAGAGTCATGTACAGTGCGTACATACTGTTTTATCTACTCAGCAGATGTATTTACCTGCAGTCATGTCTGTAAACGTCCCTTGGAAGCAGATCTTGTAGCCCTTCATGAGCAGCTAAAAAGGAAAAAAAAAAAAGGAGAAACAAAATTACCCTCTGTGACATGTTTGCACAGAAAGGAATGTTTATTCAGGTGACTTCACCTTCAGCCAATGTTCAATACAACTGTATGTGAGCACTGAGTGAACATTGTCTGAAGGTAACACTGGCAGGACTGAAATACTTCAGCGGACACGTCTTGCAATTTATCTGAGGTTCTCCTCACTAAAGGGTGTAAAAAAAGAGCTTTCTGTGATACTGTAAATCCAGTGATGAGAAGAACAGTGAGAGCAAACACTGAGGTAATATCACCCTTTAGCACGCTAAGAAAAATGACCCGCCAGGCACCTTAGACACATTGTTTTATTGCACTCGGGGTCAATAAGCTTGCCTGAAATGAAAATATAAAATTGTTTCCTTGAACCATGAACTACCCCGAAAGCAAATGTGCACCTCTCCTCACTGCCTCATATACAGTGTGCGGCTGGATGGAGGTGTTTCGAAGATAAATGTCCGAGCAGCTGGAGAGAGAAATACTAATTTCTCACACTTCCATAATGATCATTAGCCAAAGGTGCTTGCTGAGATGAAAAAGTGTTTCTGTTACTGATTTTTAATTTAGACAACACCTAATGTCCTTCGGGAGGTATTAAAGTGTGTGATAAGGCACCAACTGCACACACACATACACAAACTGTTTCTCTGGCTGATTTCCTCAGCATCAACATTCAGGTGACAGAGTTCTGGCTCTTCATTTAACCTGAGTCTGTTTGTCAGAGCAGAGCAGGTTACGGAGAGCGAGTATGAACAGGACAATCTGTCTGGCTCTATCTTAGTGCAGCCGCTGTGTTGGAGGCATTCAAATAAGCCTGAAATTACAGACTAATTCAATTAGCAGAGGTTCTTCAAAGGCAAGGATACAGCCGACATGACATCCAGCCATTTCTAATTTTCCCCGTCAGTGGGAACAGAACCGTTGCTGCTGGCCTTACACCAGGAGGAAAATTACAATTAGCTTTTTACAACACGGACTGAGCTAAGAGGATGGTGCAATAGGAAGTAATATGTACATGTGCTGTTAGTTATTGGACCACTTCATTTGATTTTCTTCACAGAATAAGACTTATTTGAGGTCAGACACTGTGCTTTCACAAACAATGGGGTATTTATGTGCTGAAGTTTCTCTCTTTCCTCAGCGTCTTTTTAGAACCTTGTATTTTAATCATTTCACTTTTATTTTACCAGGAACCTTCTCATTGAGAGGCAAAATCAATTTGATAAGAATTACATTAATACAATTAAAATCCCATAAGACATTTTTCGACCGCAGGAACTCTACCCCAGAACTAGGGACTTTCCCCTGAACTACGTACGTTTCGACCAGAGGAACCAGGGTCTAAATTTAGTTCAGGGGTAGATAATCTCCCCCATGAAAAGCCCCTGCTTGGGGGTTAGTACTTTTCAAAGGTCCTGGGACTTTCGGTTGAACGTAACAGTGTTTGCGGAGTTTACACAGTTGAAACACAGAGGGAGTTCCTGGGAATGCATACTAGTTTAGTTTTTTTATTAAGATTTCAAAATATTATTGAATATAATTTTTTTTCACCATACGTCACTGGCCTGATCTGCACAATCTACCCGGGACTTCAGCCCGCGGTCGAAACACAGACAACAATGGGGGCACAGGAACCTTTTAGTTCTGGGGGCTAAAAGACCCCGGAACTCTTGGTCGAAGTGCACCTATAGACATCTCTAGTCATATACATTTTTTGTCTTTATTGCCTATTTGGTTGTTGTTGTTGTTGTTTGTTATAATATTATTTTGTTTATAGTAGTAAGTGTGAAAGAAATAAATGTTGTCTAGCAACAAGTTATTTATAAACAATGGTTAAACAATCCCTTGTTCTGTGTACATTATAATCTATGTTAATCACACGTCTGAAAATGCACTTACCTAAAGTTTAGAAAACTGTCAATGAAAATGTTTTGAATAGTTACCAATGGTTTTTAGTAGTTTCCGAAATGAAAATTCCATTATGGATTGTTATAATTGTTATGAAACAAATGTTTTTAATTTCCAATTAAAGTTTCCCAAAGTTTGCAGGAAAAATTTCAGAAGGTTTTCAAGAAAACATTTAATGAATTGCAGGAATTCCATGAAATTTAAAATATGTGTCCTTAAAAAATCCTGGAAGTCTCTTAAGTTTTCCAAAAATGTCCAGTAAAAATTCCTATGTCCCTAAAGGTAGTTTCCAATGAAAATTTTAAGAAATTTCCAAAGGATTTTAAAAGTTTCCACTACTTTAAAACACAATCTTTTTTGCAACTTTTCAGTTAAGTTTCTGGAACTATGTAACAGTTAAAAAGTCTCAGAATATATATATTTTTTTATGTCTGTATCTCTAATGTCTGTTTTCTATTCCAGGATTGGTTTTCTTACAGTACTTTAAGCGTTCAAAGCCAGTATTTGTTGAGAAATGCATACATGTCTTATCTGTGCCTGTGATTTGATTATCAAACAATATTGCTGCTGCTCAGAGGAGGCTGTCGTCCCATTCTACTCTATGGTTGGCTAGCGATACTCAGCTACATTTTCTTGATCCATTGTGTTCCAGCTAACAGCACCACTGATGAATGAACGAAGCATGAACTCTTCCTGCACCTGATTGTGTTTACCTTCCCTGGGACACCAACAGTAACGAGCTAGTACTTTCATCTTTAACTGATGCTAGAGATTAATATTCATACAGAGTTCCTTACAAACAAATTTGGGGAAAATAAATAGTTAAATTAAATGAATGCATTGATGGTTGATTTTTTTTCTAATTTCAGAACACAAGTACTTGTTGTATTGTTGTTGACCCCACATAAATGCACAGACAACATATATTCTCAGTCAGTCTTTCACTTTGGGGAATAGCTTGGCATACTGAATGCAACATTCTCTGCAAGTATATAATAAGAGTGAATACTGTATTTGTGTGTTTTTTTTTAAGCTTGTCCCACTATAGAGGTGGGCTTATACATTTTTGTAACTGTTAAGTAATACTCGGATGATTTTCATCTGCAATAAATAAGTTTATTAAATGTATTAACTCAGTTATTCATTTAGATGTATGTAGGGAATGTCTAATAAGGTAACATCTTGTATCTTAAATGAAGCCTGCAACATAAGTTGCTACAGGGAACACATTTCTTAAAGAAATATACAGATATACTGTATAATAATGTTCAAGCCTGGCTGAATGCAGTTTGTTGTGTTTGAATGTGTCTGCACTGATGCAAATGGCATTAAGTTATATTTAAGTAGTATGGGAGGTAGAGCCTTCAGTTATCAGGCCCCTCTCCTTTGGAATCATCAACCAATCAGGGTCCAGGAGGCAGACATCCTCTCTACTTGTAAGATTAGGCTTCAAACTTTCCTTTTTGATAAAGTTTATAGTTAGAACTGGCTCAGGCTTTGACCAGCTCTTAGTTATGCTGCTATAGGCTTAGACTGCTGGGGAACTGACACACATGGATCCTATCCCACCCTCTCCCTCCTATCACTTACTTTAACTCTCCCTGTCCCATTAAAGTTACTAACCATAGACCTTTCTGGAGTGCCTGAGCTTCCTTGTCTCGCAGGTTCCTCTGAGTCGCTGCCACAGACGGCCTGCTGCTGTGGACGTGCCAGACTCAAGCGGCAACAACTACTACTATCCGTCTCATCACTATCACCCTCTCTCTCTTAATCGCCTCTATCCCTCTTTCCAACCCCAACTCGGTCAAGGCAGATGTGTGTCTAACATGAGTCTGGTTCTGCTCAAGGTTTCTACCTGTTAAAAGGAAGTTTTTCCTTGCCGCTGTAACTTGCTAAATGCTGAAAAGTGCTCTACTCATGGTGGATTAAGATGAGATAAGACTGAGTCTTACCCTGTCTTGATGTTGGGTCTTTGTTAATATTTAACAGAGTACGGTCTAGGCCTGCTTTGTTTGTAAAAGCGTCTTGAGGCAACGTTTGTTGCGATTAGGTGCTATACAAATAAAGATTGATTAATATTGTTGTATGGTATAGGTTCATATAAGTGTGTGTATGACTTCTGAGTTATGACTTCATCTGTCAAGCATGTGAATTCTCATGTTACACACCACAAAATTTATATAATACAACTTCAGACACCTACAAAGCTTCATGAACCTCCTGACTAGGGTTGCAAAATTCCGGGAATTTTCAAAGTTGGAAACTTTCCATGGGAATTAACGGGAATTTATGGGAATTAACGGGAATTTATGGGAATAATAAAGAAATTTACAAAATTGAAGGTTGGCCCTCAACAGGGAGCTTAAATATAGTTGGGGAAAATATATTGTAGCATAATCTTGGCTAAAACAACCAGATTTAATGCAAGTACACTCCTCAATCACATGCACACAGCACTGTTTACTGCAGGGCTATTGAGGCCACGCCCCCTGCATGCACTGTGCACTCCTCCATCACATGCACAGATGATTGCTTAAACCCTGGAGGCCACACTTTTGAGCCCAAAGCACAAGACTATTGAAGGCACACAGTTGAGCCTGTGGATTATGTAAAGTCAAGTAAGTTTTTTATAATATTATGGGGTAAATATATTTGATCTATAACGGTATTAGTGTTTAACTTGCAAAAATTAAATAAATATGTATACATACAGTAGATAGCTAGCTGGTAAGTTAGGTGCTAAATGTAAGCTATTTTTCATTTCATTGACCATTTAAGAGGCTAGCTTATTATAGCTACCTCAAATGTGATGCTGTTTCTTCTGACTCCTGCAAGACGGTTTTCTGTAACCATACAAGAATTTATACTTCAATTGAAAAATATTTTGAAGACCATTCCAGTTGTTTAGCCAACTATATTTCTGTTGAAATTGAGCCTGACACAGAGCCATCTTCAACAAGGCTGGTCAGTGACACTGAGGAGGAGGAGGAGGAGGAGGAGGAGGAGGCGGCAGCGGATGTTGAGGAGGTGAACATGGAGGATGTTGATGAGGCTCAGGAAGAGGCCATTGTGTGAAAGGTTTTGGCAAAAATGCAGTAACTAGGCTTGCAAGGTTTTTGTTTTACATGTTGAATGGCACTTTTTAGGAAAGGGACTCCTTTCATTTAAAATTTTGAATGGGACTTTTTTTGGGAGGTGGGGGGCATTTTACTTTTTGATTGGGTGGGGGAGTTCATGTTCATGTTTTTGTTGTTCATTAAAATAATTTATTGTTAATTGTTCAAAAATAAAAACTAAAGTTCTACTCAAATAAATCGGTTGAAATGTCATGTTTTTTTAATTGTATTATTTTACATGGATGTTTGCTTATGACAAAACAAAAATATTTACATGTATTATGTTTGTATATGATACAGTTTGTTAAGTTTAAGTTTAAGTTTCCAATTTGGAATATTTCCAAAATTCCCCAGCTTAACTTCCCATGGAAAGTTTCCCGAAAGTTTCCGGAAATTTACCGAAAATGTTCCGCCCCTTTGCAACCCTACTCCTGACACATCCTGTTGTATAAGTCAGCAAATACACGTCACTCCTGTCCTCGCCAGCTTACATTGGCTGCCAGTTTTTTATCGTGTCAATTTTAAGATCTTATTGATTACTTTTAAAATTTTAAATGGACAGGCCCCAAACTATTTAAGAGACATTTTAACCTCTACATGCCTGGGCGGCCCCTCAGGTCTGTGGATTCATCTCTGCTGGTTGTGCCAAGATCCCGCCTTAAAACAAAAGGAGACCGGGCCTTTTCAATCAGAGCTCCAAGTTTGTGGAACTCCCTGCCACTGACAATTAGACAGTCTACAACCTTGACTGCTTTTAAATCCTCACTAAAAACATTTTTATATAAGAAGGCATTTCTCCACCCCTAATTCTTGAGTTTGCGCTGCATTTAGATGTCTTGTTTTGCTTCTGTCTTTTTTCTCCCCCTGTTTGCACCATTTTCTTATGCTTTGTAATTCTCTGCTTTTTATTGTGAAGCACTTTGTAACCTTGTTAAGAAAAGTGCTATATAAATAAAGTTTATTATTATTATTAAAGCTGTTATAGGTGCGTGCAGGTGAAAGAACAGAGCCACCACTAGAGTTCTCTGGTGGTCCTTGATTTGACCTCTTATCATTCAGATGAAATGAAGCCTGCACTGTAGGTAATGTTCTAAGTATGCAGGAGACTCACATTACTGTCTTCAGTGGTTCGAGCTCTCAGGGGTCCCTGGTGGTTTGGTCCATTCACGACATCCCCTCTCACTTCAAACAGGCTCTGTTGGCAAACAATGCAAAGTGATTCAAGGAAAGGTGAATTCCAACGGTTTAAAACCTTTCCTGACACTATAAGCTTTTAGATATGTAAAGCATGATTCACTTTGATCTAATAAAAGTAATACTGAAAGACCACTTATAATATCTGATGTCTTTATAAGGGTTAAAACAGTCCTAGACTAAGACTATAAAGAGCATACTTCAGTTTGACAGTTTATCTAATAACTGTGTGGCGTTCATTTTGACATTCAATACATGATGCATGAAAATGCTTAGAGCCGACCTGCATGCCAAAGAAAAAGCTTGAAGTTAATAGAGATATTAAACAAAGTCAGGTGAAGGATTATACTTGCACAGCTCAGAACAAGATGCCAGGATTACTCAAGCAAATAGATGTCAAATAATTTATGAGGTATCGTAGTGAGCCACACGGAGAGATTCATCATGCAGCCTTAATTCAACATGGAGGCACACAGGGAGAACAACAGGCCGGCATACCTCATCTAAGAGTTTCTTTTGCTTGAAGCACTCTGAAATCCCTGGAGAGAGGAACAAAAACTGATGAGCTTATTGTCAAAAGCACAAACCCTCTCCTGGTGGTGACTGTATTATGTAACGCTGCTTTTATTCCAGACGATCCCTCCACATCATGCTGCTTTTGTGTTTAGAGAAATTGTTGTGTCAGTCATGGGGGGGACTTACATTGGGAGCTCACCACCCACTTCCTCCCTGCAATGCCGAGGAAGTACTTCAGTGTGCGCTCGCAAACCAGATGTTCATCTGGTGGAGAAGAAAATCAGGTGTGGGAAAAGATGTTAAAACAACATGAGAGCACACACTGATTTTAATTAGTATGATTGAACATTTTGGGTTCCTTTTACAGCAAGTGTTCAAAAGACACAATAGTTTGAGTTTTTAAAAGTGACCTAAACTTGAGGTCAAGCTTTGTTTCAGTGTGGAGAAATAAACTCATATTCTCTAGAAGGAAGATACAGAGAATGTGAGGGAAAGAAAACTCACACTGAGATGAAAGCTTTTACAACTACTGCTCGGTCTTCCCAGAAATTACTTTGTTTACTGTGTTATCATTTATGCTGCTTACAATCAAACCCCTTTGGTAAATCCAGCTCATAAAGATCTACAAGATTTTCCACACTGATAACCTTTACAGCTAATCGTAGGAAGGACAGAGGAACCTATGATCTACCTCCAGAAAACACATTTGATCCTTCACAGAGAAATTATTGGATTTCCATCAGGCAACTGATAATTAAATACTGGCTGGGTTTAGAGATTGTTGTTGCAGTAGAAGATTCTGTTATTAAGAAGCTTTCAGAATCTTCTAGTGAGTCAGTGTGAAGCTAACTTAACTATAGTTCATATAATGTTCATATGTTGTCAAACTGTTGACTTGGCTAATCTGTATTTACAGCTACTTCAGAAAAATGGAGCCTCAAACAGATATGGGAGACTGACCTCAATAGATCATTTAGTGATGAGGAATGGAGCGCTTTTTGAAAAACCCTAAAAAATTATCTTGGGAGGCAGGGACCTGATTAGTCCAATTCAAAATTCTGAATAGGATTTATTGGACCCCCGCAAAACTACACAGGGTGGGATTAAGGGAAGACTCGATATGTTGGAGATGTGGGGTGGCCCCAAGCGGCAACCTCCGGTCTCAAACTATGAAGCCCATGCGGAAGTGTTATAAACTGCAATTCACAGAGAATCCATTTCTGCTCTGGATTTCATCACCACCTGCCTGAATGAATTAAAGGTTCTTTTGACAGTTGAGCAAATGAACACAGGCTTGAATCAGGCTTGATCACAGGGTCAGAGGTTTTTCTTCCCTCAGGAAACATACTCATTATCTATTGATTTGTATTCCAGGCGAGACTCAAGTGCCCTGTATTGATACTCCGGAAACATAATTACAAATGATTATTGCTCTCTGTTAATGGTAAGAAAGGGCAGCTCCTGCTCCTCTCAAACCTTTCAAAACAAAGATCAACAACCCCAGCACCCCGGTGTTTGAGTTACCCTGGAAACAGCTTTCATTAGAGAAAGACGGAGTCTTTAACAGTGTCAGTCAATGTGGTGCTTTGGAGACAACCGGCTCTGAAATTAAAAATAATCTATCAGAGAGGGTAATTAGCAATGAGCGGATGATTGGAGGACAGTGCGAGTGGGTGAGAAAGAAACAGAGAGCTTATCTCTTAAGAGTGCGTTTAAATGACGCACAAAACAAGCTGGAACTTCAAGTTCTAAGGAAATAATGTACTTCTGAAATTTTTAATGTTCCTGCTCAAGAAAATATTCAAAAACAGGACCTTGAAAGACCTCGAGTGGGAATTTCAGAAGCTGATTTAATTGTTCTGTTATGTATGAAGTATTGAAGAATGTTCTGTGGATCAATGCAGCACTTATAAAAACATTAACACAAGTACTATCTATGTGAAAGCGCACTGACCTGTGTGCATGATGATGTGGGTCACCTCTGGTGTTACCTGGGAAACCACACGTGCACTGACTCTCTTGGCAAACTTTTTCACCATTATCTGCAGAAGAGAGCATCTGATTGGTTAACAAAGTTCAAAAAGTTCAAAGTCTTCTTTATTGTCAAAAACTGCAGAATGCACCAGGCATACAGAGGATTTGATATTACGTTTCTCTCTCAGACCCTATCAACGACAACAACAGATAAACATAGGAAAGCTAGAAAAAGAAAAGCTAAAATTAAAAAGAGTAAGCTAATAAAAATAATAAAATACAGATTTGAAACAGTGCAAAAACTTTGCTATAGTGCAATTTAAAATCAAAGTGAGGGCGTGCGTTTCAGTCCTGAGGATGACAGACCTCAGCGTTGATTTGGGGGAGGTCAGTGACCGGGTTAAGTCTGTGAAGGGGGCACTACGTGAAGGGGGCACTATGGGAAGAGGGGGCAAAACAGGGAGAGAGTTCAGCATCCTGACTGCCTGGTGGATAAAACTGTCCCTCAGTCTGCTGGTTCTGGCCCGGAGAATGCGTAATCTCATTCCTGATGGCAACAGGCTTAAGAGGCTGTGAGACGGGTGGGAGGGGTCGCCTGTTATGCGCAGGGTTTTTCGGATGAGGCGGGAAGAGTGAATGTCATGGAGGGCGGGGAGAGAGGCACCAACAATCTTCTCAGCTGTTCTCACGATGCGCTGGAGGTTCGTTCGGCAGGACGCAGTGCAGGCATCGTACCACACAGTGATGCTGCTGGTGAGAATGCTCTCGATGGTGCCTCTGTTGAAGGTGCGCATGATGGGGGCAGGGGCTCTAGCTTTCCTTAGCTTGCAGAGAAAGTAGAGGCGCTGACGTGCCTTCTTGGTCAGTGATGCGGTGTTGGTGATCCAGATGAGGTCTTCAGTGATGTGCACAGCAAGGAACTTGGTGCTGCTCACCCTCTCCACAGCAGCACCGAATAATACACCCAAGTATGAGAAGCATTTGAAAAAGACAATTATTGCGTGAATGGTTGAATGGTCACCTGTTCATTGGGGCCTAATCCAGACGACACTAGCACCATTGTAGCTTTACTGCTTTCTTTTGGAGGAGTGCTGTTTTCCTTGTCTTCTGACGGCGGGGCCTTGTTCTTTAATGTTTTGGTTGTTGAACTTGTAACAAGTGTCTTGGAGGCTCCAGCGCCTTTTGTAGTCGGCAATGTGTGCGAGGAGCGCTGTGCTGCTTTCGAGAAAGAAAAAAAACAAAAAAAACAAGAGTCATCACGGTGAAGGAGGAATTGAGCCAATTCTCTTTAGAAACACAAAAACATCATGTTTTGGTTACCTTTCAGAGTTGTGCATTTAATAGATAATAATTAACCCTGCCTTAGTCAAAAATGAAGACTATCTATTATAAACAACATGCTGAAAACAATGTCTAAAAATGTACATTTCTGCTCCCATGCCTCTGGAAGAATGACACGTGTTACATATTTCATAGAGAAACATAATTACACTGCACCATGTGTCACAATCCCTCCAACACTCCCCCAGCAGCCTTACTTATCTCTGCAGTGCTTCCATCCTGTAGGTTGCCCCCTTGGCCATTGCATGGTTGTGTGCTGTGCTCTGGATTAGCTCTCCTGCAGGTAAAGACATCAACTTTTGTACACTTGAAGAAAATGCTGTAGTAATGACTGCATGGATTTGCTAAAATAATCATCCTGTCAGTATGTGGGTAGATTAAGGCAGTTTATTACCCAGCTTCCTTACTCATCACCCAGCTGTTTTACATACTTTATTTCAGATTGGTCAGAACCCCATTGACAACATCTCGTCAATGGTAATTTATTCTGAATAGCGAAGGCACAAAGCAGATCATATGCATCATATCGTATCGATCCACGGAAAAGACTTACGGCACATTTTACTTCTGCCTATTGGCATTGAGGCAAAACAGTTCATTCTAAATTGATTAGCTTAACAACATGGATATTTTAATGGGCAATGGCAGCAGAGCTGGTGAGAGCATTTCTAGTATACTGATTAGGGTTGCAAAATTCTGGGAATTTTCAAAGTTGGAAACTTTCCATGGGAATAAACGGGAATAATCCAGGAATTTACTAAATTGAAGGTTGGCTCTTAATAGTGAACTTTAGTTGGGGAAAATATATTTTATCATAATTCTGACTAAAACAACCAGATTCCATGCAGTTGAATATCTATGCAGAGCCATCCTTAACAAGGCTGGACAGTGACACTGAAGAGAAAGAGTCGGAGTTGGATGTTGAGGAGGTGGACATGGAGGATGTTGATGAGATGCAGGAAGAGAGAGAGAGAAATAGGCAGAGGCTAGGCTTGAGAAGCTTGAGGGAAGATGCTTCTTTATTTGCATGTTGAATGGGACTTTTTTGGAGGGAGAGGGGCTCTTTTCATTTAACATTTTGAATGGGACTTTGTTGGGATGGTATTTTTGTTCATTTCTGAATGTGTTGGGTTGGGGGGATGAGTAATATTTAACTCAACATTCATGTTTTTGTTCTTCAATGAAAGAATTGATTGTTCAATAAAATATTTAACACTTGATAAAGTTCTACTTACAAATTTTTGGATGGATGTCTGCTTATAACAAAACAAATATTTATGCTTGGATATGATACCTTTCCATTAAATTACCCTCAATTCCCACTTAATTCCCATGGAAAGTTTCCAATTTAGGATATTTCCAAAATTCCCCAGCTTAACTTTCCATGGAAATTTACCGGAAACTTTCCATGGAAATTTATCGGAAACTTTCCACCCCTTTGCAATCCTGTTTTTGATCCTATCAAATGTGAAAGTTACGGATACTGGATAGTTTTAAAGCATGTAATCAAAAGTATCAAAATTGTTGTATTTTTCTTACTCACTGCAATGAATTCAGATTTTTGTGCTGTGTTTAAAGCAAACGCCTGTAATAACAATATGAAGAAAGGGATTTTTAATGTGCAACCATAGACAGAAGTGAGACTACAGTGATTTTGACCATTGAGAATCTGATCGGATCATTCTTGAGTTTGAGTTGACATTTATATCAAATATGAAGATGTTCTTTCTGGCGGTGGAGACATAATCAAACAATGAAAAACTAAAAACTGTTCTGTTCTCTCTGACAGCGCTGTGATGTTGTGGGAAGATAGAAGATTTACCAGAATTCAGAAACCTTGAATTAACAATGAACTTTATCATCAATCGTGTATATGATATTTAATACTCGTTTGACTGAAGATGTTGAAGTAATTTTTTCCTTTGTTTTATTTTCACTTAATTTCTCCCCTCAGAGCTTCCTGAAACAGTGGCAGCGAGCAGACACTTAAATGACCTGCACTTAAGTAATAATGGCTCATTGAAAACTTGTCAGTGCTAACTACTCTCTCCAACTTCTCCACTTTCCTCATGAAGCATATGCTTTTTAATTCAGAAGTTGTATCACTAAAACCCTCTGTGCTTTCATCTGTTGTCTTTTTCCATTTCTCCCTCTCTCTTGCCTGGAGGAGTGCACTTAGAACCCTGCGAGGCGAGAGGCTGGGGGGGGGGCGCAGTCAAGCAGGAGAGATAAATTACTGTGGCAACACAAGTTTCCCCTCTAAGTGCTCTAAACTGACATCGAAGATGCAGCCTGTAATGACTTTCTTATTCTCTTCAGCATAAGCAGATTCTGGGTTCATTAGTGAGATTATCCGCCTGTCCTCCAGATGCATCACCCTCTGAGAACCCCCCCCACACACACACACACACACACACACATACACACATACACACATATACACACACACACACACACACATACACACATACACACACACACACACACACACACACACACACACACACACACACACACACACACACACACACACACACACACACACACACACACACACACACACACACACACTTTCTACTTCAGTTACAGACTCAAAGAGACCAATTACACACCACTTGCTCCAGTTATTGTTCCGCTTAATATACAGCTCCATTTAAGATGTATTAACTATGTATACAGGCCTCTGAGGAGAGAAATGTAACACACTGAGGCAGATATTAATTCATTCCATTTGTTATCAACATCAGGTGGGACTGTAAGGATTGCTGACTGGCCTAGTGACCTTTAAAAAACCCGGTCTGCTAGCCAGGCCGGCTGTTGGCCTTATTAGGGGTGTGTCCAGACTTTCTTTTACTGAGGTAGCCCAACTGAGGCGCTGACTTATACAGGGATGGCAAGAGGTATGTAGACACTAGGGGTGAGCATAGACAAGAACCTCACCATACGATACCCAACACGATACTTGGGTCACGATACGATAGTATCATGATATATCACGATATCACAATATTGTGAAATATTGCGATATTCTACATTCTACATACACAGTAAACTAAGAAAAAAATAGAGATGCTGTGTAATTCACACAATATTACTCAAAATTGAAAGGATAAATTAAGTCAAAACTATTTGATTGAAAACAACATTTCCACTTAAATACTGAAGTCGTATTTTATTTCCAACTTGGCTTAAAATGTGAATTTTTCCCTAAAAATCGACATTAAGAGTTGAAATATTGATATTAGGTCAAAGTATCGCGATATATTGCTGTATCGATATTTTTTCACACCTCTAGTAAGCACACACATAATTGACATAAATTGACTGTTTAATGACTTAAAAAGAATATGGGTAAATTCACAATTTAAAGTACTTCAAAAAATATTTTGAACAGTGCAGCAGTTTGCTACAACTTCCAATCCAAATAGTTAATTTCTACAGAGGTCCTGCCTTTGACTGTCAGTAATAGTTTAGGATTTTAGAGTGGCAGCTAGACTGGCCGATCAAAATTTAAGACTGGCCCATGCAACCCTTAACCACCTCGCTCAACACCCCTCTTCCTATCTCTACCTATTCCACCTATTATTTTGTTTAAATATGACATCATATATTACATTATGTGCAATGATTGGGTCCTGAATATTCCTACATAAATACAAAACTCACATGACCATGAAAGGACACGTCTCAAGTACAAATCTCCCCTATTCCCACATTATCTGATGAATCAGTTCAGAGAGCTGCCAGGCCACTGTTCTCTAGGAATGAATGTAGAACTGGTTTTAAACTGTTCTCCAATACCAGAGCATCACTCAGCTGTGACATCATCTACTTTAATCATCCCTGCTTTCTACAAACCATGACTTCATGTTTAGAAGGTTAGACTGAGGTGAAGAAGGCGGTGTTTAGTCATAGTTCAGCTCTGGTTGGAAACTATGGGGATTGTTTCAGTGAGTTTTCCCCACTAGAGAGGCTGTGAGGCAGACATGTACCTCTGAGTGGACTATTGCTGTGCTTTTTCTTGTAAAGGACACATCATGAGTTAATTTACTGTATATTTGCATGTTTTGCTTTTAACTCAGTGTTGATTTTGACCTATTCATTCATCAATTGATTCTTTGGAGATGTTCCAATCAATTGCTATAAATAACTTTCCCACCCCTACACATTTACCTGCACGGTTTATTTGTAGAATGGGGTAGATCGGCACTTTCCATTGATCATGGAAGACCCCACAACCATAGACTGTTTAAAATATGGACGTAGTGTCCGTGACGTCACTCATCTGTTTCTGAAGCGCTGTTTTGAGGCCAATTGTCGTCGGCAGCCATATTGCTTCTGTCGAGCGAGTGTGACGTAAAGAGGTGGAGTTTGAGCCTCCTAGCCAACAGCTACAGTGTTCCCGCCTGTCAATCAAGTCAGCTGTGACTCATAATCTCTATATATTTGAAATTGCCGCGTTAGAAAAAAATTCATCCCTCTTCACAGTGTGAGCCGATCGAGAAATGAGCTATCCAGACTACACTCATCTTTTGTACCAGGCTGTAAACATGTTTATTTCTGCTGTAAAGATCGGCTTTTTCACATTCATGTGTATGTGACTTCCGATACTTCCGGAGCCAGCCTCAAGCGGATGCTCGATGAACTGCAGTTTTTAGCACTTCCGCATTGGACTCATATTTTTAGACCGAAGGTTGCCGCTTGCCTACAACAGACTTTAAAGTTGATATCCATTCCCTCTTTTGCAGAGTTTAAGACTTTGATCTCAGACCAATGTGTCTCAAATTTTCTATCTGTTTTAATCAATCTGTTATTTTGTGAATGATTGTGTGGTCTTGTTTGTTGTTTCTAATGTGCCTGTGATCTAGACAACATTGGAAATGAGGGAAAACTCAATGTCTTTTCATGAACAAATAAAGGTTTTGAATTGAATATGTATTTTAGCCTGTCAGCCAGGGAACTAATATCAATAGACAGTAAAACTCTTTCATCAAAAAACAAATTTCTCTGCAATAAAAACTTGCTGCAGTAGTGCCAAAAGTGAATTTCACCATGTCTACTTACTGGTCTAAACCTTGGTCTGTGTGCTGCTCACATACGAGGAGTCTTTGCGCATCTGGGTCTGGTGGCAAAAAAACATTAATGAGCACATAAAACTTGGACCAAGCTGAAGAAGAAAAGGAAGGAACAGAGTACATTTTCTTTCGCCCCTTTCAGATTGCCACTTGAAAGTTCAATATTTATGCCCCTGTAATGCCTGGCCTCCATCATGAGAGACATGATCTTTAGACTAAGTGGTCTCACCACTGTAGCAGCAGGTTGTAACAGAGGCGTGTTAAATGGGCTGTTACAGGCTTGCGATATGGAAAGAGCTTTTGAGTCACACATTTTCGCATATAAGATTTGACCACAAGATAAACTTTCTTACTCAGTGCTTCACATATCAGGCTGGTATTGTGACATTAACTTGACTATTACTGGTCTGCAAATGGTAAATACAATGCCGTTACAATTTCCTGCTGCTCAAGCTGACATCTTTAAATTTCAGTTCAGAGCGCAATCACATTCAGAAACATTCAAAACATATTATAAGTCTCGTCCACTTACTTTGGGTTTTGCTGCTCTGATGGCCTTCCCGAGCAGGACTGCCTTCTTTCTCCTGCAGGACCTCCGACACCAGAGCCATCAACTTCTCCAGCCGCACCAGCTCCTTCTGCATTTCTAGCTTTTGCTGGAAGTGGAGGAAACATTTTAAATAGAAACTGAAGAGGAAACAATGAACAGCATGCAGTATTTACTATAACAAAAAGAGCTGAAGGGACATCTGACTAATATAAACAATAACAGCTTCAATCAGTGAGAGGTGAGATGCTTTATGCCATGAGTCACTTGTATTCCAGTGTCCAGAATACAAGGCAGAATAAAAGATGATTTTATAACATTTTAAAAGTGTAAACATCTTTTGTATCTGCTGCTTGTTTCCATAAACAGAATCTATCAGTTTGAAATGATTTGAATGCTTCACTGGGCTAATACTTTGAAATTCAACCCTTTGAGTTTACTGCTCAAGTAAGTGCATTGATTATTTATACAGACACACAGCACAATAACACCAAACCTCTGTGTTCTCTGATGTTTTTAATCCTGGGCTCTTTCTAAACCCCAGGGCGAGAAACTTGAACTCCCAGTCAAATACAGTCGACAGATAAAAGTGAGAGCGCGGGAAGATGGATGAGGTAGAAAACAAGAATCATCTCCTAGGCGGCATTTCCTCTAACGTAAATGAAATGCAATTTAGAAAGCTGCTGAGGGGGACATTTTTTACTGAGCGAGGTAGTCTGTCATCCAGGAAGCTGACAGCTTGGTTTGGGCGGAATGCGTGGCTGCCCTCTCTGGGGCGTAACGTGACAGTGCAGCAGTGGGAGCACTGCGCAGGCAGGTAGTGCAGAACGGGCAAAGACATGGCCTTAAAAATGTATGTGCTTAAACAAGCCTCTCAGGGGCTTGATGAATGTTAGAGGAAGTGTGGTACATCTATGGCAGATCATTTTCATGTGCTTTGGGCCTGCCCTCTCATCCGTTCTTACTGGGAAGAGCTGGCAAATTGAATCTTTGTAAAATGCAGAATGGTCTTGAGTCTCAGGACGGGTATCTTTACAAAATCATCTTGGCTGCAAGCAAAAAAGCCATCACACACAAGTGGATGCAGACAAACCCACCAACAAAGGACGACCGGACTGCAATTGTAAACGAAATTTATTCCATGGAAAAACTCACCTTCTTCCTAAGACTACGAGCTGATGACTGTGAAATACTGGAAAAAAATGGAACTCATACTCTAGAGTTTGTAACCCTTCATCTGTGTAGATGATATATATTATTTTGTACTATTGAATGGCCTGGAACAACCTCCCTTTATCTTATTATTTATTTTTAATTGTATTTAAATGTATTTCTATTTTCCCTTTAGTAAACCTTAAATTGAGATAAAAATAAAGTTGAAAAAAAAAGTATGTCCTCGGTATAATGAAAAACCCAATCACTTGTTCTAAAATATGGTTTGTGCACAACATTTTCCCTAACGTGATGCATTTATAAAGACACGTTTAAAAATGGAGGGCAAGTGCAATATAATCATATTTACCTGTGTTACAAGGACTTCACTCGAAAACTGTGATGATTCCACAGAAACATTGAGATCATTTACTGGGACATCACCTGCACAAAAAAAAAGTCATATTGTTTTGTGTCTCACTGCTTGAATTTCAGGAAACAAAAAAGAAACAAAAGAGTGGTGTATTGGTAAGAAAACTGAGGATTTGCATGGCTTAGAGCACAATTTGCAAACAGTTTCTTTGTAACCATCTCTCCTTTTTTCTCGCTACTGACAATGAACTCACATTCCTCTGGCGTGCCGAACAAATCCTCCGATCCTTGGCTGGAGTTAACAAAATCACATCTGGGGCTTTCTGGTGGATTAATCACCAGATTTGCTCCATCAGCTGCAACTTCCTCGCTTCTGTAAGCTTCATTTGTGTCCTTGGTCCCAGCACAGGGCGGAGCTGATGTTCCTAAAATATCCTTTAGAGTTGGCAATTCCTCTTCACTGCAATCTGACTCGGATGAAGACTCCAGCTTATGGGTCCTTTTCCTCTTCCCGCTCTTGATGGAGGAATGGAGGCTAAGTTCGCCACTACCATCGTTTGTTGTCTTTGCCTCATGGCCAGTTTGAGCCACTGGTGGTATGAGGCCATCAGGAGTCAAAGAGGACTCTGTGTTCAAGAAATGTTCTACAGTATTGACTGTTTTTCTGTTTCTTGTAGTTAAACTGCTTCTCAAAATGCAATCTCTTGCTTTTCTGTCATTTCTTGTGGTATAATTATGCCGGTTCTCCGTGACTTGAGAATTACTTGAGGCTTCATTTATCTCATGTTCGACTGTCATGTAGCAGAGCCCTGAACCCACCACTTGTGGTTCAACAGAGAGACTCTGAGTTTCTGTTTCATGCTTTGACACTTTATTGGGAGAAAGTGCACTACTGATACTATTCATGGAGGCAAAGCTGCCCCCCTCATTGTCCTGTCCTGAGCAAGCACTTTCAGGGACTGATGCCTTTACCATCACCTGATCTCTCCTTCTTGTCACACCGGGTGAGTTAGATGGTGGGATCATATCACTATAACACAGGTTTTCATTGTCTCTTGATGCTTCTTGTTTGGCGAGTTCAGTTGTCTTTGCAGCATTTAGATTTTCTGCTGATTCAACACCTGAACAAACACTCTTCTTCTCCTCGGATTTCCGACCAAAAGCAGTTTCTTGCTCCAAACTGCGGCTTCTTTTCACCTCCGGACCACCAAGATGAAACGACTTCCTTTTTGTGGCTTTGAAACTCCTGAGAAGTTGCTCGGTGTCCACTTCACTATCATTCTTATCATCCTCAAATTCAGCTCCAGTACATTTAGCCACAAAAGCTGAGGACTCCAACGGGACATTGTTTGGAAAATGACTTGTTTTGTTGCCCATGTCCGGAGTTGGATAAACCACAGATGCTTCATTTGGACTTGTAGAACTTGGAACCACATGGACGTAACAAGCAGCGCTACTTTCCAACACAGTTTCGGCATTTGGCACTTCTTCTGCTGGTCCCAAATCAGAAATCCTCTCGCTCAACTCCATGTTTTCTATCCCATCTGTATCTTCATCGTAGATACATCCATTTTTTCCAGCCCCCTCTGTGATGTTTGGATTGTTAGGCAATTCAGTGTTATCCAATGCTAGGCCTTTTGCATCATTGCTCTGTTTTTCAGGAACATTAGATTTCAAGTTTGCTCTCTTGTTCCTTTCTTGGACTTCCTCAGTGAAAACTTGAAGTCTTCTACTTTTCCTGGTGCTCCTTCTGAAAGGTACTTCTTGGTCCTCGCTGCTTGGGTAATTCTCAATATAAACTTGAACTTCCTGTGGTCTTGGTCTTGTTATTGGACTGGTGTCTCCATTCTGAACTTCAACCAGATCAAGAGGTTTTGGCCCCCTAGCGGGCTTGCCATGTTTTTTCCTCTTGCTGGTTTTCTTTTGCTCTGCGATTTCTAGCTTGTCTTGCTCTTGTAAATCACTGTCAACCTGCTGCACAGTGTTACGAGTTATTTTCTTTGACTCTATTTCTGATTCCTGTTGTCCCGTTTCAGCCACAAGACAGGGAACCTCGTCTTTGCTGTCATTTTGGTTACCCTCTGGCAATTTTTCCCCGAGTTTGTTTGAATCACGTTTTTTATTTACAACCTCTGTAAGTTCTGTTTCCTTGAAAAAGTCACTGCTGGTGTCATTAAATTCTTCTGTCATTTGATGCTCTTTCCCAGTATTACTTTCTATCAGTTCTTCTGAGCCAGAATCAGGAGGGACTTGAGTTCTTTTTTGCCCTCTTTTGGGAACAGTTTCAGTTGACTCTGTGTCTTTAGTTGGTTCTGCAAAAAGATTTCGTGGAGAACTGGCCCTGTTCCCTTTGCGCTCTCGTTTGTACACGGCCCCAAACACCTGCTCTTCAAGTGCTTTAGCACGA